>NC_090731.1:150040273-150047773 GCF_036898095.1 Palaemon carinicauda
AGAGCAAAACAAATTTTTTCTGTTTGCTGTTTTAATGTAAAAATAAAATGATTTCTTATTTCAACACACTTTTTTCTCTATTACCTTAAAATCAACAGCCTAAAAACTTTTCATGTTTGCTGCTTTTAATGTTAAAATAAAATGCTTTCTTAATACTTGTACATATTTTATGTCTGCTATTTATATGTAAATCAAATGCTTTCTTATTGAAACCAAAATAAAGGGCAACAAAAAATACAAACGAAAAAGATACGTTTCTTCTCCTGAATGCAATGGTGTCTCTGACAGAAAACATTGTTGTCTCTTCCGAAGCCAATCCAAAAATGTCCTCGGGTTGGAGAAGCCGCGTTTTTATATGGAGTGGCCAATTCGGGAACTGGCGTGAACTGGCGTGAACGATGCGGAAACGATGCGGAATGATGCGCGAACTCGTGTGAACGTGTCGTGAACTTCTCGTGAACTACGCGTGCCAATTCGTGCCATGGCGTGAACGTCGCGTGAACGATGCGCGAACTGGAGTGAACTGGTCGTGAACAGTGCAGGAAAAACACCAGTGCGTGCCACAAAGTGGCACGCACTGGCACACATCGATGCGTGCCAGTGCGTGGCAAAAATGCGCGCAAGTGTCAGGTAGGCTTAAGTCTCCAACCATCATCAATCCGCAGTGGCCAGTGTGGTGATGAAAACTTGGCCAAACCCCAGTCATGGATAAGGACATATATGAGGTCTTTGTCCTGCAGTGGACAGGAAATAGCTCTATTTCTTGTTGTTGTTGCTGTTGCTATTATTGTTGTTGTTATTCAGTGTCTTATAATATTACGTGAATAATCCTAAATATCTTACTGCTTTGTTATCGTTATCTAAATCATATTACGCCTTTCGAAACGCTTTGTAAATGAAAATACTATTAAGGGATGTGTACTGAGAATAATGACACAAGTGTTATCAAAGTTTGAAAGGGTTTCAGTTATGCCGCCCATCTAGGTAGGAGGCAGCAACTCAAATGAAATTTAAATACGTTAGTTTGTAAAATTCTAGTCCTTGTTGTATTCCAGTAATTACCAGACACTAATCCAAGTGTTTCCCCTATTAATTTTATTTTCTTTTTTCTATAGCACATAAACCAGGCGAATGCAAGAAAAAGCTTACGACATGCAATTGGGAAAAAATATTGAATTATTCCAAAATATATTGAAATGCTGATATCATCGGATAAGGTAGAGATGAGCAGAAGACGAATGCTCCAGACCAATGAGCTAAAGTTTGAATTTTCCTTAAGAGATATTTTCATTAAATGAATACCAGTATGGATAAATTTTATCCATACTGGTATTCACGGCTGAATCTTCCATACCCTTTTATTATTATTATTATTATTATTATTATTATTATTATTATCATTATTATTATTATTATTATTATTATTATTATTATTATTATTATTACTTGCTAAGCTACAACCCAAGTTGGAAAAGCAGGTTGCTATAAGCCCACGGGCTCCAACAGGGAAAATAGCTCAGTGAGGAAAGGGAACAAAGAAAAATTAAATATCTTAAAAAAAGCAACAACATTAAGATAAAGATCCGTTTGAACTAAGCAATACCAAGGAAGGCAAGCCAGACATTTATAGTATAGATTAAACATTGTTACCATATGTCAATAGCTAAAATAATTTGAGTTCAAGTAAAGCTAGTAAATGCAGAACGACTTATTTCTAGCCAAAATCAATGTCAAACGGTACCGGTTGTTTTTTATCATTGTCAGTGAATAAACAAATATCTAATAAAGTGCATCTTATATGTATTCCGAGTCCTGCAGTATTGCAATTGATTTATAATTAAGAATCATTTAATATGCATTCTTTCGTTTCTTTTTCCTCCTGTTCTTGTCGGAGTCAACATTCTACAGAAGTGGGTAGAAAATGTGCATACGGGATACAAAGCAAAAAAAGGTGTAATGCAACAGTATTGTATTTTTCAGCTAAATTCCTCTATTTAAATGATAATAGAGAGTGTTATTAAAAATTTTGTAATTATTCTTATTATTCCATGTTCAGATATTTTCGCTTATAATTTAACCAGAACAGGCATACTCTTCATTCTGAATATATAGATGCATATACCAATTAAAATTGCCTGTAAGTACAATGATAAATGCTTTTGATAAAATAGAAAATATTCTTATTTCCCCATGATCAGATATTTTCGTTTATAATTCAAGCAGGGCAAGAATACTCTTCATTCTGAATATATAGATGAATATGTCAATTAAATCTGCCTGTAGGTATAATGATAAATGCTTTGATAAAGTAAAAAAATATTCTTATTATTCCATGAACAGATATTTTCGTTTATAATTCAAGCAGGGCAAGCATACTCTTCAATCTGAATATATAGATGAATGTGTCAATTAAAATTGCCTGTAGGCACAATGATAAATGCTTTTGATAAAATAGAAAATATTTTTCGGAATTTCATGATTTTCATCATACAATGGCTGCTGGGTATCGGATACTCTTTCCTGGAAATGCAAATCAACACAATATATGTTATTCCTGTTTCGTACATCTGAATCTGGAACAAAAATAATGGAAATAAAATCGTAAATGTTCGTACTGTTATATAGAAATTTTAAATCAAATATAAGCCCGTAAAAGCAACCTTTTGAAAATAAGCTATCGGTATTCGTGTAGAAACCGAAATTTGCAATGACATTGACATTTACATTTACGGCTCTAAGTAAATATGATTTACTTTTTTGAAAGTATAATAATGATAATAATAATAATAATAATAATTTAGTAATTTCAATAATTTTCATCACTACAGTTAGAAAGTATAATATACTTACTTCATCATGAAAAGATGTAAAAAAGCCTCTTCTTGGGAATATTTACATTTAATAATATTTTTTAATACACAACTATGACTCTCTATATAACATATGAAATAATAACAAATAATAACATGAGGTTGTGGTGGCCGATGTGGTAACGTCCCTGACTGGAGTTCGAGTTCCACTCAAACTCGTTAGTTCCTTTGGTCGCAGCAACCTCACCATCCTTGTGAGCTAAGGATGGGGGCTTTGGGGGAGCCTATATGTCTATCTGCTGAGTCCTCAGTAGCCATTGCCTGGCCCTCCTTGGGCGGAGAGAGGGCTTGGGCGCTGATCATATGTATATATGGTCAGTTTCTCGGGCATTGTCCTGCTTGATAGGGCAATATTATTGTCCCTTGCCTCTGTCATTCATGACCGGCCTTTAAACCTTTAAACACGCATTTACAAAAATGTATTTTTCCCCTTTTGATTCACGCTTAAATCTATATTATATGACAGAACGTCTTTCTTATATATTTGCTTAAAGCCATATCTTCCAACACCCTCTAGAGATTCCTGAATATACAGCATATAAGCGCTATAGTGCTTTGCTTATTACGATGACATGCTGAGTGTATTGACCGCTGACTCCCTCCTTGATCTTAATGACCAGGGTTTATTAAGGTCCCCCGGTTATTTATTGTGTATTGCTGTTAGCCACGCGAGTCTGGGCTAGATATGAACACTTTTTCCAAGCTCACATTTTATGTCAACCGAATGTAAGGTTCTATAGAATTTCTTTTGGCTTCTTGATTAAAATGTTTTTGTTTATATTTGCATTCTATTTTACTTTTAGTTTATTATTATTATTATTATTATTATTATTATTATTATTATTATTATTATTATTATTATTATTATAACCAATAATAGACAAGATACAACCCTAGTTGGAAAAGTAGTATGCTATAAGCTCAAGGACTCCAACGGGGAAAAAAATCTCAGTGAGGAAAGGAAACAAACTACAAGAGAAGTAATGAACAACCAGAATAAAGCCTTTTAAGAACAGCAAAAATATTAAAATAGATCTTTCATATATAAGCTATAAAGATTAAAAAATAGGAAGAGAAATAAGCTAGAATAGTGTTCCCAATTGTACCTTAAAGCAAGGGAGCTTAAATCTATATATTGCTTTCAGTAGATTTATCTATATATTTTTTTCTTTTGACTAAACGTCGAAGATTAGGATTTGGTACTATTCAATTCCTATGTAAATGCATATATAAAATGCCAGTACTTTCCACGTTTCAAAATTCTTGAAGCGTAAAATTAGAATTTACTTCTTGTGGTTTGATCGAAAGAGACAGAGAGAGAAAGAAATCACCATCACTCATGGCAGTAAGTGTGTCATTATGGTCAAATAATAACCCTCAAGTTTTTTGTTTTTTTTTTTCGCAATTGTTAATGGCAGATTTTTCGCTTGTCAATCCTGGCAAACGTGACTCCATTAACTTTATGTCTTTCTTGTTTTTTTTTTTTTTTTTTTTTTTTTTTTTTTTTTTTTTTTTTTTACTTTTAGCATAAGAAAATTCAATATTTTTTATTGAGATAATTCTAGAGAGCATAATGTTATACTCGTTACTTAAACCAACACGGTAATATAGCAACCACACAAGTTAACATTAAATTATTTTTATTATTACGACCACTGCCAATTCCAAATATATTTGTAACAACACAATATTTTCGGGTTTTAGTAATTAGTGAGTAAGTATTCGTAATGGATACCTTTCCTCCATCATTATTAGTATAATGAACACAAATATTGTTATAGGTAGAAGAATTGCATGATCCATGAACTATTCCTTTATTTATAACAAATATTTTTCCCCTAACTAAAACATGAAAATATTGACAAGCCTTTTACTTTGGTAATAATAATCTTCTTCTTTTCGACTAATAATACTGTACAATTACTCGTACAGACTGTTCTCAATGTGCATAAAAGAAAACCCGTCAACCGTTAGGGTTAAAAAAAATCGTTCCGGTCCCGAACTTATAAGATCTTCAGTTCAATCCCGAACTTATAAGATCTTTAGTTCGGTCCCGAACTTATAAGATCTTTAGTTCGGTCCGAACTTATAAGATTTTTAGTTCGGTCTCGAACTTATAAGATCTTTAGTTCGGTCCCAAACTTATAAGATCTCTAGTTCTGTCCCGAACTTATAAGATCTTTAGTTCGGTCCTGAACTTATAAGATCTTTAGTTCGGTCTTGTCGTCCAGTCATTAGTTGAAACGGATGTCAATGGGAATTAAGAATGACGGGAGCTGAGAGGGACTAAGCTTTTTTTGTTTATTCCTCAAAAAAAGGAAATATTTTTTTCCTTTTTATATGTGTATATATATATATATATATATATGTATACATATATATATATATATAATATATATATACATATATATATACATATATATATATATATATATATATAATTATATATATGTAGGTATATATATACAAATATATATATATACATATATATATATATATATATATGTGTGTGTGTGTGCATATATATATATATATATATATATTTACAGTATATATATATGTACAATATATATATATATATATATATATTTATATATATACTTATATATATATATAAGTATATATACGTATTTACATATAAGTATATATATACATATGTAAATATATATATATATATATATATATATGTATATATATAAATATATATATATATATATATATACATATATATATATACTAACACGCACGCACACACAAACATATATATATATATATATATACATATATACATATATATAAATGTGTGTATGTGTGTTGTGTATGTATATATACCAACTAACACACACATACACACAGCTATAAAATAAGGAAAAAAACATAACTTATTCAAAAATATTAATTCAATAAGTATTTAACTCGTGTAGAATTTAAATAGCTTAGTTATTCCCCCCTCAAATCTATCAACATAAAATACAATTCCCCAAGAATAGAATGGAGATCAAATAGATTTAAGCGAAGACCTTGCTACACTACTTGCAACATTTAACAGCCCAAATAATAATAGCGTAAAGATAGCGACCTCATTAATGTGCAGCCATTGTTTTTAAAATGATTATGGGCACTATCATGTGCCGTCCATTAGTAGGAGAGAGAGAGTTTTGCTTTGGATCATATACTCATTGATTCATGAGCTTATAATATCATCTTCGTGCATTGGGAATGAACTGAATTTCACGGGGCGTTTTAGTGCAATTTTGAGCATTGTCATTTTGCATGATTTATACTTTTTATTAGTACATTATTATTACTGTTATTAGTGTTATTATTATTATTATTATTATTATTATTATTATTATTATTATTATTATTATTATTATTAATAGCACTACTACTACTACTACTACTACTACTACTACTACTACTACTAATAATAATAATAATAATAATAGACTATGAATTTTATTTGTCAAAAATCTTTTTCCGCTTAGAATGATATATGAAATTTTAATGTCTCTTGACGTGTTGGCGAATAATACAGAGAGAGAGAGAGAGAGAGAGAGAGAGAGAGAGAGAGAGAGAGAGGTCATAAATCACACTTACGGACAGACAAACACTCACAGAGAAAGCTTTCTCTTAAAATTCACCTTGAACTTATGGATTCCGTGAACAGAAGTCATATGGAATGCCGTAAATATTCAACCTTCATCCATCATTAAGGGAAAAGAAACTGAAATGACCACTAAGACTGGGATAAATGACCTGACTTTGCTGTGAAAATACTTATAACTAATATAAACTTTCGACCATGTGAAATGCTAGTTAAGTCTTTTTCGGAATTTACTTTTTTTGTGTGTGAAACTTTTAGCATGATTCTTAATTCTTTATTACTAAATCTATTTATAATTATTTATCTATCTATCTATCTATCTATATATATATATATATATATATACACGCACACACACATATATATACATATATATATTTAGATATATATATATATATATATATATGTATATATACATATATATATATATTTATATATTTATATATATATATATATATATATACATATATATACATATATATATATATATATATACATATATATATGTATATATATATATATATATATATGTGTGTATATATATATACATATATATATACATATATATATATATATATATATAAATGCATGTATGTGCGTGTGGATATGTGTAGTTCCTGCTTTGAACTATTTTAATCTTTTTTCATAAGCAATTAATTTACTATATTATATTTTACTCATCCTCTTATTCTTCGAATGTGGCACTGATGATAAGACCCCGGAAGTAAGGCTAAAGCTCTCCCTTGAAGTTTAGAAATTCAAAGGCGAAACGACATATTATTCCTTAATGATGCAACTTACATTAATGTTCTCTTTATGATAAAATAACGGTAATATTCCGGCAATAGAAAGCAATATTATCTGAGCGCATAACATACATGAATATATTCCTTTGCTCTTGGGTATTATACCTTGTAAGCACGCTGTCTAGAAGTGGTTGTATATATCTCGCTAACAGAAGTTTGAGCATTATTCCTTAATTTATGATATCAAGTGTAAAGAACTTATATAACTAATGAATGA
>NC_090731.1:150052773-150057773 GCF_036898095.1 Palaemon carinicauda
CATAGTCTTAGACATTTTTACTCATTAGAACTGAAGAAAAATCACTTGATATGTTCCACAGGTCCAAGGTTTTTGAAATGGTAATTATTGAACAATTTATAAGCACTAACGCCAAAAAATGAATGCATATTGATAATTTGTAATGAAAAACAGAAATAATTGACGAACTAATTCGTACTCTACCTTTGAGGAGAGTCGTGGTTTGTGTAAAGGAGACGATAGAAGAGGACGAGGAATCTCCTTCCATGAGTAATTCTGGTAAAATATTGATAGCTTTCTCTTTTGGATATTGTTTACTATTAATAACTGAATAACTCAATTTGTACTTTATGGACCCTTTATCATCTTTTATTTTATACTCTTATATTCCATTTTGACAATGAACCTATCTGGAGAGGACAGCTCATGCCTTTTCTTCAATTATGTATGACTATGGGATTAAAATCACGTGAACACAGCGTGAGCATTGCGTGAGTGGCGTATACGCACAGATTGACTGAGTTCGTGCTAATAGGTAATAGGTTGGATAGGGCATCAGCCACCCGTTAAGATACTACCACTAGAGAGTTAAAGGGTCTTTTGACTGACATCACACATGAGAGTTTAAGAAATTAGTTTCCTCGCTATGGTTACGGCTCCTTTTCCTTTTGCCTGCACATACTAAATAGCCTAGCCTAGTCTTTTCCCTTTCTTTTATGTCACCGTACACCTGACAACACTGAGATTACCAAACAATTTTTCTATGCTAAAGAGGTTAACTACTGCTCTGTAATTGTTCAGTGGCTACTTTCCTCTTGGTAAAGGTAGAAGAGATTTTCTAGGTGTGGTAAACATCCTCTCAAGGAGGAGGACAGTCCAATAGTAAACCACAGTTCTCTAGTTTTCGGTAGTTTCATAGCCTCTCTGCCATGATCTTCCACTATATTTGAATAGAGTTCTCTTCTTTGACAGCTGTAAGTTGTAGTAGGTAACGCTATGTTTAACACAAGAGAAGGTGTTAGCAACTATGCCTGTTAGGGAAAGTTACCTAGCTTTTACAAAGATGATCAAATACATTATTAATAATTTTACAAAGTGTTTTTTAAGCACTACCTAAAATTTATGAAGATACTTTTCATCCCATGATTACAAGCTGAACAACTTTGTTTTACAGGACGCGTTTGCCAAAAATTTGGCTATTGCTAAATAAAGCGTTGCCTGCTACAATGTACAGCTGCCAGGCGTCTATTTAGCTCCTCGTGAAGTGTACCGTAATTAAGGAAACCGGCTGTACCAGAATTGATGGTGGGGAGTGAACACAGTTATTACTAAGCTTTCTGAAATTCTTTTTCCAGCTTCAAAACGAACAATTGAAAATAAACACATTTTTTTAAAGTTAAAATCTATAATTGGCATAGGGCAACGCATTACCGAAAAGGTAATATGACAAAAAAAAACACACTATTCTGCGATCACAGATGATTCACACAGTGAGCAACACTTAATGTGTAGAGATAATTTCTGCAATCATGCCTCTTCTCGGAATGACAAGTACCTAGTAATAATGAAGGTAATCTACCACTACATCAATCGTAATAAAAAAAAAAAAACATGAAAAATTAAATAAAGAAATAAAAAAAAAAATTTATATCTTGCATTTCATTTTAAATTACGTGCGTTTACAGAAGCTGTGCTTTGGATATATGTAGTTCAGAATTATTTCATATTGGTTAGTGGTTTTTATTACACTTTCTTTATAATAGTTTTAGAATGTTCTTTTTTTATTATGTATAAAATTTTGAGTGGTTATTTTAATATAATAGTATATACTGTAATTAGTTTTATTCTGTTAATCTTTGATGATGAAATAAGATTCCCCGAAAGCTCAGTAATGAAAATGTTCATCATAATTCTACTAATACACACACACACACACACACATATATATATATATATATATATAATTGTGTGTGTATGTGTTTACATGTGTGTGTATGTATATACCCATTCTGAGTCGGGATAACTTAACATGGGGGAAGGGTTTATGTATTGACACCATAAGCCATACTAGTTTGGTTTGCTGTGAACAACCAGAGCAAACTCTCCACCATCAATACCGGCCAGAGTGGTGGTGATAATGATGAAACCTCAGACATGACCAAGACATGTCTGAGACCTTTGTCTTGTAGTGGCCTACAAACGGCTGCATTTGTTATTGCTGGTGTATTTATGGTTGTATATATATATACATATGTATATATATATGTATATATATATATATATATATATAAATATATATATATATATATATATATTTATATATATACATACATATATATATATATATATATACATATATATATATATATATATATAATTAAGTGTGTATCTGTGATACATACATATATATATATATATATATATTTATTTATTTGTTTATTTATTTATTTATATATATACACACACACACACACACATATATATATATATATATATATAGATAGATATATATATATTTATATATATACACACATAAATATATATATATATATATATATATATGATGGGAAATTCTAAAAGGTATTCCTAAAAAGTATAATTTCACCTCTTTTAAACAATAAAATATTACCATTGCTGGACGATACAAAAAACACCAGTTTGTGTATGTATAAGCAAAAGTTTGTTCTGATATTAGTTCATTCTGAGTCCATTACATTTAATTAAAATCGTAATTACCTACCTGCCTGTGCTGTAGAGTAATAGCAAGGCTATGAATGATTCAAAAGGAAATTAATCATAAAATAGTGCCGTCAATGTTACGCATACAGTAGGTAATGTTGTTCGATTATTGTTCATGATTATGGATAACGATAATGGTGGAGAGTCTACGGATCATACCCTCGTTAATATCCATCCTGATTCTAATGATTCTATTATGATAATAAGGGATCTCACTTATATACACTGTTAAAAATTTGCATTAAGAAAACGGTAAATGTTTGGCAACATTTATCCAGGGATTTCTACCCTTTTAAAAACCGATATATTGACGTTAAGGAGTGATATTACGTTCACTAACCCGTGAAGGATAATAACAAAGTAAGGTAAAATTACGGTCACCTATATTTTACTGAAATAAGGCTGAGAACAGTATATTTTCAGGGGGAATTTCAGATGAAAATTACGCTTTTTTTTTAACAGTATATAATTGAATTGTATCCTTCAAAGAGGATGGGGTTATTTTTAAAAAGGGCTTTAGTGTTGAAGCAAATAATCTCTCTCTAAGGAATAGAAGACTTTAATGATTTATTTCTTTCAAATGTGTACAAGCAAATATATCTGTCTTGCAGTTTACCCATTATTCCTACGTTTTAGATAATCTCTTCAGACACTCAAGCCATCGACTTTTAACTTTTTAACCATCTGAGATACTTTGTAACGACCTAATTCATGAGATGATGTACATAACTGTTGCTGCTTAGATTACTTAATTTAC
Source organism: Palaemon carinicauda (assembly GCF_036898095.1). Taxonomy (NCBI): domain Eukaryota; kingdom Metazoa; phylum Arthropoda; class Malacostraca; order Decapoda; family Palaemonidae; genus Palaemon; species Palaemon carinicauda. The sequence continues at coordinate 150,056,249 of NC_090731.1, forward strand.
GATTTAACAATAAATGAGCAATACGTGATATGAAAAGTTGAATACTATCAACGAACAAGATAAAACGACAGTGGAGGTCCTGTAGAGATTGGGGTTCCCCTGCCGGATGGGACCGGAAAAGCAGCCGTCAAAGTAAGTAAATAAGATGTCTATCCTTTATATATATATATATATATATAGATATAGATATATATATATATATATAGATATATATATATATATATATATAAATAAATATAAATTATATATACACATATATATATACATATATATATATATATATATGTATGTATATATATATATATATATATGTATGTATGTATGTAAATATATATATATATATATATATATGTATATATATATATATATATATGTATATATATATATATATATATATATCGATGTAAATTCAGTATGGGACGAAAATAACTGTTTATAGGGGACTAAAAATGTTTAATTATATGTGTTACAGATTTCCATAATAATAATAGTAAGCAGATTTATTGTGATATTAGAAATTAATGAATAGTTTACATGCTTTAAAAGCTTTTATTTTAGTACATGAAATTTCTTTGATAGCATTTTGTAACTAAATGTGTATTTATTTTGTATTGATGTAGCTATGTTCTTATAATAAAAAGCGTATTGCATTCTAAAACCATAAACATAAAATCTCTAGAATAGATATAAGTGAGCATCAAGATAACAAAATATCCATATACTACAAGACTTCCTAAGTACACTACACATACTATGTCATACTATACTCTTTATTTGAATTATGAGTTCCAGGTTTTTTTTTTTTTTTTTTTTTTTGGATAATCAATATCGTGTTACAGAGCACACAGGTCTATTATTTTATAATGTTAGACGGTAGCCTCTATCACTTGCAAATACTTTCTACTTATTAACGACGACCTCAATAAATAAATAATTGCATTGTTGCGCAACCCATTTTGGAACATATATTATCATAATTTTAATTGCTTTGAATGTCTTACTGTTTTCTTTATATTTAGGTGATTATATTATCATCTAGTATACAATGCAATTATGATAGCGGTAATATTATTGGCTTTTAATTCATTTTGATTATAGGTAATATAACCATCATCATCACCATCATATTCAATATTATTATTATTATTATTATTATTATTATTATTATTATTATTAATAATAATAATAATAATAATAATAATAATAATAATAATAATAATAATATTATTATTATTATTACTATCATTATTATTATTATTATCATTATTATTATTAATATCATTATTATTATTGCTGCAGCTGTCGTTGTGGTTATCATTATCATGATTAATAATTTAATTAATAGTATAATTACCAACTGGTATGCAATATCATTCGGTGGATATAATTATAGTTTATTGTACCTGTCATCGTTGATAACAGCATCTAATCGCTAAAGATTGAGGTTAATAATTATTTTGATTAAGCAGCATCTAATCGCTAAATATTACCATTGTGTTTATTGACAGGCCAAACACCGTTGGGG
>NC_090731.1:150060273-150065273 GCF_036898095.1 Palaemon carinicauda
CAAATGAATATCTAAGTAATCTTAGTGACTTCTAACTCTAGTAGAACAACTTTGACACAAACATATATATACACAAGATGCTCAAGTCCCTCTCCAACTCACATTATGTGAAACTAACAATTTGGCCACAAAGTGGAATTGGAATAAGTGAGGAGGAAAAGGGGATGTTATTAGGAGGAAGAGAAGGATGAGTAGGAGGAGAAGGATGAGGAGGAGTATGAGAAAGAGAAGGAGGGGAAAGAAGAGGAGGAGCAGTAAGAGAAATAGTAGGAGGAGAAAGAGGAGGAGTAAAAAGAGGAGGAGGAGTAGAAAGAGAAATAGGAGGAGTGAAAAGACATGGAGGAGTAGGAGGAGGAGGAGCAGTAGGAGAAAGAGAAGAAAGAGAAAGAAGAGGAGAAGCAGGAGGAGGATGAGGAGGAGGAATATTAGGAGAAAGAGGAGGAGGAGAAATAGGAGGAGGAGAAAGAGATGGAGGAGTAGGAGGAGGAGGAGCAGTAGGAGAAAGAGAAGTGGGAGAAAGAAGAGGCGGAGTAGGAGGAGGAGGAGCAGTAAGAGAAAGAGAGAGGAGGAGGAGTGGTAGGAGAAGGGGGGAGGAGGAGCAATAGCAGGAGGAAGAGGAGGGGAAGGGGAGGAGTAGGAGTAGGATGAGGAGGGGGGAGAGGAGGAGGAGGAAGAGGAGGAGGAGAGTCAAGTAAAGTTGAAGACAGACTGATATATTAACCGTTTTTTCCCTCCGTGTTGAGTATCTTGTGGTGAAGTTCCTTTGAAGTCCTGCTGCTACCTTGATGGAAATTCGAAATGATGTTCAGTCGGTTGGCATTTCACATGTCTTCATTTGGAAGAGAGAGAGAGAGAGAGAGAGAGAGAGAGAGAGAGAGAGAGAGAGAGATGTTCTGTTTTAACACCTTGAGGTCCTAGCTTTCCCTATGTTTACCTTATTTTAGTGTAACAATAATCAAATCATGAAGTAAGAACAAATGCATTGTATTTAATTATTGTTTCACTTGTTTTATTTCATTCATATTTCTTTCTATGTTTGTAATTTGTAAGAAAACCTATTCGTATCACTACTTTCTGTATAGTAATAATCAATTGTTTATATGACTTTATAGTACTTTTCTGTTGCTTGCAAAATATAAGCTTGATACCTAAAACACTAACAAGAAATACAGAAGAAATAAATAACTAAATAACTATCAAATAATAATGATTAATAAATACCTAAACTCTGGCAATAAAGGAATATCTAATTTTCAAAACATTAGAGCGAGAATACCGTGTCCAAATATAACTCTCGTCGAGAAATATCTTTTGGTACATGACGTAGGAAATTAAGAGATGACGAATGAAAAGGGTCTTTCTGAAACCCATTGTCAGAAACAAAGACCAAGATCTAGGTGGGGGTCTTGACATATCATTCCTCTGAATATAAACACTTACTTGAAGTGGCTGTTAACATTATTAACCGAATAATTAAACGTTGGCACAAGGTCGTATTTTGATTTTGAGACATCATAAGATTTTATATTGTAAAGTCTGCTATCATTCTTCCATTTTACATTTCAATGTCTTTAGTCATCATTTTATATTGTAGAATATATTCCTTTTAAACTTATTTGGTTCTAGAAATTGAATAGTAAAGGCGATATTCTATTAACATGGCCTTTTATTAAGATAACAACTGCATTCGCTTACGAAATTGAAACCTGATTTTTATTTTACAGTTATCACGACGTTAATATTTCATAAGTTTAGTTAGATAATGAATTCATAGAGAGAGAGAGAGAGAGAGAGAGAGAGAGAGAGAGAGAGTCGATAGCAGTAATATAGATTCATTGTTTAAATACATATTTGCCACCATTATTATTATCGGAGTAATACTATCTCTAATAGTAGTTGTAGTTATTAATAAAATGAGAGAGAGAGAGAGAGAGAGAGAGAGAGAGAGAGAGAGAGAGAGAGAGATGAATATGATGATGATGATGATGCAGTATTTATGTAAATTTTCATAATCTAGTCTATATTTTGGTACTGAAAGAATATGTGTACAAGTAGGCTTTTTATAATACAAACTAAATAGAAAAAAAAATACATCAAGAAAAACTCAGAATGCATCAATGATTAATACAAATTTCAAAATTACAGCGCTAATCTTAATGCATTAATCTACATCAATGTAGTCCACGAACCAAACAGTAGTGAATTCTGCCTGGAACTGCAGTCCAAGAGAAACATGGTATAATTCAGCAAATGCGACGTCACGGAAATGGAACCCCTTTTGCCGAGTATCCCTCCAGTAAAATCGAAAGGATTTCTTAAGCAAGGACAAGATAAAAGCGAAAACGGAAACTGGGGTTGATCTGACTTCACAAAAATCATGACACATAAAGAGACTGACAAGATTCACGTGAGGGAAGAACGGATGTGCTCTGAGGATAAAAGAGATGTTGGCCCGGAGGATATGACGAGGAGAATATATAACAAGGGGAGTTCAAGATGGAGAAAGAGGCAGGTCATACATAAGGGATGAAAGGTATACTTCACAATAGCTTATGTTGAATAAGAATGTCCAGCGGGTTTGTGCCTGAATGGTTTTATGGAATTTAGAATAAGGGCGATTTTAATTAAACAAGAAGCATTTCATAATTAAAACATTTGATTAGGTTTTATAAACTGCCTACGGGATCGAAGTCTGGTCCATACTACACTGCTGGGTTTGTAATCAACTTTTTATAACTCATTTACCATTACAATATATAGATAACGGATTTCGAGCGAAGCGAAAAATCTATTTTTGGGTGAGGTAGCCATGTCGTCCTGATGGAAGTTCCTTCGTAGGTAGCTTCCTAGGTATATCGTAGGTTAAATATACCTCGGAAGCTACCTACGAAGGAACTTCCATCACGACGATATGGCCTGAGCCCAAAATTTTTTTTATAGCGGGTTATGAGCAAGATAAATCATGACTTTATTATAGAAAAAGAGGGCACTAATTTTTTGCTCGTCGGTTTAAAATACATACACAAAGGCTTTAATTTCTTCAATAATGTTAATGTTTTATATGTTCTAACAAGAGATACCCTTTTATGGAGTTATTTCAATGCTTTATTTCTATTAACCAAAAAGGAAAATATGATTAGTTTTTTATTAATTTGATTATTTTTTTACGTATTACGTAATACAAACTGTTACAAAATTTATGCTACCGATATGGATCGTTGTCTCATTTTCAATTTGAATCAGTTTAATTGCTATTTTTACCACCTATGTGAGAATATGTAAGTGTATACCTGTATTAGTAATATCTAGACCCCAAAAAAAGAGAGAAATACTATTTCTCGAAATATATCTTCCAATTCATGGAAAGGTAAGATAACTATTACTGAAACGGATAACAAGGGCATAAATTAAATGATTTCAGAGGATATTCCTTTAAAATACTTGCGTTCTTTATCATCACTTGAATATTGTACATAAAGAAATATAAGGAAATAGAGCTTTAATAAAATAAATACATGATGAGAAGAATATCTAAATTTCTATTTAAAGAGGGCTTCGTTCTTTAATTACATCTGTAAAGATATTCTTCCTTTTAATTAATATTCTTTCCTGAAAGGTTATAAGTTCATTTGTTCCCTTACCAAACCATATGTAATGTAAAGTTCAATAACTGTATTAGCCTTCATGCAAATGTATAGTATTTACATGTTTTTTTTTTTTTTTTTTTCAAATAATTGTTTTCATCAAAACCTCTAAATTTCGAGAAAACTCCCAGAACTACTTTTTTATTATATCTTAAGTTGTTGTCGTCATTATCAGTTCTGGAATATATAACTTTTCTTTTTTATATTAGATGTCCTAATATAAACTATTAATCTCCTCTTGTCTTTGTTCGTTTCATGCAAAAAGTATTTGGCATACAGCCAGAATTAATTTAACCCTATTTGTAACACACGCTTACATTTTTCAATTAATCTGGATTCAGATTAATTGTGATAAAAAGAAAAAATCCTTAAACTTAAAATATCCAACGCTTAAGTGTTTCAATTAATCTGCCTCCAGTGAATCTACTCCTATGATATTAAAAAATCCATAGACTTAAAATATTCTGAATTATTTTTTTTTTCATATTTTTGGTTTCAAAAACTCATCTATCTTCAGAATACGAAAATTTCTTTAATTAGAAAAAGTCCTTTTTTTAGCCGTTCCTTTTACTTCGTCGTTGAAAGTTACGATCAAGAGAAAAATAGTTTTAGAAAAGCCTTTTTTTTTCCAGAGGGCAAAAAGAAAAAAAAAAGACCTCTGCTCCTCTTCTCCTCACCCTTTCAAATGCCATTTCCTAGTCAACTCTTGGCCAGGAAAGCAAACGAAAAATAGCAGTTTTTCTTACATGCTCTGAAGAAGAGGTTTTGTTAATGAACTGAGCCCTCTGAGAATATGCTCAAAAATTGACAACAGACTTTTCTTCCGCTTCTCTTATAAAGGAATGAAAAGATCGATATTCTTTTTAAGGGAAGTGAATTACTCTTTTACGTTCGAGTATAATTCCCTATATTTTGAGTCTAGAAATTTCAACGGTGTTCAAGATGTTAGATTTTCAGAGTACAGAGATAGGATTGCTCTTTGCGCTGCATTTATTCTTTTAAGAAAAACTCTGATCATCTTATATTTGAAAAAATTTATATTTAGGTGGCAGGAAATAATGCATCTATGTATGTAAAGTGTATCAATCCCATTGCTCTAGTTTATATTCAAAATTTGAAAATGGTATAAAATATACTGATACCAAAAGGCGATAGAAGACGTAAATGCAAACTGATGTATCAGTTAACTAAAAGGCTGAAGTAAGACGCAAATACAAAAACAGATAGAAAACAGAAAGGCAAATTGATAAATCCTAATCTAAAAATTAAACTTTCCATAAACAGACCAGTTGACTAAAAGGCTGAAGTAAGGCGTTGATATCAGTCCAATGTGAAATGACAAAACATTTGTTAATA
>NC_090731.1:150070273-150080273 GCF_036898095.1 Palaemon carinicauda
GGCACGGAGTAAATTTTCCCATGACGTGACGTATGCGCTGGAGATCGTCGGAGGAGGTTGTAGAAGGAAAAAATTCGGCAGGGACGACCAACGGGTCGCCATACACCATTTCAGCTGCCGAGACATCGAGGGCGTCTTTATGAGTGGTCCTTAGTCCCAGGAGGACCCAGGGAAGCTGAGTAAACCAGTTGCAATCCTTGCAGCGGGACATCAAAGCTGCTTTGAGGGTGCTATGAAAACGTTCAACCATTCCATTGGCAGCGGGGTTGTAGGCCGTTGTCTGATGTAGGGTGATGCCCAGGAGATTCGCTAATGACGTCCACAATTGAGAGGTGAAAGTGGTTCCCCTGTCAGAAGTAATATGCTCAGGGATACCGAATCTTGAAATCCATCCAGAGAGTAAGGCAGATGTACATGAGGCGGACGTTGCAGTTTCCATGGGAATGGCTTCAGGCCAACGAGTGGAGCGGGTCGATGACGGTAAACAGGTAACGATGTCCTTGTGATGTGGGTAGGGGGGCCTACAACGTCGACGTGAATGTGTGCGAAACGACGCTGAGGTTGAGGAAAAGTGCCAACTCCTGAATCCGTGTGTCGATTGTACTTTGGAAGTTTGGCAAGAAGTACAGGCGCGGACCCAATCCTTAGCATCCTTAGAAATGCCGTGCCAAATGAACTTTGCCTTCAGCAGCTGTGCAGTAGAACGGCACGAGGGATGTGAAAAGGCGTGAATGAAATCAAACACCTGTCGGCGCATGGGAGCAGGAATCCAAGGTCGCGGTCTACCAGTACTGACGTCAAAGAGAAGGGTGGTGTTGGAGTCTTCGAGGGGAGAGTCTTCCCAACGGAGGGGACGTGCAGGATGTCCTACAAGTTTGATACTCTGGATCCTGTTGTTGGGCTTCAGCCAGGGCCGTTGTAATCCAATCCCAGTTGAACGGCAGCCAACGTGTTTCTTGACAGGGCATCGACAACGGGATTCATTTTCCCAGGGACGTATTGGAGGGTGCAATTGTATTCAGCCACGGCGGAGAGATGTCGGCGTTGACGGGCGGACCAGGCGTCAGACTGTCGAGTGAAGGCGTGCATCAGAGGCATGCGGTCTGTGCGAATGACGAAGGGCGTACCTTCTATGAAATGGCGAAAGTGACGGACAGCCAAGTGCACCACCAGCAATTCTCGATCGAAGGTAGAATAACCCGATTCTGCCTTGGACAGTTTTCTGCTGAAGAAGGCCAATGGGCGGGGCGAGCCTTTGACCACCTGCTCGGAGTACTGCACCAATAGCGACGTCGCTGGCATCGGTGGAGAGAAGGAGAGGGGCGTTTGGGATAGGAAAAGTGAGAGCCAGAGCAGTTGATAGGGCCTTCTTTGCATTGCAGAAGGCTGCTTCTTGAAGGGGGACCCCACTTCAGGTCCTTTGGCTTGCCCTGAGGGAGGCGTAGAGGGAAGCAAGAGTGGCGGCAATGGCTGGCAGAAAACTGTGATAATAGTTGATCATGCCCGAGAATTCCTGCAAAGCTTTGACGGTCGAGGGCACGGGGAAGTTCTGAACGGCTGCTACCTTCTCAGGGGAGGGGATGGACTCCTTCAGGAGTGATACGGTGCCCTAAGAACGACACTTCGTTGGCGCCAAAGGTACACTTGTCGTACCGGACTATAAGGCCGTTTTGTTGCAGGCGGTCGAGCACGATGCGCAGGTGACGGAGGTGTTCCTCTTTTGAGGAGGAGAACACAAGTATGTCGTCCACATAACATACACAGAAAGGGAGGTCCCCTAAGATGCCCATCCATGAGACGTTGAAACGTTGCACCAGCATTACGAAGGCTAAAACAGGAGTAATTGAAGGTGTATGTACCAAACAGAGTGGTGATGGTGGTCTTGGGGATGTCTTCTGGATTCATAGGCACCTGATAATACCCCTTCAGGAGGTCGAGCGTAGAGAAATCCTTCGCTTTGTGCAGGTAGGAGGTCACGTCGGCAATGTTTGGGAGGGGGGTAGTGATCCGGTTCTGTTTGCATGTTCAGGCGCCTGTAATCCCCGCACGGACGGAGGGAGCCGTCTTTCATCAGAACGATATGCAAGGTTGGCGACCATGGGCTGGAGGCCTTTTGGCAAAGGCCCATTTCCTCCATTTCGGCGAATGTCTGTTTGGCGGCAGCCAATCGTTCCGGTGCCAGACGTCTGAATTTTGCGAAGACTGGGGGTCCCGTCGTCTTGATATGGTGATAAATACCGTGCTTGGCAGGAACCGTGGGCGTTTGGCGAAGTTCTGGACGGAAAACCTCCGGGTACGACGTGAGGAGGTGGGCGTAGGCATCCGTGGGTGCGCTGATGTGGAGAGCGAGGTTAGAGGGGGGTGGGTTGAAGAGGTGTCGACAAGTACGAGTCTGCGTTGACCAATCGTCGGTGGGCGATATCGACCAGAAGGGGGGAAATGAGAGAGGAAATCCGCACCGAGGATTGGCATTGTGACGTCAGCAACGAGAAACTTCCAATTGAATTTACCGTTTCCGAACGATAATGTGAGGTTCTCGTAACCGTAGGTGGGTATCGCAGATCCGTTGGCAGCTACCAAGCGGACGTCGGCAGATGTAGACAGACTACGTCGTGCCTTGAAGAGTTTACTTGGCAAAAGAGAACGACAAGCACCCGTGTCTACCAAAAATCGCACGCCCGTTCCTGCATCCTGTAAAAAGAAAAGATTAGAAACATGGGAGCCCACCGCCACAAGCGATGGCCTACTTACACGTTTTTTGGCCACTGACAATCCTTGGCCCATTTCTTCGCGGTTGCCCCGAATCTGAAGTGGTAGTAGCAAAACTGCGGCGGATGGGAGGTAGTAAGTGGCTGTAGAAGTCATTCGTTGTGGGCGCGAGCGATTGGTGGGTGGTGGGCGGCTTTGTTGCCGCTTCGGCACGTCACGGGGGTAGGCGTGTATATCCTACGGCATTCATGTCAGCTTCGGTTTGATGTTGAATAGGCATCCTCGTCGTCAGGGGTGGAGGCGTTGATGGAGGTCTTGAAGTGGCTGTCCATAAGGGCGTCGGCTTTGGTCATCAAGTCCTTTATGGGTAAACTATCCTCATCGGGTATGGCAGCACGTACAGGTTCGGGGTAAACGGCGTATCCAAAGGGCACGAAGTAGGTTCGCCTCACGAGGAGAGCCGTCTGCGGCAGGTTGAAGGCGAGCGATACTGGTCATTTCCCTGAGGGCAAGCGAAGCCCTTTGGTCCCCCAACGGTTGTTGCGAGAGCTGAAAAAGCTTTGCTATACGGGGAGCTGGCGACGGCGAGTACTGCTGCAGAAGGTATGTTTTGAGGGGCGTCATACGCTATTGGGGTTCACAAAGCCAGTTGGATATTTCTGGGAAGGTGTCCTCGGGTATCGCCGCGAGAACATAATCCGCTTTGGTGGTTGAGCGAGTCACGCCACTGATACGAAACTGGAGTTCTGCGCGCTGAAACCAAGCAAACGCCTCTCCGCTGGCAAACGATGAAAGTTTTGAATGGAGCGGCCGCAGCACCAACTGCCGTAGAGTCCGCCATAGTACCAACGATGAAGGGGCGAGGGGTAGGGGGGTGGAAGGCGGTGGGAGCCTGTCGACTTCCGGGGTCACCAATGTGACGGGCCGAAAGAGGGTTGTGAACTCAAAGGAAGGATGCAATCAACTGAGTTGTTTATTAAGGAACACTCTCCTTTATATACAAAACCTCAAGGCAACAGGACATAACATGTTCGAGAGACAGACAATGTTACAGAGCAAAACCGGAGACATGATCATTTAGGTTCTTTTTAGTGCGAGGGAAGAGCGCAGATACAAGCATAATATATACAAAATAATTATGTACAATTGTGTGACACACGGTTGGTACAACATTTCATCTTGGTTATGTATATTTATCCAAAAAAATTTTTAATGGTTCTAGAGACCTGGAAAGATTACTTAGAGCTTTGTCCGCCCCAAAACAAAAGTATATACTGTATCTCAATTATTTGAATATTATTTTTATCTTCATTCACATGCATGTTTAAATACAGAAGTATTAATACAAATGAAAATAGAAGGGAAAATATATCAAAAGATAGAATATATTCTCTCAATAATATTTACAAGATACAGTGGCATATAAAAAATAAAAGTAAACATTGAATTCTTCATTAAAGTTTTTTGTTCTCTATCAAGTTACGGCATATCTGCAATTAAACATAGATAATCACTAGACTATGTCTCCTATTAGGCTAATGTATATATATATATATATATATATGTATATATATATATATATATATATTTACTGTATATATACATTTCTAAATGTTTATATTTATACACATATACACACACACACACACACATATATATATATATATATAATATGTGTGTGTGTGTGTGTGTGTGTGTATTCTATGTCTTCTGTTGAAAAGTATCACATAGAATTGACGTAAAAAAATTATTTTTACATAAAAGAAATAAATAATACATAAAATGAGCAAAAGCCAGTGTCCATGATAAGCTAGGGAAGCATTAAAAAAGGCACGCACTGGGTCCTCATTTCGTTTAAGCATTTATCTTCTTGGTAAAAATAAAGTTAAACGTGATGTCATGAATGGAGGCACAGTGATGGGATGACCATAGAAGTGGTGGATAAAGCTTATTAAATAAATCCCCTAAGACAACAGCTGTAAAAAAATTATGATTTTGGAAGATACTCTGTTCTGTCCCCATAGATAACTTAACATTTAAAATAAGAAGAGAGTTTCTTGTGTTTTAAAACCTCTTACAAGTTTAATAGTTATACTTTATTAAAATGGGACACAGAGCTATATAAACATACTATCCCAAAATAAAGGAGTTGCATATTATATATATATATATATATATATATGATGTATATATATATATATATATATATATACATATATTATATATATATTATATAATTAAAAATATCTCAACACATAAATTATCTTAGAAAACTTACATTTAGGCTATTTTAGATTTAATAACGACAAAGATATGTTGAATGTAAATTGGCTTTCATACAAGGGCTCAAATTGAACTCTAAGTCGTAAATTTATTTAGCAATATATTAGCTTCATTTCACAATGGATTTTCAGTAAGTTAATAAGATACTAATGAAAACTTAAGCTGGTGGTAGCGTCCTTGCCTGTTGACTATTAGCCTGGCGTTCGAGTCCTACTTAAAACTCGTTAGTTCCTTTAGTCGCTGTAACCTTAGCATCCTTGTGAGCTAAGGATGGGGTTTGAGGCAGCCTGTATATATACCTGCTGAGCCTTCCTTGGTCCCAGCTTGGGGTGGGGAGGGTCTTGGGCGCTGATCATATGTAATATGGTCAGTTTCTAGGGCATTGTCCTGATTTATAGGGCAATGTCACTGTCTCTTTCCTCTGCCATTCATGAGCGGCCTTTTAACCTTTGAATAGACTGTAGATTAGTAAAGATTTGCCCTGCCGATGAAGAGATTCTTTGGGGGAAATAATGTATACATTAATATATTTTTGAATATATAGTTTGCATATATGGCTATATATGTATATATATATATATATATATTTATATATATATATATATATATATACATATATATATATATATATATAATATTTATATATATATATATATTAATATATACATATATATATATATATAGTATATATGATATATATATATATATATATATATGTCTGTGATTACGTCATAACTACTCAACGAATTATGACGGATTTTCTCCACAGGACAGATCTTATGTCATGGACGACCCCATTATAATTTGTAAATGATCCGGATTTGCATATTTTGCCTTTTACTGTCAGAATATGAATAGGTGGATGTAATGTCCGTAGACTTTAGTTGGATGTTGCAGTATATTTCTTCCCGGTCACATGTAAAAAAAAAAAAGAAATATGTAGTCCATAGACTTGAGTAAAATGGTGGCATTATCCATTGGTGGAGGTCTGAAACCTCTGATTGCTCTTCTTCTTCTTCTTCTTCTTCTTATTATTACTATTATTATTATTATTATTATTATTATTATTATTATTATTATTATTATTATTATTATTATTATTATTAAGTAGCTTTCGCAGAAATACACTTGTACCTAAACATTACAATCAGTTTTAATAGTTCGATCATTTTATTAAACAAAATATAAATTTTTGGTAATGGTCTGCAGATTTTTGCAACAAAAAGATATCAGTTTTCATTTACTTTCATATTGGTTATCGTATGTTATTACATTTCAACATTCAACACAACCACGGAGAGGCGAAGATTTAATATCGAGTTATTTTTACGAACTAAAAGATTTTTCATATAATAACAGACGAATATGAAATAAGTATACTATCATTGTAATATATGATATTGGTATAAAGGTGAAGATTTTCAATTTCTCCATGAAATATCAATTATGCAATGACAGATTATGGTCTATTCTGTGTTGAGGTACATGACTCAGATAAGAAATTTGCTTAGAAAGTTTTCAAATACATATGCACAAACTCACATACATAAAACGTCCACACACACACATACACACACACGCACACACACTACTGCACTGAAAGGCAAATAAGAAAAAATGGAACTTAAATAGGTCAAAAGAGATAAAACGATTAAGTTGTCAAGATAAGACTGGTCAAGTTTTTATCCTCAGCAACAACTAATTCTAAAGAATGGACCACAGATGTGGACGCTATTCTCTCCCTCCCCCATCCCTCTTCTATTCTTTTCTCCTTCTATGAGGGGATGGGGGAACCCTCCTTCATGCCCCTATCCCCCACATAATGTGCCATCCACGGCATCCTTATTTACCAGAGAGTTTCCTAAATTCCCAGCGCCGCCATTCTTGGCCTGTTTTTTTACTCCGTACAAAGGACTTTTTTTTTCATATGTATATTTCTCTAGCTCTCTCAAGGCCAAAGGAGATTAGGTTTTCTTCAAATTTTTGGTCTTTCCCTACTGGCACACTTAGCCGTGGGGCGATATGTGAATTATCTTTTTTTTTTTTTTTTTTTTTTTGGTGATGCATGCATGCGCATATGAACTCTGAAGTAAGTATCTGATTGAATCAGGTGGAATAAATAAACCCAGTATGGACTTATGGTTATTTTGATATGCTTTCTTCAAGCAAAGCACATTCACTTGCATACACTCAAATATATATATACAGTATATATAAATACATATATATATATATATATATATATATTGTGTGTGTGTGTGTGTGTATATGTATATATGGGTGTGATGTGTTTGTGCGTATATAAATATGTATATATATATTATTATATATATATATTTATATATATATATGTATATGTGTGTGTGTATATGGGGTGTGTGCGTTTGTGTGTATATATATATATATGTATATATATATATATATATATATAGAGAGAGAGAGAGAGAGAGAGGAGAGAGGAGAGAGAGAGAGAGAGAGAGTTTGTGTATATTCAAATGAAATGCCAATGTAATTGGATATCACAGAAATTCTTAACATGTTGAAAGACTTCAGGGATATTGTGGTTAATTTCAGAACGTCTTCATCAAAATTTGACGTATATTTTCATATAAAAACTATATCAACTAAAAAAGTATGATCATGCAGATTACATGAAAGAAATTACTGGAACATGAGTACATTTATACAACATTGATAATTTCATATTAATTTAAATAAGCAATAACAAAGGCATTCTCTTATAGAATTGACAGCAATTACAAAACTAGCTCACTAGTGAAAATATTAAGTCTTATGAGAATTTTAACTCTTATATATGGAAAATGTGTTCACTTTACGTCACTTCAGAACTTTTCTGGTTTCAATTATTTCATAAAACAATTTTTGAGTTTAGCACAAGTTTATGAGGGTAGTAGGGTATTGGCGAAAGCACCAGCCACCCGTTGAGATACTACCGCTAGAGAGTTATTGGGTCCTTTGACTGGCCAGACAATACTATATTGAATCCCTCTCTCTGGTTACGGCTTATTTCCTCTTTGCCTACACATACACAGAATAATCTGGCCCTATTCTTAACACATTCTCCTCTTTCCTCTTACACTTAACAACACTGAAATTACAAAACAATTCATTTTCTCTCAACAGAATAACTACGGCAATTGTTCAGTGGTTACTTTCCTCTTGTTAAGGGTAGAAGAGACTTTAGCTATGTAAGCAGCTCTTCTAGGAGAAGGATACTCCAAAATCAAACCATTGTTTCTCTAGTCTTAGGTAGTGCCAGTAGCCTCTGTATCATGGTCTTCCCCTTTCTTGGGTTAGAGATCTCTTGCTTGAGGGTTACAATTGGGCACACTATTCTATCTTGTGTCCTCTTCCTCTTGTTATTTCAAGTTTTTATAGTTTATTTATGAAAGATTTATTGTAATTTTGTTATTGTCTTAACCTTCTTTTAGTTTTTTCCTTATTTCCTTTTCTCACAGGGCTATATTTCTTGTTGGAGACCTTGGGCTTATAGCATACTACTTTTCCAACTAGGGTTCTAGCTAGGCAAGTAATAATAATAAAATTAATATTGATATTAAAATCAAACAGATATATAAAAAGCACACACACTCATATATATAATATATATATATATAAACATATATATATATATATTATATATATGTGTGTGTGTGTGTGTGTGTGTATGTGTCTTTCTTTATCAGTGGCTGGTGGTTATCTACCTGATATTCACTTTTTATGTAATGTGCAAATATAATGTATAGTTTTAATAGAGAGGGAAATTAGGTAATTCGATAAAAAACATAACGTCCAAACTTACCTCCTTCTTGATCTGAGGCAGAGCAAGAGAGTAGAACAGCGAAGCATATGAAGTGAATGAACGTTGTGTCCTTGATATGATGACATTTTTGTTTGATCCTCGGCTTCACCAAAAGTGTCACAGGAATTTAATAACAATCTTTTGTTGTTTCATTAACTGGAAGGTTTCTCTTCGCTTTAGTTCACAATATTTCCGGCTCAGTCATTTACGTGATATTCATCAACAGAACGTTATTAACGTTTAGCTTTTTTTTTCACTGGCGTATCTTGTTTTTAGACTTTAGCAGAGATGTGGAGTTTTCTCACCAAATATATAACTCGAGTAATATAGGTTTTATTATGTTATACGATAGTTTGTGCTTAATTTCACACTTTTCTATTATATGTATATATGAAAAGGATTGTACTGATTTAAATGATAAATAGTGAAATAAATTGCCAAACATAAATATTGCTTTTAAGATCGTATCATGTATTCTTCACGAAATGCACAATAGTAAAAGAGATGTATTTATCTAATAAACTTATATGTATTTTTTCGTGAAGTAACTTTTTGGTATAAAGTTATTTCACGTTTTTTCTGGCGTATATACTCCCCAATTTTCTTCCGACTCATGTACAATACTGTCTTTGAAATAAAGCTCGCTATCCCACTGTATATTTGTTTTTTCTCATGATCCTCTCTGGAAATGTGGTCTACTTCTGACCATCATATTTCCAAACATGGAAGCAGCAACAATGCATGGAAGGCCCCTGTTTCGTCTATTGTGTTTTTTTCAGTCTATTGTTGGAAGGCCTCGTTGGGACGAACTTCTTTTCTTTCGTAATTCACAAGATATTCTTAAGTTTATATTTTGGAAAAGATTACAATTTTTTTTTTCGTTTTTCGTATGTAAATCAATGTTGTTTTAGAATTTTTTTTTCCTTTTTTTTTTGTAAATAAGCCTTATTAGTCTATTTTTTTTAGATAAGCCTTATCTGTCTTATAGGTCTTATCATAGCCGTTTTATCATTATTAATCGTGTAAAAAAAATAAAAATTCAAAATAGAAGACGTAAATTTATGTGAAGTATTGGATTAAATTAAGTTTATTATTCTTTTCCTAAAATGAGGTGCTCAAGGAATAGAGAAATTTCAATAAAAGAAAATTGGCCTCTGGTACCTCAAATTATAAATAATTTGACAA
>NC_090731.1:150082773-150087773 GCF_036898095.1 Palaemon carinicauda
TCATTACAGGATCAACATAATTTTCACTCATTAGTGCGAGAGTAAATACTTCATCATTACTAAATGGAATTACAGAGGATCCGCAGCATTTTAAATTTGATATAATTAGGAACCATTAAAAGAAGATTGAACCAACATCTGAAGTATAGGTCTTTCTAAACATAATGGCACTAGGTACTTATGCTCTAATTTTTTTTTTGCCACAGTGCAAATTTGCGGTAATCGTAAGTTTGTCAGTACGAACAAATTTAATATCCTTCATGTAAATGGAAAATATCATATTTATATTCAGAAGAAAAGAATGAGTTGGGAAGTTCCTTTAGGCAGCTGCCTACTGTATAATATTTATGTGCGTGATATTACAAGATAATTACCATCAGGTATCACGGGGTTCTAACCCCCGGAAACGACTATCATAAGATATTGTGTATAGTCAGGGACGTATCCGTAGATAACCATAGATATCTGCACCCCAAAACAGACTTAACCCAGTCTAGGAATCTAAGGAGGAGGATAGGTGAGGAGTCGTTACATATCTTCTCCCTTCATAGTACTACTCGTTCATGAAAAACTCATTCTACACAACAGCGCAACTACCATGAGAAGAGCATCCGATGAGGCATCTGGGAGGGACAAACGTAACGGGTGGGCCAGCAGGACGACATAGCTATCTAACACAAAAATAGATTTTTCCTACGTCAAAATACGTTTTTTTAGGCTCGAGCCATGTCGTCCTGATGGAAGTGTACCTTTGCCTCGGTAGGAAGCCTCAAAGGGAGAGGCCCCAATACCGAAATGCACTTACAGGATTACTCCATCAAGGCATAGGTATCACTCTCAACTATATATCCCATAACCATTCGGAGGCAGAATTGACAAGCATGAGGGTTCGACAAGGAGGTAATAAAGATGAAAGGGACCGCTCCCCGCAATTGGAAAAATCCCTGATGTTAGTGTCGGGAGCTCTAAGGAGGCCGAAACTTAAGGAGTCATCAAAGAGATAGGCTTTAGTGGAACTAACAGCCGTAGCCTTACACAAACCTTCGAAAACTTGTTGAAGAGATCCGAGTAAAATTTGACATCAAAGGCATATAGTATAGATCTAGTGAGGGCCGAAGTGTACGATGAAATCATGGAGGAGGCTAGACTTTAAACATGCAAAGTAAGCTTGAAACTTTAACAAAAATCCATAGTAATCAACCCTGGATTTATGTCTTTGACATATTTGGTCCACGACGTTTCATACTGAGTCATGGTGTTAGCCGACTCATAGTTTCCACAAATACCCACTTATCAAGTTGAATTTTCATTTTCATTCCCAGTAATAGGGTGAAATCAAACATGAGATGAGGATTGTATGATCTCCATGATGAAGCATAAACAATTCCCTGCTGTCCATCCTGAGACAGAATCGAGTTGGTCACGGCACAAGTTGGGATTCAAATCCATGACCATGCGAAACCAGTTGCTCATTGGCTACCAAGAGCCACCAGAGTCGCCATCCCTTAAAAGATCTAAACCTGTCCAAAACCTTCACGAGGAGGTTAAACAGTGGAAACAGGCAAACCGTCGTGCAATGACCCCCATCCAGGAACATTGGCGAACTTTAATGTCCCCCACTGCTGCTTGAACCACTTTCGGTTCTACCTAGCAGGGAAACTCATTGCAAACAGATCCACTTGAAGGCCAAAGATTTGATCTCACTGAGGGAGAGACGTTGACAAATGCCAACCTTTCTTCTGATCCAACGTAAAGACGGTTATCATTACGTGGTTCAATTGAGGAAACCTCGATTCTTATCTGTTGAATCAATAGACAATAACTCTATTAACAAGGTTTTAAGTAGATATGAATGTTCTCCTTCAGGTATAAGTTCATGAGGGACAAGAAGACTGCCATGGACTCCAGAATATTGATGTGGTATTGTTAAAATTTCTGAGAACAACAGCTTTGCACTTTCTTGGGTGGGTTATGACCCACCCAACCTCCCAACGAGGCATCCGAACAAAGTGTCACTACTGGAGGAGGAAAGCGTAACAGCAACGTCTGTGAAAGACTTGTGTCAGTGGACCACGGTCTAACTTACTTCTGCAGTGAGACCGGGGTCTTCTGATGGTCAGGAAGAGCGTTGGATGTTCTCCTTCCCCAAACTCTGTTTGTATCTTTAAGTCGTACATTGAGGACAAAATTCGTGAATCACAAAGATCCTCAAACTTCCTCTGAGCGCCGCCTGGTGATCCTCCCTGACTAGATTAGGGACTTGACTGATGTCTCTAATTACTCTCCCTTAGAGGGAGGAATGGAACGGGAGTGAGACTTAAAGTCACAACAAATCTCCAACCACTGAAAGTCCTGAGCTGGAGTCAGTTCTGATTTCTTAAGGTTGATCTGAAGTCCAAGGGAGTAGAGGAACCAAAAACTCAATTGGATGCTACCGAGCACCTCCGTGCCAAGGGGACTCACACTAGCCAGTCAACAGGTACGCCTCTGCTTAAAAGCCTGTCTACCGCAGTTGTTGCACGACTACGTAAGTAAACTTTGTAAAAACCCTCAAGAGCTATGCTGAGCCCGAATAGCATAGCTCTGAATACATAGACCCTTCTCCACAGACTGCAACCAAGGTAGGGGGATAAATGTCGACATAACCGACAATACAAAGACGTCAGTAAAATCCATAGATACAGTGAAAGCCTCTAAGGGTATAACAGTCCATATCTGCGAAATAGTCAACATCCGGAACCTGTCCCACTGAACGAACAGGTTTAGACCAGACAAGACGAAAATAGTTTGAAGTAAGCTCGAACTGCTTATGCACACAAAATAGATCTCACGTAGCAGATAACTCCCCTCTTCAAGAGATCTTATACATACTGCTCCAGACAAGGGGATGTTCCTGGAAGAATCTCCTGAACTGTGATGGCCATTGTTACTACTTCCAAGCAAAACCGTTGGATATGACGTTATGTGTCTAAGAACTGAAGAACCTACAATACTTGAACAAGACTAACCGTCCCCCTACCGGAGGCCTTCAGTATTTTGTGTTGAGGACATGAACCGCTACCTCCACTGCCGTTTTAAAGTCCACGATCCCTGGACTTGCCTCCACTGTCAAGACGGCCTCGGAAGACAACCCTTACTCATACATAGGGTGGAAGGCCGGGGATTGTGACACCACTTATATGGGCACAGCGTAGACACTCCGAGGGATGGCGGCATAAGAAAGAACAAACGACTTACCATGATAAGTCAGTTTGTGAGACCTCTTGGTTGTGGTCATTCTATCAGGACGACATGGCTATCTCACCCAAAAATAGAGTTTTCCTACGTCAAAATCCGTTTTATATCACTCCTATTAGTTATTTAAAAAGCGTTCGTTCATAACAGTATTATGTTATGCTGTCTTCAGCCCATCGCAGAGTAACGTAGTTCACTATACGATGATAAAATTCTATGGATATTCCCTTCCCCAACGCCCAACACCCCCAAAAAATTCAGGGATCCAGCTATTTACTTTTCTACATATATATTTTAGAAATTTATATTTGCCGTTGTCAACAATCATTAATTGAATTTAAATATAAATTCTTAAATGGACTCAAATATTTCTTCATCCTATCAATTACTGCTAATGGGTGTAGAAGTAATTTCTTTATATCTATTTCGCAGTTAAATTTACCAGTTAAGTTTCTTTATCATTTTAACTTGCGATTGGTAGGATTTACACACACACTATATATATATATATGTATGTATATATATATATATATATATATGTATGTATATATATTTGTATATATATATATATATATATGTGTGTGTGTGTGTGTGAGTGTGTGTGTGTGTATGTGTGCAACTTCCAACAGGTCACTGGTTTCTTTGCAAAGGTCAATACTTTGATAATCCTTTGTCGAACTGTTTTTATCCATTTCTGTATGGATGCTAAACAATAGTGGAAACAGTAGAATTCTGTCGTTTATCCACTTTCTCATCATAAAGGCCTTTATGCCATCTATTATGAGAACACGATCAATTAAAAGCTTTTAAAAGCTTTCATGAACTTGACATTTATAGTATAAATCATTGACACCCTTCATACCAAAAGAATGTTAATTACTATTGACAGTATTCAAAGTAAGTTGTTCTATGAAAAAAAAAAAAAAAAAGTCTATTATTAAGTTCCATCGAAATCCATACCAAAAATATCAGCTCTGTCATAAAAATAAAAATTAACTGTTATTCAATATACCTAAAATAAATATTTTATTGTATGAATTCATGCGGCGTTGTTTTTTTTTTTTTTTTTTTTTCTTTTTCTTTTTGCCCAAAATTTATATTTAAAGAAGTGTTTCTTATGATAACTTTCCATTAAGAAAGAAGATAGCTGCAATCCTCCACTTCGTCTGGGAACAAAATATTTATGAAAGGAAAAATATGACTGATGTGAGTAAACGGATTTGGTATTGTTTTAAGTGTAAAATAAGATAAAATAAAATTCTATCTTTTATCCTTTAAGAATATATGATACAACTGATAATACATGTCATCATTGAAAACACATTATTTTAAACTACAAATTGAATAATTGGTGTCTGTTGTATATATATGTATATTTTTTTTTTTTGGATAAAACATGAAAATACGTAAGGTTATATAAAATGACACTGATCACTTAAGAATTAAAAAATAATGTTACCAAAGAAGGATCTATAAAATTGTAAAAGTCAGATGTCATTTTGTGGGAATAAAACTGATTGTGATGTCCAGAATAGCTCTTTTGTATCGTATGTAAGTCAGTATGTTTATCAGTTTCATCTTCCAATAATCTTTTTATACTGGTTAAATATAAGAGAAACATTTTTGTAACTCGTAATGTCATTTATCTGGATGAACGTATTGCTACTTGAATAATAGATTTAATACAGTGTGCACAATGGTATAAAGTCTAAATAAAGTGTTTACTGTATAGGTAATAATGAAAATTGAGGATTTTTATGAACGAA
>NC_090731.1:150102212-150117553 GCF_036898095.1 Palaemon carinicauda
AACTGAGAAAGAATTATATGTTAAAACAGAGGAATGAGCTATTACAGAAGTCTCAGAGAGTATGTAGTATAATATCAACGCAATTACATATCCAATATGATTTGTTATCGTAACTTCAATGGAATGATATATACACACTCATTTGAATTTTTTACATTTTCCCGCTTTTTGAGTTGAATACTATGCATATGGAAATTTTGTCTCAAGTAAAAGTTAAAAATAAATACTCATAGCTAAGCGTTGTATTTTTTGTTGATCATGACCTCTATTCTTCTATCTTGTTTGAAGTGGTTACAATATTACCAAACTCGTAACTTTAATCATTGTGGCAAAGGTTTTTGTACAGTATATGTGTTCTGAATTGTCTTTTCATGTCTTATCGTTTTCTGTAATACCTGATAGAGAGAGAGACATACAACACATGAAATTCATATACTTTGGACGAACAAAATGATCAAATTATAACGGAAGATATAACCCTATAGCACGTTTTGACTGAGATATAAATTTTGAGGTCCCTATTTGTTTACACCCATAGAATAAGTAAGCGCTATTAAGCGATCTGTTTGAACTTAATAACCATTGATAACTACTGTCTGCGTAATATGTACCTTTTATATCGAAAATACGTATCTGATATAAGTGACGTGTTTTCTTCTGATTTTCATTTTCGGTCCTAAAATTTTAAGGTAGATTTTTTTTTCTGAATCCTTGCAACGTTTCTCGTTTATTTAAAATATAATAATGCTTTTCATGCTACGTCGTACTTAAAATAAAAATACATGTAACACCCGCTAACTCTCTAACAGAGCCGTAAACTTCTTCTTCCCAGATAAAGTGAAAAAGTGAAGGACATCCAATAAACTTTGTTTGAAATTAAGTGACATATCACATTCCATGTGAAGGGGTTTGACATACGTGTTGTCAAATGGTTTGTCACTGAGTTGGTATGGAGTTACTTATCATGTCAAGTGTAAAGGAATATCAGTAATATTCCGGGAGGAACTGTCAGGCAAAAAGATTGTAGGAAAGATTAATCGAGTTTCAGTTTATTCTAACGTAATATAAAATGAAGTTAAGTCTTATTAACTTCTGAAATGTTGTTATAGTAAACCTGTTGCCCGAACCCTTTTAATGTGATTATTGTAACTATTTATAGTATAAGTTTATATGGTGTCATTGAAAAAATAAAGTAAAAGAAATTACCAAACAAAGTAGATAGTTTTCTTGTGATGTACGATTACGATACTTTATATGGCATCACTTTACAAAATACATCTTTCGTATCATATTCCTTTTAGTAGCCCGTATATCAATTAGTTTGAGATATTTGTTTGTTTGTAATTCAAAAAAAAAAAAAAGGAAGAAAACAAATAAAATCGCCAGAAAATTCCCAGTTTTATGGTGAGTCACACCTTTATCACCTCCGTAATTTTTACTACGCCTGCCATTCTTCTTATTTCAACAATTTCCAATATTTCCAGCAGTGATATTCTCATAATCCATCTCGGCATTCTCATCTCTGATCTCTCAAACTTTGCTCTCCCTTTTCGTCTAAGAGCCCACGTTTCTGATCCATGCATTAACGCTAGTCTTATTACTGCTCTATAGATCTTGCCTTTTAGATTGATTGGCATTTTCTCATCACCTACCACCCCTGTTACCTCCCTCCACTTCCCCAAACGCTGTGTTTATCCTATTGTCAACTTCAGCCTTACATCCTATTCCTGAGTAATAGTAGATCCCAAGTATCTAAATTGTTCCACCTGTTTTATAACTGAGCTCTACTTTCATGTATGCCTATCAAATTCCTACCTTCCTTACGGTTATCCATGGCTTCAGTCTTATCCATATCTATTCTCAAGCCACGCCTCTCCAATGTCTCTTGTTATTACAACCCCTCTCTGTAAAACCTCCTCAATTTCAGTGGTAATCACCAAATTATATGTATACAGTAACTTCCACAACTCTTCCTGACCACCACTCAGAAACCGTTTCTTACTGTGTATCATATGTGTATTTAATTGTAGTGCCTATGCAGCTTCAACACTGGCAAATATTGCCAGATACCGCCATATATTTTTATATATATTGATCCCTTGCTTTATAATACACACATACATACAAATATATATGTGTACATATATATATATATATATATATATATATATATATATGTATATATATATATATGTATATATGTATGTATAAATACTTATATATATATATATATATATATATATATATATATATATATATATATATATATATATATATATATATATATACATACATACATACATACATGTATATATATATATATATATATATATATATATATATATATATATATATAAAACACAGGTAACAAATGCAGCCATTTCTAGTCCACTGCAAGACAAAGGCTTCAGACATGTCAAATCATGCCTTGGGTTTGACCAGTTTTTTTCACCCGGTTGGCCAGTGCTGAATAGTGATAGTGGGATTTTGTCGTCTGATCACTAATAGCAAACCAACCTACTATGAGTGGCCCTGACTGATACACTTATGCTAACCATGGCATACAGAAACCCTTTCACCACGTTGAGGTATCCCCACTGGCTAAGTGTTCTCTATAAGAGTGGAGAATCTACTATAACATTAGTATATTCCTGAGGCAATTGATGACATATAACCAATATACACAGGTATATTTTTAATTTGCTTGAAATTGCAATATATATATCGAATACTCTTCCATATCAATATACGATTAAATAATTTACTTTTTTATCATCCCTTACTTTTCTATTTCTTATATATGGTCCCTTTTAAACTTATGATATGTTCCTGAATATGTTGATGCAATAATTTATTTCTTTAGTGAAGTTCATCAATTTATTTCTTTACTTTTGTTCTACTAACATTACGATAGCAAGAAGAACACTCACATTTAATAAAAATTTGATGACATACGTCATAAGACAATGAAACTGGCTTGTTTTACTTAATAAATCTATATTATTATTATTATCATTATTATTATTATTATTATTATTATTATTATCATTATTATTATTATTATTATTATTATTATTATCATTATTATTATTAGCTAAGCTACTAGCCTAGTTGGGAAACTAGGATATTCTAAGCCCAAGGGCCTCAACAGGAAAAGATAGCCAAGTGAGGAAAGGAAACAGGAAATAAATAAACTACAAGAGAATTGATGAACAATTGAAATCAAATATTTTAAGAGTCGTAAAAAACATTAAAATATATATTCGTCATAAAAATGTTCATGCTGTTTAAAAAGTGTTTGAATCTAAACCATATCTTAATTGGAATTCTAATGGGAATTATTATCATGTCCGCATATCATCATTCCTCTTTCTAATATATTCCATTGTCTTGGATTTGATTTATCTTCCCTCTTCCCTTCCATCAGTTTTATCTTCTTCGTCCACCCATTGTTCCTGGTGTTTTGACAGCCGGTTCGCGTCTCAAGCATTTTAGAAAACCTCAGATAAAACTGAGACAAGGGTTAGTTTCCGTTTTATCTTTTATCTTGCTATTGTTCATAAAATCATTTTGCATATTTCATCTGATACCAACGAAGGTCTACATTTTCTGGCACTGCATTTTCTTGCACAATACATTATGGCATTTAATTAAAGTTACTTGCTTGGTAATTATTAATTGTTTCTATATATTATGAAATAGAAATAATTATTTTCCTGATTATGCAATTTATTTTATAATCTGGTATCTGAAAAGTAAATCTGTATCTTATTAAACAAAAAAGGAAATGGAAAGAATAAGAATTCGCTCATTAAAGGGTCTCTCTCTCTCTCTCTCTCTCTCTCTCTCTCTCTCTCTCTCTCTCTCTCTCTCTCTCTCTCTCTCTCTCTCTCTCTTATTGTTTTATATCATATATATTGATAATTATGAACTAATAACTAGTTATGGTCCAGCGACATTTCACTGTCGTTATTGTTTTTTATATATCTCTTTCTGTAGGAAAATACTGCTCATCATCTATGTGGTTATTCATATATGCTCATACAAACAACTGCGCAATAATTATATAATATGAGTGATGGAGTATACTTATAGAGTTTTTATCGTCCAGGCCGGGGGTCATCTCCCCCCCCCCCCCCACCCCACAATGAGCATATAGAATACATCAAATGCAGAAGCAAGTAAAGGTAAGCAGTAAAGGAAGTCGCTGATGGATCTCATCAATCAATATACAACAGAATTGGAGACAAATATAGGGACAAATTATTTGGATCCGATAATGGTCAATGAAAGCACTCGGCAAAAGAAAAGTAAATGGGAATTCTTTACATATTAATAAGCTTCATTCACCAATAGAAGTTTTAACTTTGCATTGTCAGATAAAAAGTGATCGATATTCCTTTAATGGTATTCCAGGAATATTGATATCAGTAACATGTAAAAGCTGGAGAGTATTGTTTTGTGTGTGGAATTGTTCCCGAGTGTAGACCAACGTCTGTTATAACGTTTTAAAGGAACGTTTGAAGAGTTCTCTTTTTTCTTAGTTGCTATATTTTCCTGGAACGTTTACACATAAATATACAAGTATTCAATTACAACATTGTGTTAAAAAAGAATCTGACCTTGATAACTAGCTAACCCTATTTCAACTTTTGATTACCACCCCTGATCTTGATATTAATCTCTGTCACCGTCATTTAGTTAGTTCGTGTACATGTTCCATGAGAGTTTTCCTATTTTTGACCATCCTTTTCATTCACATCTTCCTAGAGTACACCATCTTGTGCGTCGTCCTAGATATGCAGTTAATCCTAGCAGTCTTGCATTCTTCAGGCTCAAAACGACACAGTATTCTAGAAGATTCATTCCAGCTGTGACAAGATTGAGGAATGATCCTCCTAATCTGACAGTTGTAACGGTGGAACTTCAGAAGTTCAAACTTCCAGAGTATCTTTTGATGTTTAACAAGTTTACATGAATCTCTCTTCATAGTTTATACATAACGGATCTATATTAATGTTGTTATTGAGTATATGATATTCGATATGTTTGCTATTGATTACTTTTTATAAATAGTTTATTTTTCAATTTTTTTCCTTTACTCACTAGGCTATTTTCACTGTTGAAGCCTTTGGGCTTGTATCATCGCACTTTCCAAACTAGGGTTGTAGATTAACTAGTAATAATAATAATAATAATAATAATAATAATGATAATAATAATAATTATAATAATAATAAAGAAGGCTACCATTGAGATATATACAGACATTTAGCCAATCTGGCAACTGATCCCGAACATTCTCGCAGTTGTTAGTACAGTTTGTCTCGTTTGTAATATTAATGACTTCAGGTCAACTGTTTCTTGTAATATTGTTCTCGGAACTTTACCAAAATAGAATGATCCCAGTGGTAAGGTATTTTTGATCAAATATCTTCATAATTCAAATCTTAGGATGGATTACCTGTTTGGTCATTTCATTACTGTGGTCACGTGTAAGTCGTGAATATTTTCCTTTCTTGTTACCTAACGCATAATTCATAGTGTTTTGATAAACGAAATGGGGGATTAGATATATTATGGTCATCATGGCACAGCTTATAATGGCATGTATTAATCATATTTTCAAGCGTAATTTACCTATTTAGAATTTTGCTTGGCTTCTTGATAATGTAGGCCTTTTAACCTTGAATGTTCTTGCGTCACAATATTCTTATAATGTATGAAGTTTTATTATTATTATTATTATCATTATTTGCTAAGCTACAACCCTAATTGGGGAAGCAGGATGCTATAAGCCCAAGGGCTCCAGCAGGGAAAATAGCAAAGTAAGGAAAAGAAAAAAGGAAAATAGAATATTTTAGGAAGAGAAACAACATTAGAATAAATATCTCCTATATAAACTATAAAAAGTTCAACAAAACAAGAGGAAGAAAAATAATATAGAAGAGTGAGCTCGAGTGTACCATCAAGCAAAATAATTCTTACCCAAGACAGTGGAAAACCATGGTACAGAGGTTATGGCACTACCCAAGACTAGAGAACAATGGTTTGATTTTGGAGTGTCCTTCTCCTAGAAGAGCTGTTTACCATAGCTAAAGAGATTCTTCTACCCTTACCATGAAGAATATGGCCACTTAACAATTACAGTGCAGTAACCTCATGAGGGAGGAAGAATTGTTTGGTAATCTGTGTTGTTAAGTGTAGTAGGACAGAGGAGAATATGTAAAGAATAGGCCAGACTATTCAGTGTGTGTGTGTGTGTGGGCAAATGGAAAATGAACCGTAACTAAAGAGCAGGGTCCAATGTAGGACTGTGTGGCTAGTCAAAAAACCCCATAACTCTCTAGCGGTAGTACCTCAACGGGTGGCTGGTGCCGTAGCCAACCTACTACCTATAAATGTTGATTTTAGCTGTGATCCACATCTCATATATATATATATATATATATATATATATATATATATATATATATATATATATACTTACATACATATATATATATATATATATATATATATATATATATATATATATATATACTTATATGCCTACATATATATATATATATATATATATATATATATATATATATATATATATATATATATATATATATATATATATATATATCCATAAATAAATCGAATGAGTTTATATATGAATATATATATATATATATATATATATATATATATATATATATATATATATATATATATATATATATATATATATATGTTTATATACATATATACTTATATATATATATATATATATATATATATATATATATATATATATATATATACATATATATATATATGTGTGTGTGTGTGTGTGTGTGTGTGTATTTTTTTGATCTGATAGCAGTCGTTGTAACAGGTCTTGGCTTCCGAAAGAAAAACAACCTTACACCTTTAACCACTGAATCATGGATGCACCTACACCTGAGTAGAATTGGCATATTATTACTCTATTCGTGGATCTACAAAGATAGAACAACAGTAACACCTTTTGTCATAGTTTGCCAGTTAGATTCACAAACTTTTCGCATATTCTATGTACCAGCGAGTCCCTTTTTTACCATCTATCTATTATAATGTAAGTAAGTCTTTTTCGCTTGCTACCTTATAAATCATTTGACTTCACATTCTTTTTTTATTAGTGTTATCGAATGCCCTAACTAATTTCATGTACCATGATATATACTGAAATATATTGCTAGAAAATTAATACTTCTCTACGTATATCAACTTTTCTCACGCAAAAATTTCTTATTCCAAAATTGATACTGCACAGCTAGTGCATTTGTTGCATTTGAATATAACTTCTGTACTTCACTTCTGTGACGGGCCGAGAGAGGAGTTGTGAACTCAAAGGCAGATTGGAAACGACTGAGTTATATTGTTGTGGAACACTCTCCTTATATACAAAACCTCAAGGCAACAGGACATGACAAGTTCACAAGACAGACAATATCACAGAGGAAAAACCAGACAGGAATTTTCATGTTCGTTTTAGTGCGAGGGAGGAGCGAAGATACAAGCATAATATATACAAAAGGAATTATGTACAATTGTGTGAAACACGGTTGATACATGGCTCCCCCCCTAAAAATGACATACTGTACATGTTAAATAGGGCGCCCTGATCTAGAGAGGCGAACTGTAGGCGGGTCATCTGGCAGAAGATAAGCAGGTTTTAGACGATCAATGGAGACCCAGTCTTCTTTGCCCCGAATGTTTAGGAGGAATGCTTTCGGACTGCGTCGGATCACAAGGAAAGGGCCCGTGTAAGGGGGCGTTAATGGTGGTTTGCTAGTGTCGTTGCGCAGGAAGACGTGCGTTGCAGAGTGCAAGTCCGTTGGTATGTGATGCTTCGCTGGGGGATTGTAAGTCTGGCGGCACGGAGTAAATTTTCCCACGACGTGACGTATGCGCTGGAGATCGTCGGAGGAGGTTGTAGAAGGAAAAAACTCGGCAGGGACGACCAACGGGTCGCCATACACCATTTCGGCTGCCGAGACGTCGAGGGCGTTTTAGGAGTGGTCCTTAGTCCAAGGAGGACCCAGGGAAGCTGAGTAAACCAGTTGCAATCCTTGCAGCGGGACATCAAAGCTGCTTTGAGGGTGCGATGAAAACGTTCAACCATTCCATTGGCAGCGGGGTTGTAGGCCGTTGTCTGATGTAGGGTGATGCCCAGGAGATTCGCTAATGACGTCCATAATTGAGAGGTGAAAGTGGTTCCCCTGTCAGAAGTAATATGCTCAGGGATACCGAATCTTGAAATCCATCCAGAGAGTAAGGCAGATGTACATGAGGCGGACGTTGCAGTTTCCATGGGAATGGCTTCAGGCCAACGAGTGGAGCGGTCGATGATGGTAAACAGGTAACGATGTCCTTGTGATGTGGGTAGGGGGCCTACAACGTCGACGTGAATGTGTGCGAAACGACGCTGAGGTTGAGTAAAGGTGCCCACTACTGAATCCGTGTGTCGATGTACTTTGGAAGTTTGGCAAGAAGTACAGGCACGGACCCAATCCTTAGCATCCTTAGAAATGCCGTGCCAAATGAACTTTGCCTTCAGCAGCTGTGCAGTAGAACAGCACGAGGGATGTGAAAGGCCGTGGATGAAATCAAACACCTGTCGGCGCATGGGAGCAGGAATCCAAGGTCGCGGTCTACCAGTACTGACGTCACAGAGGAGGGTGGTGTTGGAGTTTTCGAGGGGAAAATCCTCCCAACGGAGGGACGTGCAGGATGTCCTACAAGCTTGATACTCTGGATCCTGTCGTTGGGCTTCAGCCAGGGCGTTGTAATCCAATCCCAGTTGAACGGCAGCCAACGTGTTTCTTGACAGGGCATCGGCAACGGGATTCATTTTCCCAGGGATGTATTGGAGGGTGCAATTGTATTCAGCCACGGCGGAGAGATGTCGGCGTTGACGGGCGGACCAGGCGTCAGACTGTCGAGTGAAGGCGTGCACCAGAGGCATGTGGTCTGTGCGAATGACGAAGGGCGTACCTTCTAAGAAATGGCGAAAGTAACGGACAGCCAAGTGCACCGCCAGCAATTCCCGATCGAAGGTAGAATAACCCGATTCTGCCTTGGACAGTTTTCTGCTGAAGAAGGCCAATGGGCGGGGCGAGCCTTTGACCACCTGCTCGAGTACTGCACCAATAGCGACGTCGCTGGCATCGGTGGAGAGAAGGAGAGGGGCGTGTGGGATAGGAAAAGTGAGAGCCGCAACAGTTGATAGGGCCTTCTTTGCATTGCAGAAGGCCGCTTCTTGAAGGGGGACCCCACTTCAGGTCCTTTGGGTTGCCCTTGAGGGAGGCGTAGAGGGGAGCAAGAGTGGCGGCAATGGCTGGCAGAAAACGGTGATAATAGTTGATCATGCCCAAGAATTCCTGCAGAGCTTTGACGGTCGAGGGCGTGGGGAAATTCTGAACGGCTGCTACCTTCTCAGGGAGGGGATGGACTCCTTCAGGAGTGATACGGTGCCCTAAGAACGACACTTCGTTGGCGCCAAAGGTACACTTGTCGTACCGGACTACAAGGCCGTTTTGTTGCAGGCGGTCGAGCACGATGCGCAGGTGACGGAGGTGTTCCTCTTTTGAGAAGGAGAACACAAGTATGTCGTCCACATAACATACACAGAAAGGGAGGTCCCCTAAGATGCCATCCATGAGACGTTGAAACGTTGCCCCAGCATTACGAAGGCCAAAACAAGAGTAATTGAAGGTGTACGTGCCAAACGGAGTGGTGATGGCGGTCTTGGGGATGTCCTCTGGGTTCATAGGCACCTGATAATACCCCTTCAGGAGGTCGAGCGTAGAGAAAACCTTTGCTTTGTGCAGGTAGGAGGTTACATCGGCAATGTTTGGGAGGGGGTAGTGATCTGGTTCTGTTTGCATGTTCAGGCGCCTGTAATCCCCGTACGGACGGAGGGAGCCGTCTTTCTTCAGAACGATGTGTAAGGGTGACGACCATGGGCTGGAGGCCTTTTGGCAAAGGCCCATTTTCTCCATTTCGGCGAACATCTGTTTGGCGGCTGCCAATCGTTCCGGTGCCAGACGTCTGAATTTTGCGAAGACTGGGGGTCCCGTCGTCTTGATATGGTGATAAATACCGTGCTTGGCAGGAACCGTGGGCGTTTGGCGAAGTTCTGGACGGAAAACTTCCGGGTACGACGTGAGGAGGTGGGCGTAGGCATCCGTGGGTGTGCTGATGTGGAGAGCGAGGTTAGAGGGGGCGGGTTGAAGAGGTGTCGACAAGTACGAGTCTGCGTTGACCAATCGACGGTGGGCGACATCAACCAGAAGGTGGAAATGAGAGAGGAAATCCGCACCGAGGGATTGGCATTGTGACGTCAGCAACGAGAAACTTCCAATTGAATTTACCGTTTCCGAACGATAATGTGAGCCTTTCGTAACCGTAGGTGGGTATCGCAGATCCGTTGGCAGCTACCAAGTGGACGTCGGCAGATGTAGACAGACTACGTTGTGCCTTGAAGAGTTTCCTTGGCAAAAGAGAATGACAAGCACACGTGTCTACCAAAAATCGCACGCCCGTTCCTGCATCCTGTAAAAAGAAAAGATTAGAAACATGGGAGGTCACCGCCACAAGCGATGGCTTACTTACACGTTTTTTGGCCACTGACAATCTTTGGCACATTTCTTCGCGGTTGCCCCGAATCTGAAGTGGTAGTAGCAAAACTGCGGCGGATGGGAGGTAGTATGTGGCTGTAGAAGTCGTTCGTTGGGGCGCGAGCGATTGGTGGGTGGTGGACGGCTTTGTCGCCGCTTCGGCACGTCACGGGGTAGGCGTGTATGTCCTACGGCATTCATGTCAGCTTCTGTTGACGTTGAATAGGCATCCTTGTCGTCAGGGGTGGAGGCGTTGATGGAGGTCTTGAAGTGGCTGTCCATAAGGGCGTCGGCTTTGGTCATCAAGTCCTTTATGGGTAAACTATCGACGTATGGAAGCGCGCACAGGTTCAGGTAAACGGCGTATCCAAAGGGCAACGGAGTAGGTTCACCTCACGAGGAGAGCCGTCTGCGGCAGGTTGAAGGCGAGCGATACTGGTCATTTCCCTGAGGGCAAGCCGAAGCCCTTTGGTCCCCCAACGGTTGTTGCGAGAGCTGAAAAAGCTTTGCTATACGGGCGGCTGGCGACGGCGAGTACTGCTGCAGAAGGTATGATTTGAGGTCGTCATACGCTATTAGGGTGTCTCCTTGTTCATCAAAAGCCAGTCGGATATTTCTGGGAAGGTGTCCTCGGGGTATCGCGCGCGAGAACATAATCCGCTTTGGTGGTTGAGTGAGGTTACGCCCCTGATCGCAAAGTGGACTTCAGCGCGTTGAAACCAAAGCGAACGCTTCTCCGCTAGCGAACGGTGAAAGTTTCAATGGAGCGGCCGCAGTGTCCAACTGCTGGGGTAGAGTCTGCCTCCGTCATATTACCAACGATGGAGGGGCGAGGGAGGTGGGGGTGGAAGAGGCAGTGGGAGCGAGTCGACTTCCGGGGTCACCAATGTGACGGGCCGAGAGAGGAGTTGTGAACTCAAAGGCAGATTGGAAACGACTGAGTTATATTGTTGTGGAACACTCTCCTTATAATACAAAACCTCAAGGCAACAGGACATGACAAGTTCACAAGACAGACAATATCACAGAGGAAAAACCAGACAGGAATTTTCATGTTAGTTTTAGTGCGAGGGAGGAGCGAAGATACAAGCATAAATATTACAAAAGGAATTATGTACAATTGTGTGAAACACGGTTGGTACATTTCTATGGCTAAAAGTATATTCATTTTACTTTCTGCATACCCCTACTAGGCTAGACTTCCGATAACTTCCTCCATAGCCAGCTATGGAGGCAGGGAAGAGAGTTAATCTTTGAAATATTAATCGTCTGGCTATCATTCATTGAAATATTAGCTAGGATCTGAAGAAGAATTAAAAGCTATGTCGTTATCTCATTGGTAACTCCCAAAGCGCACAAAGCTTTTATTCGAGTAACTCAACAGACTAATGAGATCTTTGCTGGCCAACCATCTGAGAAGAATTCATGATCACTTGGAGAGGTAATGCATTGTACTGTACTCCTGTTGCGCACTGAATATATTTTGAGAATATTCCCTTTATTACTTTTTTTTATAACTAAAAGTCCTTAGAATTGAGAATGTTACTTGATTACATTTCTTTATTAATAGTAACAGATAATGTTTATGTTTACACATAAGCAAACCTTTTTTTGACAAAAAAAAATATTTTTCACTACATGATGGCCAGCTTTGAGATGATGTTATTCTAGAAAGAAGCTCTTGTAGATTTAATCCCGGCTTAAGATTCTTCTATTAGAGTAACACCCAAGTTCATAATACATTATTTTTCATTCACAAGCTGGGCTAGGGAACAGCAATATCTATTGCATCCTCAGTAAAGGCAGTCAGATAATGTAAAAATTTTATTTTCCCTTTTTCATGAAAATTAATACAATATCTAGCACCAAAAGTTCAGTTTTTCCTATCTGTTTCCAAAAGAGTGCTAAGTAACTGGCTCATTGCATTTGTATTAAGGAATGAATAGCTAGGGAAATATGGAAAATTAATACCACTTTGGCAAATATGAAGAAGGTAATCCTTATGATATTTGTCAGAATATGATGCATGAAGTTTAGTGGGCCTAACAGTAGCTTGACCTTTTTTATTTGTGAATTTTTTAATGCCTTGATACTGTGAATTAGATTGTATTGCATTTGTCCTTGCCCTGACTACAAGCCTTATGTGCTATATGCATCTGATTTGAGTGCTAGTAGTTACCGATTTATTTTTCTTCAATAGTTACGAATTTATTTTAGTCATTTACCAAATTTTTCTTGAAGTAGCTAACTTTTTAACAATATCAGACAACTGTAAGGTGTTATGATTAAACTAAAGGGCGTCACCTCCCCAAACTTACCTAGAGATAAGAGTCCTGCTTATGAATCTCTAGATGCTGAGAAGAAAAAAATTGAAGATATACAGATTTAAAAATGGTTTACTGCGCATTGTACTAGAAATGCCCTTCTCTGAGCACCAGCAACTAGAAAAAATGTTTTTAGCTTAAGCTTGCCAAAGCTAATTAAGTTTTCCCTATTGATGTGATATCTAATACCAAAACTACCTACTGAAGTTTTTCTTTCAAAAATACATTCATCTCTCAGCCAGCCATTGTTTCGAAGTCAGAAAATAAAGCTTACATTTATTAAGAAAAAAAAATAGATACACTTTGTATTTTCTCTCCCTTACAGATCTTCAGTCCATAAACCTCCAAATCGTCTATAGACTTTTCTTCCTTAAATGACTCCTATGGGTAAATTTAACTTCTGGCTAATCAACTAGCATTCTTCATTAGTGCCAAATGCACATAACAATTAATGAAGTTAACAGGTCTCTTGTTGGAGACTTAACATTTTGTGCACTAGTTCTCAATACCAGTCTAAATTTTTCAGTATAATACTGTTCTAAGTGAATAATGAATGCATTATTGCAGATCGCACAAGAGCACGGAAAGGACAATACTGTACTGTCTTGCTAGGCTTTAAAACCTGTCAATCAAATTGCTAATTTGTGGTACATCAAGGTGTTGTAGAAGACAACTAATTTCAAAATCATGAAAGCAGTAATATAGTAGTACTGAGCAATATGGTGTATTTCATTTAATCAAGAATAATTTTTACATTGAGATGTGAGATAATCTTGAATGTATATGTATTACAATATTGTTACTTCCATTGTTTTTTCTCTCTCTCACAATCACATTTGTAAACATTTATGTTTATTCCTATTCTATGTGCTTACTATACACACTCTTTGCACAATCAAATTATGTAATTAGTCAGTAATAAAATGTATATAATTCATCTAATTATTTAATTAACCTTAGAGCTCGTTTCTCTGTTTATGGTGTATCTGAAAGATAGTAAATTTTTCGTTGAGTACATATCTGAACATTATAGACCTACTAAAAAGTTTTGAATTTTAAAAGTTGATTTAATCACCAAGATACAAACCCATCAGTCATGAAACTAACATATGTAATAAACATTTGTCTCTGGCTCTCAATCACCCTTGAATGAGCCTTTTAAGAATCTTCCATATTATAATAAAAAGCAAGTGTCCTACGAGTCTCTCTCTCTCTCTCTCTCTCTCTCTCTCTCTCTCTCTCTCAATCTCTCTCTTCTCTCTCTCTCTCTCTCTCTCTCTCTATTCATGTATATATATTGTATATATATATAGATAGATAGATAGATATATGTATATATATATGTGTGTGTATATATATATATATACTATATATATCTATATGTATATACAAACAC
Organism: Palaemon carinicauda; assembly: GCF_036898095.1. NCBI lineage: Eukaryota > Metazoa > Arthropoda > Malacostraca > Decapoda > Palaemonidae > Palaemon > Palaemon carinicauda. The sequence continues at coordinate 150,116,585 of NC_090731.1, forward strand.
ACACACTAACTCACACACACAACACACACACACACACATATATATATATATATATAATATATATTATATTATATATATATATATAGTATATATATAATAGTATATATATATGTATATATATATATATATATATATATATTATATATATTTCATGTGTGTGTGATATCTTTCCAGTCACGCTCAGTGGCATAGCCAGACGTACAACTACTCTTCCCATCCCTCTGGTAGAGGGAAGAGAAACTATTCATACCCTGGTGAGATAGGTTCGTGGTTAGGAAAGTGGAGGGGGGGGGGGTGGGAAGGGTTTGAATCTGTGTGTGCATGTGTATCCATATCTTCCTAAATAATTAACCGTCCTTTTCTAGGGGTTGCGATCGTTAGTATAGATTCGAGCATTCTAAGTATAAGTTAAATCTTAATTTTAAAGTATTGAAATTATTCTTTTAGTTCCTTTTTTAATTGAAGGTAACCATGGGTTTGAAGGAGCTGTTGCTTGTTTAGTTTATTTTTTTGTGTTCGTTTTCATCAATTTCAGTATTCACATTCATTTTGATTCTTGGAGATCTATAGTTTTGGTTATAGGCTTGTCAGGATGCCTGAAAACTTTAAGTCAGTCAATTATAGGCTTGTTCAGGATGCCTGAAAACTTTAAATCAGTCAATCATAGGCTTGTTCAGGATGCCTGAAAACTTTAAATCAGTCAATCATAGGCTTGTTCGGGATGCCTGAAAACTCTAAATCAGTCAATCATAGGCTTGTTCAGGATGCCTGAAAACTTTAAATCAGTCAATCATAGGCATGTTCAGGATGCCTGAAAACTTTAAATCAGTCAATGATAGGCTTGTTCAGGATGCCTGAAAACTCTAAATCAGTCAATCATAGGCTTGTTCAGGATGCCTGAAAACTTTAAATCAGTCAATTATAGGCTTGTTCAGGATGCCTGAAAAACTCTAAATCAGTCAATCATAG
>NC_090731.1:150125553-150133053 GCF_036898095.1 Palaemon carinicauda
AATCACCTCCACCCAAAACCCATCCTGATAGCTGAACGTTTCAAGTTTTACAATAGGAAACAACGTCCAGGAGAATCCATCACTGATTATGCAACGGAGCAACGGAAATTGGCGGAAACATGTCAGTTTGGTGCTTTTCAAGAGGAAGTTTTAAGAGACTTGTTTGTTATTGGATTGGCTAACCGCTCGGCACAGAGGAAACTATTAAGTGAACAGGAGCTTGACTTAAAGAAAGCATTTTCGATTGCGCTAAGTCAGGAAATGGCTGATGAAAACGTCACGAAGATTCAGGGTCAAACTCAGGAGGTAAACAAAGTTGTTGGGCCGACAGCTTCTCTCAAGTGTTATCGTTGCGGGAAGACAAACCATAAGGCTGATGTTTGTTTCCATAAGGATACTGAGTGTAATGGGTGTCATAAAAAAGGACACCTTCGTAGAATGTGCCGAATGGAAAATCACACCACAGTCAATCGAAATTTGAAATATGGAAGACAAGGAAGGAAACGATCGACGGTCAACATGGCAGAGGGGAGACCAGCGGCTCGGAAGAAGAAACTACAGAGTGCAAACTGCAGGACGAATTGGTGCATACATTGAAATGCTGTGTTAAGAAAATGAAAGCAAGACACAATAAAGTTCCAGAGATAATAGTAAAAGTTGAATTAAATGGGATATCAATTGATATGGAATTGGACACAGGAGCTTCTGTGTCACTGATTAGTGAAGAGTTCTACGCTAAACATCTGAAAAATACAGTACTTCAATCCAGTGATATTGTGCTGAAAACCATGACGGGAGAAAAAATAGAAGTTGTCGGGATGCGTTACATAACTATGGAAGTTCATGGACACAGAGTGGAGGAAGTGCCAGTGTATGTGGTACAGGGGAATGGACCTGCCTTATTCGGTAGGGACTGGCTGCATTTTGCTAAATTTGACTGGAAAAAGTTAGCTGTAAATCATTTATATTCTGGTACTCTGAAAACCTCAAAGTTAGAAGAACTGTTAAGGAAATATGGTGATGTCTTTGATGGTAAACTGGGTACAGCCAAGAATATAAAGGCTCATATTCGTGTAAGAAAGGATGCAAAACCAATCTTTTATAAAGCGAGGACAGTTCCTTATGAAATCAGGGATGCTGTGAATGCAGAACTTAAAAGACTAGAATTGGAAGGAATTATTGAGAAAGTTGAATATAGTGAGTGGGCGGCACCGATAGTGCCAGTTTCAAAAGACAATGGTTCTATTAGGATATGTGGTGACTTCAAGGTCACCATAAATCGTTATGTGGAAAACCCTGAACATCCAATGCCAAATCCAGATGAACTTTACCAGCAACTGAACGGTGGAAAAACTTTCTCAAAGTTAGATTTATCACAAGCTTATCAGCAAGTGGAATTAGATGAGGAATCTAGGAAATATGTCACAATCAACACACCACTTGGTTTGTACAGATATACCCGTTTACCATATGGTGTCTCAGCAGCACCACAACTTTTTCAGTCTTTAATGGATAAAGTTCTGCAAGGAGTACTTTGTGGATGCAACATAGATGATATTAGTCTTATTGGGAGAACCGAAGCTGAACATTTACACAATCTTGAAAAGGTACTTGAGCGGTTGCACATCAATGGGTTGAAATGTAATTTGTCGAAATGTGAATTTATGAAGCCTTCCTTAAAGTATTTGAGTTTCATTGTGGATGAATAGGGTATCCATATGACGGAGGATGCCATTGCAGCAGTCACGGATGCCCCAAGGCCAGAATCAAGGTCAGAAATGCAATCCTTCCCGGGGCTGGTAAACCATTACCGTCGCTATGTGCCAAATCTCTCATCAGTCGCAGCGCCTCTCACTGAATTACTACATAAAGACAGAAAATGGCATTGGTCAGTAGTGTGTGAAAGAGCTTTTTCCGAGATTAAAAAAATGCTGACCACTGAAACAGGAGTATTAGTGCACTACGATTTGAGTAAACCTGTGACATTGGCAGTAGATGCATCACCCAAAGGACTTGGAGCAGTGCTTTCCCATATCAACAGTAACGGAGAGAGACCAATTGCTTATGCATCAAGGATGTTAACACCCACTGAACGTAACTATTCCCGAATTGAGCGTGAGGGTTTGGCAATCATCTTTGGACTACGGAAGTTTCATCAATATTTACATGGTGGTAAATTCACCCTTATTACAGATAACAAACCACTGTCATACATTCTGGGACCCAGGAAGGGCATTCCAGTCCTTGCAGCTGCAAGAATACAACGCTGGGCTATACAGTTAGCAGCTTATGATTATGAGATTGAATTACGTCGTTCAAGTGACAATGGAAATGCTGATGCACTCTCACGGTTGCCTTTACCAGATTGTGACTCCGATGCATTAGATAAGCTTGTAAACTGGACACAAGAAGCAACTGCATTTAACAGGCACCAGGTGAACTCTCTTCCTGTAACTGCGAAATCTGTTGCAAGGGAAACTTTGCATGATGCTGTACTGGCTAGAGCTTTATATTACACAAGAAATGGATGGCCAGACTCTGAGGACATAGCACAGGAACTGAAACCCTTCCATAGCCGTCAGCGTGAGTTTTCAATTGAAGAGGGATGTCTTCTATGGGGTGCCAGGGTGGTAATACCGTCTAGATATAGGACTCAAATCTTAGAAGAGCTACATGGTGGTCATCCGGGGATTGTTAGGATGAAGGGATTAGCTCGCTTGCATGTGTGGTGGCCGAATATCGATCAAGATATTTAAAACACTGTGCAAGGGTGCTCGGCTTGTCAGGCTACTCAGCCAATGCCGACTCGTGCTGAGGGTAATCCGTGGAAATGGCCTTCTGGTCCGTGGAAAAGAGTACATGTTGATTTCGCAGGATCATTCCTGGGACAAATGTACCTCATTATGATTGACGCATTTTCAAAATGGCCAGAAGTACACCCAATGAAATCAATTACAACTATGAATACCATTGAGATCATGCGGCGGGTATTTGCTCAGCATGGGGTTTGTGTAGAGCTCGTGTCTGATAATGGCAGATAGTTTGTGGCTGAGGAATTTTAAAGAGTTCATGACCCAAAATGGTGTAAAGCATATACTGATACCCGCTTATCACCCAAGCAGTAATGGGCAGGCCGAAAATACAGTAAGAACATTCAAACAAGGAATGAAAAGGGCGATGAGAACATTGCAATCGTGTAATACATCTTTAAATACCAAGTTGTGTCAATTTCTACTGACTTACCGAACTACACCTCACTGTACAACAAAGCGCACGCCTGCAGAGCTCATGGGTCGGCAGTTGCGCACTCGCCTTGATTTATTACACCCTGATGCATCTCAGAGAATTGAAAGAAAATCCTCAGAGAACGAGAAACCAATGAGGGAACTCGATATAAGGGACGTGGTACTGGTTCGGGATTATCGTCAAAATACCAAGAAGGGCATATGGACTCGAGGAGTTGTGGTTCTTAAATTGGGTCCATGTACATACAATGTACGAGTGGACGGTAACTTAATATGGAAGAGGCACATTGATCAAATTAGACTGATCTCCAATGATTCTCAAGATAAAAAAAAAGGAACTTTTAGCACGTGATTTTTCAGTGTTGATCAGCTATCCAGACCCGCCATTACCAAAAGAGTTCATAAATACTCGTGAAGAGTTAGGTGATGAAGTTGCAGGTGCAGAGAAGAATGAAATCCCAAATGTAGAAGAAAAGGAGGCGGCAGCTGCAGAAAAATTATCGGAAAATGAAAATGGTAAAACTTCTGATGACTCACCTGATGGATCGATATCTGAATTACCAAAACTTCGAAGGTCTACCAGACAAAGTAGACCCCCTGACTATTTTAGAATGTAAAATGACTAGTAATATTATGCATGTTTTGTATTATTTATTCGAAGATGTGCCACCATTTAATTATTGATTGTTTTATCCTTTTATTTGCTGTAATCTTTCATTCTTTTTCGCGAGGGGAAAAGGTGTTATGTATTTATGTTGATAACTACCTATTACAAGAGGTTATATTTGTGTTTACAGATACTTACTACTCATTAAGCATAACTACCCTGTTAACTATCTTGTCTTCTTTTAAACTGTATATCATTATAAATTAGTCTTAAAAATAAAGTCATTCAGGAAGGATCTATCTGAGTTTCGTTTCCATCTAAATATACTTCAATAGGTATATAATACGAAAAGTAATTGACCGAGAACAATGACTTGAGGAACACCAGCGATTATATTACCATAGTCACTTTGGTGCCTATAAAAACGACTCTTTGTAGAATATTGATTAAGAATTTAATAAAAATGCTAAGAAAATACCCACCTACTCCCATCTGTTTAAGTTTGAAGACAAAGGCATCGTGATTAACATGGTGAAAGGCAAAACATTCGATCTCCCTGCCCACTATCTAGAGATTTCTGTAAAGCATTGAATATTGTAAGAAAGGCATCATTTGCTCTAAGGCCTTTGCAAAAGCCAAATTGCACACTAGGAACAGATGGTTACCTTAAGGATGACTGTTTAATCGTTTTGTCAAAAGACGTTAAAAATTTGAGAAAATATGGATGTTTTAGATAACTAGCTAGTAATCAGAAGGGCTAATATGTGTAAGCCTGTTAAATTCAAAAACTTTTAATAGTTTTAGTATAGATATACTATTTCAAGGAAACATTTAAGACCTGGTTAATAATTACAAAGTAATGATTCGTGATAGCACCCTTATGTATTATTGAGTCTGGTTTTGATTGAGCAATGCCTGTTGGAAAAGTCAATCTCCCTTTCATCGATGTCCTTCGTTACCTGAAGAGAAATTATAACAATAACAGAGTTATCTACAACGGAAAAATATGCTAGCTTGACCTCGATGTCTTCTTATTTATTCACGTTTAGGGATTTGAGTTTTATGTAAAGTAAATATATCCATTCAAAGTTTTGGAACTGTTTACAGTAAGAGGTTTAACTCTACGGATCTTGCAACATATTGCAAACGAGTTGCACTCCAGCATTGTTTTATTGCATATAAATATATTGTTATTCATGACACTGAAATAGCTAAAATTCTTATATGATGGTTATAACTTGAACTCCTGGCATATTTAATAACTGGAAATACAATTACTAATCTCTGATTATCTTTACATTTTTCGTGCCATATATGCCATTTACATTTGAACATTTCATCAATTAGATAATTTTATTTTCTTAGTTTTTCCTTGAAATGATGATGTAATATTTCAAACAAACGGTGACGAAAATATCGTTATGGATTTACACTAGGATTAATTAGAATGAGGTGTACCCTTAATTGAAAAATTATGGTTATTAAGAGATATGAATATCATTGACACTGGTTCATGGGATTAGTAAAAAACTATCGTGATCTATTGAAGGTTTAAATAAAGGAAAATTATTGTATTAGAGAGGAAAGCTCTGAAACCCAGGTTCTTACTCGCATTAACAATTAATGAATATCAAAATGTAAAAAGAATATTGAACATATAACACCTCATTACTGAGATTGCAGATGCTAACTATTATCAAGTCATTCGACACAAATAAATAAACATCGATAGAGGTTGGAACATGCAGCCATTACTCTTTTAAGATTGTTTTTAGAAACCTGTTAAATACATGAATAATATTCTGTAATGCCTTGAAAGTTTGGAGTTTTGTACACGAATGATGCTAATAGCTTCTGAAAGCTTAGTATTAATAAACTATTCAATTTCTCAGAACCCATAAAAAAATAGTTATGGTGTACAAAAAAAAAGCTATCCATTCTCGTTGATCGAAACTAATTAGAATAATGAATAACTGTATGTCATAAATCATGAGACCTCTTAAAGAATATGTGATTCACAAAGAGCGGTTATTCCAGGTGCAATTTTTCATTATCTCCTACGCATATTGACGAAAAGGGCGTCGGTTAGATATTGCCAGTCGTCTCTATCTTGAGCTTTTAATTCAATACTTCTCCATTCATCATCTACTTCACGCTTCATAATCCTCAGACATGTAAGCCTGGGTCTTCAATCTCCTCTAGGGCCCATTGGAGCCCAGTTAAAAGTTTGGTGAACTAATCTCTCTTGTGGAGTGCGAAGAGCAGGCCCAAACCATCTCCATCTACCGCTCACCATGATCTCATCCACATATGGCACTTAAGTAATCTCCCTTATAATTCAATTTCTAATCCTGTCCTATCATTTACCTCCCAATATCCTTCTGAGGGCCTTGTTCTCAAATCTACAAACTCTGTTGGATATTGTTTCATTGTCATACCACGGCTCATGTCCATACAGTAACAATGATCTCACTAAACTCTAAAGTGATATGTAATTTTAGGCTCTTTGATTTCTAAATTTTACTTAGCCTAGCCATTGTCTGCTTTGCCTTTTTCAATCTTTCAATAAACTCTAATTTCAAAGACCCTGTAACTGAGATTATAGTAATAGAACAAGTCAGCTATAGAATATTCATCAAAATAGCTAACGAAGAGGAAATTGCAATTTTGAGAACGAAACAAACCACCCTAATCTTTGAACAAAGAAATAAATTCTGTTGTTAATGCTTCCAATGTTTATATGTCATCTATTTATAAACAGGGATGTCCATGAAGATATATATATATATATATATATATATATATATATATATATATATATATATACATATATATATATATATATATATACATATATATATATATATATATATATATATATATATACATATGAAATAACAGAAATAAAATAAACCTCTGGTCATATCTTAGGCTGGATGTATTTTGGCCGTCATTATATTGCGAAAATGTTTTTGAAATGTATCTGAACCAGGTTTAACTTAGGCCCATAACATTCTAAAATCCGAAAAAACATAGATATTAATTACCCCAATTATTATATGATTTACATGTACGTAACGCTAGAAAAGACACACAAACAATACAACCTGTTACATGTAGAACTGCGCATTATAAAAAATTAAGCTGTTCACTATCTAGTCCAGTGGTTCCCAACCTGGGGGAAATTTCCCCCTGGGGGGAAATTTGAAGCTTCCAGGGGGGAAATAATTACACTACCTACTAACTAAAACAAGCGGAAAATGTCCTCATAGTATGTGCGGCTATTTGTTGTTAGCCATTCAATTGTGATATGATCATATCAGTTCTCACTGACATGATATTCAAGGGGAGAATTGGAGCATTAAGCCCATTTCTGAGACAGGCGAGTGGGCATGAGGGCTGGGCGGGGCATGAAGGGGGAAATCTGGATGGTTGAACTGGGTGCAGGGGGGAAATGACACAAAAAAGGTTGGGAACCACTGATCTAGTCAAACTTTTAAACTCGAAACCAGTGTAATTTTATACTGTATATTTTTATCTATTGGCTTTTATATTTATTTTATATTACCTAGAGACTATTCTTAACTTCTTTCTTTGTATATATATTCTAATTTCTAGTCAAACTTTTAAACTCACAACCAGTGTAAT
>NC_090731.1:150138053-150145553 GCF_036898095.1 Palaemon carinicauda
ATATCTTAGATATATCATTTGAGACATCTGATATATCACCTGTAAATTCCCGTGTTTTAAAATTTGCTTTCTGACATACCTTAAATATATTTAATTTTCTGACTTATAACTCTCCGTGAATATTTAGTGTTGAAACAATCTATCCGTAAAATATATGCCAATTAACTAAATCTTTCTATATGTTTTATGAGTATAGAAAATATTATACCTTCTCAGAGATCTAGAATCTCACATTGCTCGCATGCTATTTTGTAACTGATTTTTGACAAATTGTGTTCCAAAATTATGCTTCACAAAATCACTTACAATAAAAGCTAACATTCCAATTTAATTTCTTCCGCGACAGCCATAAAACCTTTTTCGTTTTGCCTTTTTTTCTTATTAGAAATCTCTCCAATATTTTTTTCTAATGCTCCTTGTTCATGCGATCGAGTCTCACTTCTTTAATAATGGTAAGTGATATCATATAACTTATTTGACATGGATAAAAGGTATCAAATTTCCAACCAAGTCTCTAGAACTTATGTTCTAAAATCATGATATAATTTTTTTTAACATTAAATCACCTTGTATAACTTATTATCAGGCCACAATCTTAATGCTGTCTAAATTTGTACGAGGTATATTCTATTGGAATTCATTAATAATATGCTTGTTCATTTGAATCTATTATCTACATATTTTTTTTTCAAGTTAAGTTTATTATCAATCACGATAAATCAAGTAATTATGTTTCCAAAGACGTTTTTGTATATGCCAATTGACGGTAAAATAAAATAAAATGTAGACATATATTCATAGGGCAATTAAAGGAATTTTAACTTCAATAGTTTAAAGGAAATAAATAATAATTTAGTCGACAAAGGTTTTAGAAGAAATTTATAAAATATGTTGTATAGAATATTTGACTATCATGCATCATCAAATTAAACTTTATCTAATATATCTACATTATTTTCACATGAAATCAGAGATATGCTTTATTTTTTTTTCTCCATAATTTCAATTCCATAAAGATCATCTTATGGGAAGACACAATAAACTCGTAGTATATATATTAAAAATATTTAATGAAAAGAAAATTCAATAAAAAATCTCAAATATGAAATATTTCCTTCCTCCAACAAAATTTCAAAGAATTTTAATATCTATGTTTTATTATAGCCTAGAAAAGAGGCGATAATGAATCATACACTTCAATTTGTCTGCTGCGAATGGAATGGTGTTTGAACATTATCAATAAATGCAAACCTTTAGTGGTTTATGTGCTTAATTCATTGCTATTATTCTCGTTCATACCTGGTGTAAGGAACGTAATTTTCTTGTGAATTCCTAAAACAACATATTATGTCTTCCATATTCCTTTTCTGGGTCTCCTTTTTACTTTAACGTTGATTTGAATAAATATCTCACTTGACTGATTAAGTCATACCTAGCCACCATCGGATATATATGCTTTGCAGCAGTAAAATAAGTTCGTGTGAAAAACTAAATTTAAGTGAAAACCAGTACAAGAGGCAATATTTTACGATTTTCGTGATATTTTGTGTTAACAAAAATAAAAAACTGCGTTAATAAATTAGCTATTTGCAAAGCATTAATAATTTTTGAAGGTATAGCGCCTTTCAAGTGGCAAAGTCAAAGAAGCCAAAAACTGCACTTGTTTTTAAAAAATCAATGAGGCAAATTAATAGAATAACACTATACAGAATTATGTAACGATAGGAGAACCAAGACGTCATATAGGAGTGACAATATTACATTTAATCGTCGTAAGGCAGCTACGAAGTATATATATATATATATATATATATATATATATATATATATATATATATATGTGTGTGTGTATATATATATATATATATATATATATATATATATATATATATATATATATATATATATATATATTTATATACACATATATATATATACATATATATATATATATATATATATATATATATACATATATATATATATATATATATATATATATATATATATATATATATATATATATATATGAACCACATAATTACTGACTCGTATATTCAACGTAAATTTCGAAGAATTGACTTGAATACAAATAACAACAATATCTAATTACTCATCATAAACATGTTTTTAGTTTAATTCAGTGGTCAAATTGTATAACACGAATATCTAACAGAATGACAAGGTAAACGAAAAGCATCTATTTGGATTCAGACATATATCACGTGATTCCACAATCTCAATTAGACTGTGAATATATACAGATGTGAATAAATAAAAAAAAGGAAATATTTAAGTCAAATATCATCTAAAATAATAAAAAAGCAACGACTATCAGAGGACTCAAAATACACTGAATATGAAGTACGAAATGATATCAACGAGATTATGCAATAGCAATGAACCATTACTTTGGCCTAAGTCTATAAGATTAGATATAATGAAAGCAAATTGCCGCCATCAGCTCGCATAGAAATTAGAAGTAACCGATAACATTCGCGCGTAAATTTCCCGCCTTCTGAAAGATCTGCCATTACCAATCGATCTTGGTGACAGTAACTGACTGATAACGCCTATCATAACACCCAGTGTTTATGGAGTAAATTATCGTCTGTTCCGACATCAGGAATAATTGGAATATTAATGTGTTTACTAGGGTAAACAAATGGTGTAATAAGTGAGAGGTAGTAAAAAAAGGTTGTAAGATATGAGAGATATATTTCGTTTGTTATAGATAGAGACATGAGCTATTAGGAATGTTGGAGAGTATCTAAACTGTTATCATAAATATTGCTGGAATGGTGGTATTTTTCAATACACTTTCTATATTTTTTTCCTTAAAAGATGTCATAATCATAGTTGAATTAAAATTAGATTTAAAGAGAAAAATAAATTATATGGTAAGTGCAGTTTCTGTCAAAGACACCAAAAGAAACAAATGAAATGTATGTTATTTTATTTCGAACAATATCAATTGGTTCTAGTCTTGAAGGACAATAAGATATGTAATTTCTTCATTATTCAAAAGTTAACATAACAACAAATATACCTAATTCTCTTGTCAGTCTTTATTAAATAATACGAGTGAATTAAAGGGATGATAAAACCACTTTGAATTTTAAAAGTTTGAGATGTCATGAATTAAAAAGGAGAATGTTCTAACGATTTTGAAGACTAGAAAGAAGGAAAGTGATTTATCACTGACAAAACTTTGTTTATAAGGTAGCTATTGTGTTCTGTGAGAAGGATGAGGAAACATGATGGGGATAAAAATGTAATGATTGATTAGAGAGCTCTTCTCATCCAAATTTAGTAAATGGTTAGGAAGATTATTATCGAAAAACGTGGAAGATAATAGAAAGAAGATCTGGAAGTATTATATTGATATTATTATTGTTATTATTATTATTATTATTATTATTATTATTATTAGCATTATTAACTTACCTACAACATAGCTGGAAAAGTAGGATGCTACAAGCACAAGGGTTCCCAAAGGGAAAGAAAGGAAAACAAAAGAAACAATAAACAACTAAAATAGATTTTTTTGAGTCCAAGACTGCAAAAAAAAAAAGAAAAAAAAAAACCCAGCTTGAGAATAAACAGTACAGAATGTACTATTTTACCACAACTCAACCAAACCATTTCATTTAAGTTTTGCTGTCAATCACAGATGAAATTGAATTGGCAATACAGTTATTCTTGGTGTGAATAATTTAGTAATACCTTTTTATTTAAAAGATTAGTGAATATACAATCTGGTCACGTGGTCAAATTAGATATACATTGTGATATAACGAATGCATAGGTCTGCAGTCCGATATATTTGTGATTAAATCATGAAAACTGTGATTTTGATGGTACAGGAAATAACTTTAGACAATATAAAAGCCTCTTGTCTTCAGATTTTACTATTACCTATTATTATTTGTATTATTATTATTAGCAGTAGTAGTAGTAGTGATAGTAGTATCAGTAATATTATTATCATCATTATTATCATTATTATTATTATTATTTTTATTATTATTACTTGTAGTAGTAGTAGTAGTAGTAGTAGTAGTAGCAGTTGTTGTTGTTGTTGTTGTTATTGTTGTTGTTGTCGTGGTAGTGAAAGTAGTAGCAATAAACTTTATATTTGCATTGATGATTATGGTAGTAGTAGTAGTAGTAGTAGTAGTAGTAGTAGTAGTAGTAGTAGTAGGAGTAGTAGTAGTAGTAGTGCTAAATGCAACTGTAATCAAATTAGCAAAGCACTATAACCTGCACAGTTCCTATACAAAAGAACCAGACATGAAGACAGACAGCATCTTTACCATTCCATATATCAGTTCCGTAAAGCGTAAAGAAAGAAAAACGCGATTCAAATATACAATATTTATGCATAATGTGAACTTCACATCAAAAGAGTTCGGTGGCGTGATACTGCAATCGACTTTGAATTCTCTAATACTGTACCATCTTCAATTATGTATAAATGGATATCTATATATTCTTCAATTTTCCCCTTGTGGCGGTCTGTTTAGGAACTGTATCCAACTATAATGTATTACTGTTTTCTAGACTTAGTGCTTTTTTTTTTTTTTTTTTTTTTTTTTTCAAATATTGGTACCATGGTCGAAGCAAAATGGACAGTGATGAAAAGGTTTATTCCACAATTTGATTGAACAAGAACACAGTTTATCATTTATTGTTTCTTGCTAAACATTTCGTAAAAGAATCTTTTTTGGTTAGGTTGAAATAAATATATCACAAGAGAACTAACGAACGATTAAAATAAAACACTTTAAGAACTAGTAACATTAAAATAGATATTTCATGTATAAGATATAAAAAGAGACTTATGTCACAACATAAAAACATCGCTGCAAGTATCAAACATGGCGTTTATTTACATAATAAATATTCTCTTTAAAAGGTACCAATAATGATCTAAATAACCAGAACTGTGATATTTTTATTTTCTTCATGTTGCGTTTTTTACTCCCAATCATAAACATGTTATATCGAAGACATTCCACTTATCAACTCTACTTTCAGTTCTGCGATTGCAATTTCTTCAATTGCAAAGTTGTTTATTTTCACATTAATCAAATTGTTGGGCACGCATCATTAATCATCCGCTAATGTTAATTTCTCTAAAAGCTAAGAAATATTATTCTATTAGTCAGGTCTATTCTTCAGTTCGGAGTTTGTGGCAAGGTCCTATTTCCTTGTACTATTTTCACTTTATTAAGCCTGCACTTGTGGTCGATGTGATAACGCTCCTGATTGGTGAACACCAGACTGGAGTTCGAGTCCCCCTCAAACTCATTAGTTTCTTTGATTACTGCAACTTCAGCATTATTGTGAGCTAAGGTTGGGTGGTTTTGGGGGAGCCTATATGTTTATCTGCAAAGTCCTCAGCAGCAATTGCCTAGCCCTCTCTGGTCCTAGCTTGGGTGGAGAGTGGGGCTTGTACGCTGATTGTATGTATGTGTGGTCAGTCTCTACGGTATTGTCCTACTCCATAGTGCAATGTCACTGTCCCTTACCTCTGTCATTTATGAGTAGCCTATAAACCTTTAAATATTCCTTTTTAATCTGCGTTTATTGCAGCTAATTAAAACAAAAGTAATTATGAAGAATATTAAAAATGGGTTGAATTTGGAATCAGTGAATGATGTTTTTCATTTTAAGATACAAGATATCACATAAATCTCTCTCTCTCTCTCTCTCTCTCTCTCTCTCTCTCTCTCTCTCTCTCTCTCTCTCTCTCTCTCTCTCTCTCTCTCTCTCTCTCTCTCCAGTGAAAGTACTTATGATTCATCATAACAACCAAATATTGTTATAGTGCCTCAGGATAATCATTAATATTCAATGATAATTAAGACTACCTTATAGTAAACATTTGATATCATAAAGCAATACTGCTCAGTCATACCTAAAGAAGGTATTACTCAGGAGATCAGCAGAGGTAAAAACATCAAAGGTAATAGAATGGAAATCAAGTTAATACCATGCACTCAAGTCGATGAAAACATTAATCCTAAAACCAACGAACAAAAGATCAATTCAGGTAAGAATCATTCTAAATAACAGTAAACTTTATATGAATACGAAATTGAAAAGACGTCATAGAAGCAATCTATATAGAGTAATTATAGCAAAAGGCAAAACATACTGCACTAGACTGCTTTTTTACTCAAGAAAGTTGTATTATTATATATATCTATAAAACACTTCCAAGTAGAGCAAAAATTAATATACAGCTTTGTTCACAGCTACATAACAAAAACGATAAAGACAGCTACCAATTTTTATAGGAATTAAGTATTGGTATTGTAAACCATTAAGAATTGAATCTATGTAATACTATTGAATTAATTCCTTTTACCCATCAAACAATAGATTAATCTTTCAAATATTTTTGACAGATGGGTTGTTATTTCCTCTCAAGTTTTTATCAAGGGGAAATTATTCATACACTCCTTTTTCTTTCAAGTTATTAGATCCATTGTATAGTAGGGCTGGCCGCCCGAGTCAACTTTTTCCATCTATTTCTAATCCATGTATCTTCTTACCCCAGTCCCATCCCATTCATATCCCTCCTCACCATATCCATCTATTTGCTTCGCTGATGCCCCCACTCCCCCATAATATGGGCATGTTATTAAACCCTTACCCCCGACCACCCCCCTCTCTTTCAATAATTACCATATACCAAATAGTATGAGAAACAGAAGGTGTATAAAAAAAAAAAAGGTATGTGAGTCCATCTCAATTGCATGAATCCTAGCGTTAATTCAAATGACATTAAGAACGATAGATGTTGGACACGGCACCATGAAATGAGATTTAATGCTACTCTGGCCGAGTGATTCATGTCGACCCAGCCTAATAGTCTGGAAGCATTGCATATGAGAGCAGTATTTATGCCTATGCTTGCAGTGTTTTTACTAATACTAATGATACGGGAAGAGTTATTTATGCTGCCTTCCTTAAAAAAAAAATCTTCAATTGTATTTCTTCCCAACTGCGCTTGTGAAAACAAGTTTGTATTTCACCATTGTTTTTATCCTATTTTCTTATATGTGGGGGGTGGTATGAAATGAAATTAAATATACCTTATTGATAGCGGTTTTATGTGTGAAATAATATCTTGATAATACCAGGAATGAACAGGATTTTAGAGGTGTAGTAGAACAGCAGAAAGTACACTAGCTGTTTATGGACGTGAATTCGAGTTATGCTCACTGTTTGATAACTTTCATTATAGAACATAACTTTGCCCATCCTGTGTGCTGAAGTCTTCATTACCCTTTTTTTTTTTTTTTTTTTTTTTTTTTTTTTTTTTTTTTTTTTTTTTTTTTTTTTAATCTTGTTTTAACTTTGGAGAAGAGATAAATTAGGCCCTGATCATGAATGTATATATCGGGTCATTTGAACTTTATAGGAATGGAGAACGATTTGTCCCCTTTTTTGTCACTGGCTAAAATTCATTGAAAAATGTAAATAATC
>NC_090731.1:150155553-150158053 GCF_036898095.1 Palaemon carinicauda
TGACATGATAAGTAACTCCATATCAACTCAGTGACAAACCATTTGACAACGCGTATGTCAAACCCCTTTACATGGAATGTGATATGTCACTTACTTTTAAACAAAGTTTATTGGATATCCTTCACTTTATCGCTTTATCTACGAAGAAGAAGTTTACGGCTATGTTAGAGAGTTAACAGGTGTTACATGTATTTTTATTTTGAGTACGACGTAGCATGAACTAGTACTATTATACTTTAAATGAATGAAAAACGTTGCAAGGATTCAGAAAAAAAAAATCTATATAAATATTTCAGGACAGGAAAATAAAATCACAGACTCCATGCTACATATATCATATGGGTATTTTCGATGTACAAGGTACATATTACGCAGGCATTATCGAGGTATAATATTGTTGGCAGTACTTATCTATGGTTATCAAATTCAAACCGCACGATTACTGGCGCATACCTATTCTATAGGTGTCCAAAAAGGGGAGCTCAAAATTTATATCTTAGTCAAAAGGTGTTATAGGGTTATATCTTCCGTTATAATTTGATCTTCATGTTCATCCAAAGTATATGAATTTCCTATATCGTTTTCATCTATCTGTCAGGCATTACAGCAAATCATAAGGCAAAAAATGGCAATTCAGAATATATGTACAAAATATTTTGGTCAATGCTGATTACGATGCTTAAAGTTACAAGTTTGCTAATATTGTAACCACTTCAAACAAGGTAAAAGAATAGAGGTCATGATCAGCAAAAAATAAAACGCTTAGCAATGTGTATTTTTCTTTTTAATCTTTACTGGAGACAAATTTTCATATGTATAGTAACACAAAAAGCGTGAAAAGATGAAAAATTTAAATTAATGTGTATACATGATTCCTTTGAAGATACGATAACAAATCATATTGAATATGTGAGCGAGTTAATATTCTACTATATACTATCTCAGACTTCTGTACTACTTCATTCATGCGTTTGAACATATATTTCTTCCACAGTAAATGAAAAAAATAATGAAATATTGGAGAACTTACGAATGCCAAAATAGTGAAAACTATAACATTTCCGAGATAAATCCGGGAAATCTACTGTATCCTTGCCAAGAAATAATTGGAAAACGGTGGACCATAGAATCCTGCCAGTGTATGGGAGAGGGGTAATTACCAATCCCCTATATAAAAATGCCATCTATTACATTTTTTTCTCCCGAGATCTCTTTTAATATTCACAACACCGCCATTCCAGACGGTCTCCATCCTCGGACACAAAAGACCTCTTTCCCTGAATAAGATTCTTTAGAGGTTCCAAGGCTGAGGAGAATCTATTCTTTTTTCCCCTTTTTGTTTATCAGTTAAGGATTAAGTGAATCAAACCTTGTCTGTGTGGGCTACCCAGCATTAACTGTTAAAGTTTAGAAGTTTATTAATCTATATTTTTTTTTTCTGTCTCTTCGTCCAAAATAGAAAATAAAGTGTGGGTTGCCATATGTTATATATTCTATTTTTGATTACCAGTTCATAATGAAATCGAATCAAACCTTTTTTTTGTGTGTGTGTGTATGATAAACAGTTAAAGTTATGAAGATAGATAATCTATGAAAACAAATTAAAATCTTTCCGTGATCTTTCGACAAGAATGAAAAATAAACTGTGGATTGTCAAACGTTTAAAAACATTCGGGAAGATGAGAGCTACGTGAAAAGTGTTTATGCCTGATCATAAACGGAGGTTCATTATATCTAAAATAATAAAAGTACGTACGATTGATAGAAAAGCCATCATAGTCCCTTCTACAACATTTTCTAGGCTTTCTCAAGCAATGTACATTCAAATAAACGTTTAGTAAATCACATTTTATTTGTTAGCAGGGAATTAAGAGGCCAAAAGATTGTTTGCAATTATGAAACATTTTTCATGTGTTCATTTTTTGTAAAGTAAAAAATCTTTTTTTATTAGTATAAATAGAAATAAGATTATCAATAGGTTCTTAGATATCTACTCTCCTCAATAAAAATATTCGTGATGAAATAACTCACCTTTCATAAGAAGTACCTTTCAGGCTGCCTGGTAATCTTAATTATTCAAATCATTCTGTTTTCATCGTGTAAAAAACAATTCTTATCCTCACAAAAAGCATTAAATATGAAACCTTACAATCCATTTATAAAATGAAAGTGCTTTATTCTCATTTTATTTTACCCCTTGCCCTTTATTTTTTTTTTTTATATATTTTGGCATTTTTTATGGCATTGTTATTTTCTTATTACAACTTCCTTTATATTTTGAAATAGTTCACAAATTTATGTTATTATTGAAAATGCCTTTACTTAATATATTTTTTTAAAATGGAGAAATCCAATATTATCATTCAGGATACTATATTATTATTATTATTATTATTATTATTATTATTATTATTATTATTATTATTATTATTATTATTATTATTATTATTATAAGCAAAGCTATAATCTCACTTGAAAAAATAATGGAGCAAGGCAAAAA
>NC_090731.1:150163053-150170553 GCF_036898095.1 Palaemon carinicauda
TTTTTTTTCTTGAATTATTTAGTACAGATTCCACATAATACCTCAACAAAGGGGGAATCTATACCTTAAATTTGGGAGAATGTCACGTTGATAATATATCAATAAAAAAGAGGACTGAATGATAATGGAATTTTCGAAGAAATGGAGCCTTAAAATTATTAAAAAGAGTAAATAAAACCTAAAGAGAAACGAACTTGGAAAGATTTCATGAACTGGAAATTAAGATACCTTTGAATATTTAGGTTTCATGAAATTTCAAGACGAATTAGTGAATAAAAATATAGCAAATGATTGAAACTACCCATTCTAAATAGTAATGATTGAAATCAACTTAAATTCAGAAATACGCTGCTTCCAAATCTCTCTCTCTCTCTCTCTCTCTCTCTCTCTCTCTCTCTCTCTCTCTCTCTCTCTCTCTCTCTCTCTTTGTACTGCATTTTTGCACTCATACCCTTCTTCCTATTTTCATTCACTGTAGTGTCAAGGATATCTGTGTTCAAAATTCATAATCAGAGGATAATGACATGACAGAATGATCCAATGCTTAAGTTTAAAATATTAGGACACTATCTTTTACGAGTAACAAGGAAACTTAATGGATCTATAAGTATTAGATACATCATGATTGTGATTTTCGGCTTATTTATATACTGTAGATAGAGCTCTTGGGATAAACGCATCCTGCTTTTTCAACTAAGGTCGTAGCTTAGTTGATAATAATAATAATAATAATAATAATAATAATAATAATAATAATAATAATAATAATAAGAATTGTTATTATTATTACTATTATTATTATTATTATTATTATTATTATTATTATTATTATTATAATAATAATAATAATAATAATAATAATAATAATAATAATAATAATAATAATAATAATAATAATACTGAATATTCAAGATGAAGTTGTATTAACAAACCGTTTGATTTCTATTAGAAAATTAAAATTCACAAGAGGTCTTCACCTTGTAAAATATTACCCAACCTATTTAGAAAAATCTTACAAGTTAGTTGAGTTGGAAAGTGACCTTGTTTCAAATAATTTTTAGTAATAGTTTGAAAACCTACGGTAGGATACAATGGCGTTCCCATGAATTGCTTGTTCAGCAACAGCCAAATATATATAACATATTTTCATTACTCGGTTTCCAGCATCTAGTTGAAGAAGATTTTTCCCCTAATATTCAGTAGCTCGGGACCAAATAAACAAGGCCTTGGTTTTTTCATGAGGATGTTTCTTGGAAAATAGCCAGTCCTGGAGGAGGTTACTTTCCTCTTGGTAAGGGTAGAAGAGACTCTATAGCTTTGGTAAGCAGCTCTTGTAGGAGAAGGACACTCCAAAATCCAACCATTGTTCTCTAGTCTTGGGTAGTTCCAGAGCCTCTGTACCATGGTCTTCCACTGTCTTGGGTTAGAGTTGTCTTGCTTGAGGGTGCACTCAGGCACACTATACTATCTTATACTATCTTATTTCTCTTCCTCTTGTTTTGTTAAAGTTTTTATAGTTTATATAGGAAATATTTATTCTAATGTTGTTACTGTTCTTAATATATTTTATTTTTTCTTGTTTCCTTTCCTCACTGGGCTATTCTCCCTGTTGGGGCTCCTGGGTATATGCCATCCTGATTTTCCAACAAGGGTTGTAGCTTAGCAAGTAATAATAATAATAATAATAATAATAATAATAATAATAATAATAATAATAATAATGATAATCATCATCATCATCATACGTTTAAAAATAACTACGGTATCTCAGGATTTCTTTCATATTTCTGGACGTAGAGTTCTTTATGGGGTTGTAATTTATAATTACTCTAATCGAATATGTCAAAGATATAATGTACTTAACCCGTAAATAATACTGTTGATGGGATTGTTTTTCAAATAAAATGATTCCAAAATAAATAGCAAACACAACTTGTTTATTGAATAAGTTTTAGAATCATCGTTGAATCGACATTTGTATTTCCATTGAAAACTTATACGTTTATTTTCTATTATTATTATTATTATTATTATTATTATTATTATTATTATTATTATTATTATTATTAGCTAAGCTACAACCCTGGTTGGAAAAGCTGGATGTTCTAAGCCCAAGGGAAAATATCCCAGTGAGGGCAAGGAAATAAGGAAACAGCTAGAATAGTGTGTCTGAGTGTACCCTTACAAGAGAACTTTGACCAAAGACAGTGGAAGACCATGGTACAGAGGCTATAGAACTATCCAAGAATAGAGAACAATGGCTTGATTATGGGGTGTCCTTCTTCTAGAAAAGCTGCTTATCAAAGCTAAAGAGCCTCTTCTACCTTGACCAGGGGGAAAGTAGCCAAGAATAATTACAGTATCATAGTTAACCCCTTGAGTGAAGAAGAAATTTTCGTTTATCATATTGTTTCCAAGTTTATGAGGAATGAGTAGAATTTGCATAGAACGGGCCAGATTATTCAGTGTATGTGTAATCAAAAGAAAAATGAGGCGTAAACAGAAAGGGATTCAATGTCGTTCTATCTAACCACTCAAAAGGACTATTCCGAGTTTTTTTTTCCTAATTTTTGGTAGAGAGAGAGAGAGAGAGAGAGAGAGAGAGAGAGAGAGAGAGAGAGAGAGAGAGAGAGAGAGAGAGAGAGAGAGAGAGTTTAAGGGGTAAAGTCATCAGGAAGCAATAATTCATAAGAATTATTTAGATAGGCTATTTGATGGTCCCCATCTCTACTTTTGCTTACAGAGTCTTAGAATATGGTCCATCCAACAATACATATTATTTTATTCATGTTTATTTTTTGAGATTCCATACCAAATGTATACATTTTCTTATCTTCATCATATGTTGATTCAACCTCTAACGGTATGTCGTTTGCGAATATAGTTAAGCCAGATTGGTTATGAATTAGTTTTCAAATTTGCTCGCTCATAAACAAAACATTTCACATTATTTACAGGGAATTGGCGAACGGTACAATGAATTGCTATCCCATTAAACTACAAAATTGCTGAAATAAAATACATTTGTTTATAAGTTTAGCCATTATTACCACCACAACTCGCTTTATTGGAAGTTTATTTTCTATCATTAACGCTTCTATGATAAATCATTTCGTTCTGTCTTGAAAGACATTTACGAATAATATTTTCAATCCGTCATTAAATCTTCGTAAATATACAGCACTGTGTGCCTGTATATATATATATATATATATATATATATATATATATATATATATATATATATATATATATATATATATATATATTGTAACATTATTGCTTTAATTTTTCTAAATTATTTAAGTTTTTATAGATGTATAAGGTTTATTATACTGTAGACTTATTGTTTACTTTTTTTTTTGATAGTTTGTCTTTTCACTGGTGGTTATGTTAGTGTTTATAATGGACTAACGGCTGTTTTATATTTTCAAGTGGTGTGGATTACGTGGCTGCGCTCCTGCGTGAACGGAGTTTTGGAGGGGCTTTTTTTGAGGATGGTTCCTGAGTGTGTTTCTGAGCCTCCAACATTGAAGGGCACGACATTTGCTACTGGATTATATTTACTCCTCGCCATTGCAGAGCTACAGTGTGAAGCTATTTAGCTTTTTGGATATCCTTTCTCTGCAGCAAGGACCCAGATCATCTTAACATTTTGTGCACTGCCCTTGGTTCAGTAAAAGCCAAGGGGACCTCTCTGTCCCAAGGTAATAATATTTATGCCTATTTAAGTATCGCGATCACGACCTGTCAGCTGACGTCATTACTGGAGCTTGTGAAAGCCTTTCAATCAAACCAGCCATCGTCCACTAGATAGGGATATTTAGTTTGTATTTGTTAGGTTGTTCTCACTTTTCGTTGGCCTTCTCCTTTCTGGACCCTCTCTCCATTTAGTATGCATGTGTTGATGACCTTTCCGTAATTGTATAATTGTTTTCTTTTACAGGGAGTTAAGATTGAGTGTGTATCATTTATTAATGTATTATTGTGGTTCAGGTGTTATTTCTGTCTAGTTATTATGTATTAAAATTAAGGAAATTTTGGTGGTATTTTCTTTGTCCCCTTGAGTTGACTTTGCACTCGTATTGATGTTTTGGTTACTATTCCACCTTCAGTGGATTTAGTACTGTATGATGGTGAATACTATTTGAAAAGTGTAGTGTTTTGTGTGGTGGTCAAAGCCAGCCATCACAAGTGGCGACCGTGGCAGGATATTTCGTTCCTGAGTATTCACCAGTGTTTGTGCAAAGTTAATTCTTGGGGAAATTTTTCAGGCAGTGTATTTTCACCTCCTCGGTGTTGTTTTGTGCAAATTTAGTATTTTGTTTGAATAAGTAATCATGGTTGTTAACGTACTAGAACTCCTTGGAGGAGAGGGATGGCAAGAGAGGTTGGCAGAGTTAAATAGGGAAGACTTGGAAATTGTAGCAGAACATTTTGAATTGGAATATGATGTGTCCATAAGAAAGGGTGTATTGCTATTGCTCATTTATGATTATGTTAAAACTGTAAAGACAGGTGGGGAACAAAAGGTGAAACCGGATGAAGTAGTGTCTATAGAAATTTTGGATAAGCAGATTGTCCTGAGACAAATGGAATTTGAAATGGAAAAGTTTAAGGCAGGGGAAAGAGAAAAAGAGAGGCAGCATGAGATTGCCATGAGAAACCCAGGTTCTTTTTCCCCCGCCCATTCCCCAAATAGGTTAGTAACTCCTGCTATCAATTTATCGCAGGCTCTCAAATTTGTACCTAAATTTGAAGAAAATAATGTAGCAGAATTTTTTGTATCGTTTGAGAGGATTGCTGCAAGGTTGGAGTGGCCCCAAGAGTATTGGACCACTCTTATACAAAGTAAATTGGTTGGAAGAGCTCAGAGGGTATATGTAACGCTGGAGGAGGATCTATCAGCAGATTATGAGAGTGTGAAGGCTATTGTCTTGAAGGCCTATGAGTTAGTCCCTGAAGCTTATAGGCAACGCTTCCGAGACTTAGAAAAATGTAGGGAACAAACTTTTGTTGAATTTGCCAGGGCGAAGGAACAGTATGCTAGCGATTGGTTTAAGTCCAAGGAGGTGGGAGATTTTGAGAAATTGAAGGAGTTAATGTTGGTGGAGGAGTTTAAGAGGTGTCCCGGATAAGCTGAAGGTCCACCTCGAAGAGTTAAAACTCGAGACTGTTCAGGAGGTAGCCATCGCTAGTGACGAATATTGCTTGTCTCATAAGAGTGAGTTAGGGGGAGTAACGACAAAGGTGAATTCTGGTTGGGTTAAGATGGGTAGGAATAATAATGCTAATCCTAATAATAATGCTAAGGTATTTAGTAGAAATAATCAGGGAAGTAATAATAATCAGGGTAATGCTAATAATAATTTTTCTCCTAACAGAGGCAATAGGCCAAATATATACAATCCAGAGAAATTGAAAACACTGACTTGCTTCTTTTGCAATAAGAAGGGGCACGTAAAGAGTATGTGTTATGCGTTTAGAAAATCTCAAAATGCTAATGTTAGGCCAGTGATGGGCGTGGAAGAGAGAGAGAGAGAACCTACCCCAACAACATCCGCTGATCAATGACTACCTGGTTGTTTTGACAGATATTTGTCCTTCGGTAGTGTCTCCTTCGCCAATTCGTCCGAGAAAAGACGAGTGCGTATTTTGCGTGATACCGGTGCAGCTCAGTCTTTGATACTAAGGGAGGCATTACCTTGTAATTTTGTACCCAAAAGTGGGGAATTTGTGTTATTGGCTGGTTTTCCTGATTCCGTAAAGTCATATGCTATTGAAAATTTTAATTTAATCTGCCCTTCCTTTGCAGGAGATTTGAAATTGGCCATAGTTGATAAATTCCCGGTTAAGGAGGTTGATGTTGTGTTAGGGAATGATGTGGCTATGAAGAATAATAATTGTCCCATACTGATAAACCCTGATAGTGAAGTAGCAGCAGTTACTCGTTCTAGTGCTAGAATTGTTGACGCTGCAGAGTCAACAATTGATGTAGATTTAAGTAGTTTAGATCGTAGTGATAGCCTAGCTGTAGATCTTGGAATGTTAACGGACAAGGTAAATTGGACCACTGAAGAGCTAATCAAAGCCCAGAAAAAGGAGTTTCGGGAACTCCCTATCGAGTCAGGGGAGGTGTCTGATATGACTGGTCCCAAATTTAAGATATTTAATAATATTTTATATAGGTTGAGTAGGCCTATTGGGGTGGATAATGTTGATTATGAAATTGTGAAACAGATAATGGTTCCTTTTGGTTACAGGAAGGAGTTAATGTCATTGGCACACGAAAGTGGTCTGGCCGGCCATTTTGGAATTCATAAAACTTCTTGCAAATTGTTAGGGAATTATTATTGGCCGAAGTTGAAGGCAGATGTAAAGAAGTTTGTCAATAGTTGTGATGTGTGCCAGAGGGTCGGTAAACCCAATCAGTGGATTCCAAAATCGCCTCTATGTCCTATTCCTGTAGTTTCCGAACCTTTTAAGGAAGTCATTATTGATGTGGTTGGACCATTACCGAAGACGCGTAGTGGTAATGAGTATATTTTGACAATCATGGATAGGATGTCTCGATATCCCGAGGCAATACCACTACGTACAATAAAAAGTGTTAAAATTGTAGATGTACTAATTGACTTTTTTACCAGGTTTGGGATGCCTAAGATTATTCAATCGGATTGTGGTTCTAATTTTGTTAGCAGGTATTTCAGAGATAAAATGGCAGAGTTAAATATAAAACATGTGACCTCTTCTCCATATCATCCGGAAAGCCAGGGAGCTCTGGAGAGATTTCATCAGACCCTGAAATCCATGGTAAAGAAATATTGTTTGATTAATGGTTCTGAATGGGATAAGGAATTACCTTATTTGTTGTTCGCTTTTCGTTCTGTCCCAAGTCAGTCTTTAGGTTTTTCGCCTTTCAGCCTTGTGTTTGGCCATTGTGTTCGAGGTCCTCTTGATGTGGTTCGTGAGTCTTGGGAGGGAGACGTCCCTGAGGTTAATTTATTGGATTATGTGTCTAATCTAGGCGATAAATTAACCAAGGCTTGGAAATTTGCGGGTGAAAACTTATTATGTAGCCAAAAAAGAATGAAGTTTTTCTTTGATAGGAGGTCCAAGGCACGCGACTTTGCGGTAGGCGATAAAGTATTGGTTTTGTTACCCTTCCCAGGGAATCCATTGAAAGCTTCTTTTTCAGGTCCTTGGAAAATTTTGAAAAAAGTAAGTGAAGTTAACTATTTAGTGGAGACACCTCAAAGAAGGAAACCTTTTCAACTGTGTCATGTAAATATGTTGAAAGCTTATATGGAACGGGAAAAAGTCATTCCTGTGGCAACTATTGGGAACACGGTAGATTCTGAGAACAATAACCATTTTTCTTTTTCAGAGGGGGAGGGTATTGATGATAATTGTTTTAATGGATGTGAATGGCGGTCGGATAATAGAAAGTCTTTGGAAAAATTTTCGGGAGTAATTTCACATTTAGGTAAGGAAGAACAA
>NC_090731.1:150175553-150180553 GCF_036898095.1 Palaemon carinicauda
GAAGTGACTCCCAGACTACTTACAAGATTATTGTTTTAGAATGTGGCATGAAGAGGCCAGACCTGATGAATGGAAGTTAGGAGTGTTGGTGAAAACAGCAAAAAAAGAATACCTGACTGATTGCAATAATTATAGAGGCATAATACTTACGTCAGTTGTTATGAAAATATATAGTGTGTTTATTTTAAAGAAACTGGAAAGAAAGGTTGACGAAAAGCTGAGAGACCAACAAGAAGGATTTTTAAAAGGTAGAAGTTACACTGACCAAATTTTGATTTTGAGACATGTTGTACAGCAATGCGTAGAATATAGAATCCCCTTTCGGTGGCATCTGTGGACTATGAAAAAGCCTTTGACAGTGTGCACCGGCCAATTTTGTGGAGAGTCCTGCGTTATTATGGAATTCCTCTTAAATACGTAAATTTGATTAAGTCTGTTCATAAGCATAGCAAATTCAAAGTTAATGTGAATGGAGTTTCATCAAAAAAATTTCCAGTGAACAGCGTAGTACTATAAGAGGATGTGTGGTCACCTATGTTGTTTACCTTCCTCGTGGATTCTGTAATGCACAGAGCACTTGCGGATAGTAGAGAAGGACTAGACTGGATTGGTAATTGGATGTTATGCTGATAATGCTATCCTTATTAGCAGGATATCACAGGATTTGCAATGCTTGCTTACCAGAATGCATGAAATATCACATGAAGTGGGGCTTAAGATATAGAGAACAAATACAGCGATGGTAAGAACGGAATATGCAATGGAAGGTGAAACATCATTGGAAAGAAAGAATTAATGAGGTAGAATCATTTAAGTATTTAGGAACTATGATCTCTAATACAAGGTCTTTAGAATTGGAATTCAATGAAAGATTGAAAAAAGAAAACCAGACAATGGCAATGTTAAGCTGAATTTGGAAATCAAATCAGGCTATATATCTATTAAGTGAGACCGGTGTTAATGTATGGATATGAATCGTGTCCAACTTATGTGCAACCGGTTACCAGTCCGGGATGTTTCCAAAAGGCTACCATTTAAGTGCCTATCACTGATGATTCTTTTCAGTTAGGGTTTTATCCCAAAGGTACTGGACTGAAACCTATTCTTTTGATTCTTGTCAATATGCTAATTTTATTGGGTTTGCTCTGAATGTTCATTTGCTATCAGGGGTAAATTAACAATTTTAGGCAATGTGAGGTGACGATAATAATCTGTAAAGGTCTGTTAATAAATGGATGACTGTTATGTATATTATTGCACTGACAACGTCTTTGATACTGACATAAATATATTTTGCTTACACTTAGGGTTTTTATTTTATGACGAAGTTTCATCTCTGCGATTTAAGGATATTAGGATCTGCTCTACATATCTTAGTAATACAGATTATCTATTTTCACTCATAATCACCATAACTTACACTTGAAAAAAATATAAAGAAAAATAGTATTAATGGATTTAAAAATTTCTCATGCATTAATTAAAAATAACTAACCATGAAATCATGTTTTAGCAATCCCTTTTTTATGACGTAATCACACGCTTTGAATTTCAACAAAACCCTCTTACCAAAAGATGGCAGAACATGTACCTTGTTGTATTCATGTGAATAATCCTATCCAATTGAAAAACAGTGATAGATAGATTTATACTTATGTAGAAATATGTGTTGCAATTATAAATTCTATTCCGAATTAAATAAATAGGTTAGTAAGGTATTTTGACTATTTTTAGACAAAAAATTACGTCATGGAAGTTTCCAAAACGCAAGGATTATAGAGCTCAACATATTGTTTATTTCCATAGCCAATAGATGGCCTTAGCAGTAGAGTACCAAATTGTTAATTACCCCCATTATTCCCTCATTATAATTTTATCAACTTTATTTTGGTTGCTATTTGGGAACAGATGGTCTATAAAACAGACGCACGTGAACTTGTGGATATTTTTATGTGTGACTACAAATTAATTCCCCTTAGGAAATGACAAAGTTCGCAATAAATGTCAAACATATCTCCCCAACAAACAATCGTTAGTTCAATTAAATTTGGGGGTAAGATGAAGGTGTTGGTTGCCACACAGATGCCACATGTACTGAAATCGGTGAGACAATCAAGTCATTAAACAATTACTTGATCTAATTTTAGATTACCTTTAATGAAACTAAATTATTTTTAGTATTGTTCATGGTATAACATGCATTTTTAGTAAGAACTACGTAGAAAAACAAGATTGTTACATCTCGAAAGGAATAACGCCAACCCCCTCTAACTCCCTCCTACAAATCATAAAGAATTTTACTTTAACGCCAATAGATGGCATGAGGGGCACCTTGTCCCAGCTAATATATTCAATTAGGTGGCGACCACGTGGGTCAAGAAAATGTGGTAGGAACTTGGAAGGTAGAGGCTAGGGAACTATTAAACTGTCCAACGACCGTTTCCTTATTATAAATGGATATTTTTATCAGAAAATCATGTGATTTTTTTATGTGCTATTCTAAGCAAACTGAGTTTACTCATAAAAGTATTTAAAAAATTTTTCGCTCATTAGAATACATGGATAATAAGCCATGACCCTCTACAAATGACCCAGGTAACAATCATCAGCATAGTTAAGGTTGGTGGGACGAGAGTGGGACAGCACTGCCAAATGGAATTTCCTTTGGTGGAGAACAACATCATTCAATATTGATTTAAACCATTTGATTTGTAATAGTTATCTGATCAAAGTTGTATGTCTATGGTGTTATTTGATATTCTTATAATCAGCGTAATCAACATCGATAAATCGATTAACGAGAAAGAAAATTGTCATATTTCTGTGTTGAGCCATCCACCCAAGAATTTGAGTTTGTTGGTAAGGGCGTTCAAGAGTGTAAATTAGTTATAAAATGAATCTTATCACCCTTTCCTTAGTGTTTGTTGATAAGGGCGTTCAAGAGTGTAAATTAGTTATAAAATGAATATTATCATCCTATCCTTGGTGTTTGTTGATAAGGGCGTTTCAGAGTGTAAATTATTTATGAAATAAACTTTATTATCATCTCCTTAGTAAATTTATGCATGTCATTAAAGGTGTTCCTTGGTTCATTAGAGGTTAAGAAAAGTACTCAAGTACATTTCGTAAGCAATAATGTTTGATTTATTTTTATTCTGAAAAGCAAACTCGCGAACTTTGTTTTTTATCTTTTTATTTAAACTCGCAAACTGGTGGGATAGGTAATTCATATCTCCTTATCATGATGATTGCTTGCTCATATATTTAGTAAAGCTTTTCAGGAAAAGTTTATTATGTAAATGATTTATTCATTTCTTGTATTTAATGCTAAATGTGTTGTGTGCTGTTCTTAATTTTCCTTTGCTGCTTTCGTTTACACAAATTATTATTATTATTATTATATACATACTGTCTCACTAGCATACACACACGCACACACACATATGTATATATATATATATATATATATATATATATATATATATATATATATATATATATATATTAGGCACATCATTTTCAATGAAACGAGCATAGTAAAATATAAACATATTTCTTCCTGCAAGTAAATATCCCATACTGAATAATATTGCAAGCTGTTGACTCTTTCTATATGATTTTTAAAAAATATTCTTGGCACTCAAATATCACTTACAATGTTCAGAAATTAACATTTAAACAGTAATGTTGCTCAATAAGATGCATTTAATGATTTCTGCAGTATTTCACAAAGATCATTGAATATGTTTAAAATGATATAGGGTCAAAATTAATACTCTAAAAAATTTGCTAAGAATTTAAAGTGGAATACAACTATTTCCAGAGATTTTTGTTGCAATTTGTCATTGTAAGCAATAATATATATATATATATATATATATATATATATATATATATATATATATATATATGTACATATATATATATATATATATATATATATATATATATATATATATATATATATATACTGTATATATATATATATATATATATATATATATATATATATATATATGTATATGTATATATATACACACACGCATAAATATACATATATATATGTATATATACATATATATATAAATATATATATATATGTATATATATATATATATATATATATATATATATATATATATATATATATATATATGGATGTATTGGCCTTGTGTGAGACAAAGATGAAAGGAAAGGGTGAAGTGATGTTTGGTGAAATGTCTGGTAGAGTGTCTTGGATTGAAAGTGGAATAGCGAGAGAGGGTGTGGCTTTATTGCTGAGTGAATGGATGACAGGTAAAGTAGTGGAATGGAAGGAGATATCATCTAGGTTAATGTGGGTAAGGGTTAGGTTGGGTAGGGAATGTTGGGCGTTAGTCAGTGCGTATGGGCCAGGTAGTGAGAAAAGTGAAGAAGAGCGGAATGAGTTCTGGAATGAATTAACTAGGTGTGTAGAAGGACTGGGTAGAAGGAATTATGTAGTTGTCATGGGTGACTTAAATGCTAGAGTGGGCGCTGGAGAGGTAGAAGGTGTCATTGGGAAGTATGGCGTACCAGGTGAAAATGAGAGTGGTGAGAGACTGGTAGATATGTGTATTGAACAAGAGATGGTAATAAGTGCTAGCTTTTTTAAAAAGAAAGATAAAAATAAGTATACATGGGTAAGAGTGGCAAATGGAAGAGTAGTAGAAAGGGCATTAATGGATTATGTGTTGATAACTAAAAGAATGTTTGGAAGATTGAAAGACGTGCACGTGTTTAGGGGTATAGCTAACGGTATGTCTGATCATTTTTTGGTGGAAGGAAAATTAGTTGTAGCAAAAGAGTGGGGGAATAGAGTAGGTGGATGTAAAAGGGAGCTAGTGAGGGTTGAAGAGCTAATAAAACCGGGGGTTAAAAGTAAATATCAGGAAAGGTTGAAAATGGCATATGACCAGGTGAGAGTAAGAGAAACTGGTAATTTAGAGGAGGAGTGGAAGTTAGCAAAAGAAAATTTTGTT
>NC_090731.1:150185553-150193053 GCF_036898095.1 Palaemon carinicauda
AAACTAACGCAACTATGAATAGATATTGTATTAATCTTTTTCGACAGGAGTCACCTGATAGAAAAAAAAATACTTCTTCTTTTCATCTATGTTCCCTATTACAAATGAGCAACCCAGACACATTTTAAGGAGGGCATATGGTATTACACCACCTTCTTTTGTGACTTACAATGCTGTTAATATCTTGTAATTATACTTTAAAAATGATGGACGGCATCATTTATTAGGTCCTGCAAAGGAAATCAGAGAATTTATAGGAGACAAAACATTAAACTATAATATTTACTTCTGGAGTTTCATTATTTCATTGAAAATATGAGGCATGTTTTTAATGCATTTATGAAAATATCTTCTTTGCCTTGAGATACCTTTAAATAATCGCTTATCAGAATTACCGAAGGAAATGTATATTTACAATCAGATTACGAATTTACGGCATTTCATATGATTATTTGCAACGATGGGCCTTATCAAAATCTATTATTTACTTTACATTACTGATCATACTTGAAAATTGAAATATTATCTCGGTATACATAATAATTTACAGATTTTGAAATATATGGAATATATTACTTTCACTAACGTAAGAATAATTTAATTTAATTTATTTTTCATCCTAACAAATAATTGCAAAGCGAAATTATGTTTGACCAGAATTATCAATATTTTCAATCACAGCTAGATATATTGTTTCTGTATATTTCATTTAATTGTTGCGGTATGTCGATTATAGAAATCATAGACTTGGGTACCTAGCAATTCTGTAGAACCATTTAGGGTAGTGATATATCCAATACAATTATGGATAGAATATGGAGAGTTGTTTTTACATCACTTATAGATGGTAAACTGGAGATTGACAAGCCCTTTTAGTCACTGGTCAGTACAAATTTGCGAGATATAAAATATCGTGTATATTACATGTAAATCACAAGAAATAGATCATGGATAAAAAGATGGATATTTAGATTTTATGTAATAAATCTATGTTTATTAAAAACAAAATCTTAAAAACTGAAAAATTCTTAGTACCAAAATATTCTAGTCTATAATAACTTGATGTAAGGAGTTTGCTTAGTATATATTTCATAAATTACCAAAGATGCATTAAAAGCTAATTAGTCCTCCATTGCTTCTCTCAGACATCAAGATTGGTTCGCTAATTATGTTAAGTGGGTATTACTAATTTTCTTTTTAAGTTTCTAGGATAAATAAAGACATTGAAATGTTCCCGCAAATATTTATGTTTTATTTTTCATATTAAAAGCTATAAAACCAATGTTGTACTTGTTTCTTAGCTCATAAATAATTCCATGGGCTAATTTCTTTAAAAAAAGAAAGAAAAAAAAACACCCTTTTGGGAGATATATATTTTCAAGTTACCAAATAATGTTCCCCTCTGAGTCCTAATCAGCTTTTCTTGGACACTGTTCAAAACCGTAATTGCAGTCGTGAATACACTGAAGGAAGTCCTTCAATCTTGTTTTCCTACATTCTATGCAATCTCACCACTAGATGAACCTAAATTTGCTGTAACTTATTCACCCATCTCTATTCCTCTCGTATCTCGTCAGTCACTCTATCACGAAGTTACTTCAGCCGGTCCTTCCATTCATTATCAGTCATCCACCAAAATCCAATTCTGCCTCTTGACTGAAGGTTTTCCTACCCTGGATGTCACTGAGATTTCCACCCGGAAAATAAGTGTTTGCTGAAAAGTACCTCTTAAAATGAGAATAAAAAAAAATGTAGCTTTATTGAAACTCTTTCTGTGATAAGTGAGATAAATTAATTAAATTTAAATGAGTTGGAAATGATAGTTCATGTATCAAAGAAATACTTATTTATTGTTTAATGTTACCATTGAAGATCATCTCTAAGATCAAAAGGATTTTCATCTTTTATGCAAGAATTTTATTTATTGATAAGCACAAGCTAATTCTCATTTATGTCAAAATAGTAAAGTATCACTATATCTATCTCTTCATGAATACTCTCTCTCTCTATCTCTCTCTCTCTCTCTCTCTCTCTCTCTCTCTCTCTCTCTCTCTCTCTCTCTCTCTCTCTCTCTCTCTCTATATATATATATATATATATATATATACATATATATATATATGTATATATATACAAAGATAGATAGATAGATAGATAGATATACATATATATATATATATATATATGTCTGTCTGTGTGAGTATGTACATAGAGATAGGTAGATAGATAAATAGATAGATGGTCACATGAAGGAAGTAAAAGAACAATCGATGAGATCAGCCCGTATGATTCAACAATCGTCGGCATTTGAGTTTAAAGATCATTCACAAGGAATTACATAGATACCCTAAAAATCTGATTTAAAGTGTCTATACACTTTAAGTGAAAAAAGAGAAAAATATAACTACACTTCCCCCTTTGTTAGATACGAAAAATACCAGCTCTTAATATGAACAGTTGCCATGGCACCCCGAGGTCAGGGAGTGATCCCCTATGGCCCCCTTTTTTAATTATTATTACTATTTCTAGATAGGCTACATCTCTTGATGGGAAAGCAGAATGCTAAAATCCCAAAAAAGCTACAATCCCAAGAATGCTACAATCCCAAAAGTATCCCAGTAAGGAAAGGGAATAAAGAAATAAATAAAGTGTAAGAGACTTTATGAACTATTAAGATAAAATGTTTTGTAAAAGCAACAGCATTAAAATATATAAACTATAAAAACTTCAAAAAACTATCGAAAGAGAAATAAGATAGAATAAATGTGCCTGAGTGTAGCCTCAACACAGTGGAAGACCATGGTACAGAGTCTATGGAACCCCGGTAAGCTTTCCGTTGTAAGTTCCTGTCTTTTGCTTTTTGTATTATCAGGTCAGCGAGGTGGGTATGACAGAGGAGGCTTGATCGCACCTTTTCAGACGAATTGGGCTACGCTAACGAACCTTGGGCATGCCAACTCCCGCTAAAGATTAAAGGTTTAAAGCCTGCCCATGAATGAAGGATAAGGGACAGTGACAATTGCCAAACTAGCAGGACAATGCTCTAGAGACCGATCAGAGCCGAAGCTCCTCTCATCCAAGCTAGTACCAGGGAAGGTAAGGCAATGGAAGCTGACGACTCAGAAGGTTGATCTATAGGCTCCCTCAAAAAACGCCATCCTTGGCTCACAAGGATGGTGAGGTTGCAGACACTAAAAAATTATAAAGCTTGAGCGGGTCTCGAACCGGAGTCTGGCATAACGTCAGGCATGGACGTTTCCATTAGGAGTCATAAAAAGAATATAGGAACATAGATATCTTCAGTATCCGTCAGTATTTTTAACATTTGTAAATAAGTGCAGGTCCTCCTGGATACCTTGTCGTTTAATAACACTAAATCTTTAACACTAAGAATTCAACAAAGGGAATAATGTAATAGTTACCTTCCATTTTGCCTTGCTTACTTCACAAACTAATTTCACGTTACATTTATTGTGTCCTCGTTAACCGAGTTAATTTAAAAATTGTGATAGTGAATCAAAAGTAAAATTGCGTTACAAATTGTATCAAAGACTTATGTGAATAACTGTAACCTCTAACTAACTATATTTTGTTTTCTTGTCCATGCTGATTTTTCATGAAGTACATTCAAGGAATCATTAGCCTCATTAAAGTCATTATTCTAATGTGTAACACAGTCAAATTGTGAAGATGTAGAGTATATTTTTCAAATAGTTTCCGGACTTCCAAATTTTACTTTAGATTGGGGCATAATGACCCAGAATCACATTACATGGAACGAACTATGTTTTAAACGAAATTTAAAGACATACAGGCATGTTTAAACGAGTTTCTTTACATGCAAAATGCTAATTAGAATCACAAAGAGAGTGGAAAAGTTTGTGTGTATAGTGGACACAATGTAATTTCTGGAACGAATTTCAATTGGGGTGGGGGAAGGTTGGGGAAGGGGGGGGAGTCAGAAAGATCATAGATTGTTCTTATTCTCGACATATACCATTACAAATAATTTGAATTATGCATCTTTTCGTATCCTTATCAGTATGGTCAATGTGAAGTGATGAAAGCTTTTGTGTTATATTTACTGCATTCTGCAAAATTGTAAAAAGTGTTGGATAGTAATCGAAGGATTGTGAAAGTATTCTGAAAAGACGGAACAAGATGTGTTAAAACAGTTAGTGGAGCTTGACATGTAGAACAAATCTGCTGACAAATAATTGGACAAGAGAGGAGGTAAAGGTAATACATTACTCAGTAAGTTGCTTGTTTATTTATCTATATTTTGCTTTGGCTCTTTTGTGTTGTGAATTATTTGATCAAATATCAGATTGTTTCCAAAATCATTTGTTTTGATTTCTGTATTTGTACTTGTCTTGGTAATATCATAATTCCTCTTATTTAAGTGTATATGTTCTGATTCTTGCATTATAATTAATTTGAACTATTTGACAGATTAGTATCTATTAATTTGTTAATGTTTATATTCATGATGATGAAGGTTAAGGCAGTATCCCGAATGCTTGGTTGATCGAAAGGAATGTAGTTAGAAAGTTGAGGTATCTGCTTTTAATAGCATTTCTAGTTAATCAGGAGTTTTATACACACACACACACATACACACACACACACACACACACACATATGTATATATATATATATATATATATATATATATATATATATATATATATATATATATATATAGATATATATATATATATATATATACTGAATCTAAATAATTTTGTTAAACATAAACAGGCTTTTGATAATAATATTGATGGTTATATACTTTATAGCATTGATAACTCTCTAGTGCTGTGTTAGAAAACCCACGTTTATAAGAAATATTTTTATAAAAGATATAGAACATTGTGCAGATCATTACCTCCTCCTTTGGGAACTCGAAATTTGCCGAATTATCTAGGTATCATTTCACAGCATCATGATCAACTGGATTACTAATATCGGGAGCTACCAATATCTTGTCTCTCCAGCTGTGATCAGATATGTTTATTCCTCCTCCCCATTGCGCTTCCTGTGATGTACGTATTATAGTCTAGTATTTTTCATTTTATTTGATGGAGTTTTTCTAAAAAAAGGAATTATGACCAAAGTAAATAAAAAAATCTGTCATGTGGTTTTAAGTTAGATAATAATAATAATAATAATAATAATAATAATAATAATAATAATAATAATAATAATAATGGAGGTACAGGGAACGAGAAGGAGAGAGAGACCAAAGCTAAGGTGGATGGACTGTATCAAGGATGACCTTCGATCAAATGGATTAACAGGTGATGAGGTGTGGTACAGAGGTATATGGAGAAAGCTTACCAGAAACATCGACCTCACATAGAAGTGGGAAAAGATGTAGACAAAGAATAATAATAATAATAATAATAATAATAATAATAATAATGATAATAATAATAATAATAATAATAATAATTAAAGCATGGAAATGTTTATTGGTTACTCAGTATAATCGAATTTTTTGGAAGATATTAGCATAATGCCACCTATCTCTGATAGAATCATTTGAATCAAGGAAATAGAGTCAATTGTTGATTCACCTTTGGCAATGCCTATCATGCCGCATGGCAGGATTTGAAAAGTTGATATTCTTTAACCATTTTACTCCAACGACAATTCCACCTAAAGGACATAGCTAATATTTGATAGTTAATTGCTAACAGTACTTCTGAACACGTCAATTACTCGCATGAATAACACATTACGCGTTGTATTATAATGAGTAATAATTTCTGTAAATGCCGTATTCAAAATAAAAATTCTTCATGCATAGAATAGATTTATAGTTTTACCGTGACAGGCTTCTCTTCGGCTTCAATATATGAAATAAAGTAAAAAATAAATAAAAAATATAACAAACCTGTTAATATTTGTATAGCAATCTTAAAAAATGAATAGAAATAAAGCACCCTGATATCTTTATTGTGTTTAGAAGTATATAATCAATACTTTTGAAACTTGTAGTGGCTAAAAGGACTCGTGAAGATGTGAAAAGAGATGGAAAGTCAGGTGAGAGGTGAAAAGCGTTTTGAATGAAAAGTTCGTATGAATGTTGAACTAGGTTTTTATAGTGGGCTTTGTTACTCCAAAAGAAACCGTGTTTATGGAAATAAAGTTTGAATATTTCATATTTTCGGTGAGCACAGTAGTAACACGTTTTAGTCTTTTATATGCGATGACTTTGTAGTAAAATCGGAATTATTTGCAATATATTTGTGATTGCTATTGCATAGAGACTACGTGTATACAGTATATACATATATATATATATATATATATATATATATATATATATATATATATATACATATACTGTATATATGTATATATATATATATATATATATATATATATATATATATATATATATATATATATATATATACATATTTATATATGTTTATATAAACATATAAATATATATATATATATATATATATATATATATATATATATATATGCATATATATATATATATATATATATATATATATATATATATGCATATATATATATATATATATATATTTATATATGTATATATAAACATATATATATATATATATATATATATATATATATATATATATATATATAATGTGTGTATGTATACGCACATACATATGTGTATATATTTATATATATATATATATATATATATATATATATATATATATATATATATATATATATATATATATATATTTATATATATATATATATATATATATATATATATATACATATACATATATATATATACATATATATATATATATATATATATATATATATATATATATATATATCTATATATATATATATATATAAATATATATATATATATATATATATATATATATATATATATATACAGTGGAACCTCTACATCCGATCGTATCTACATCCGAATTTTCCAACATCCGAAGTAAAATTCGAGCAAATTTCTGACTCTACACCCGAATTTTATTTCGACACACGGAGTAGCAATTTTCGTCGTACCGGTTGTATCCGAATTTTTCGACACGCGAAGTACAATTCGAACACGTTCCGACTCTACACCCGAATGTTTTTTTCGACACCCGAAGTAAACAATACTCGTACGCGTAGTCGGTGCTCATAGCGCCTGAAGTGTTTTTTATTTCCGCCGATAGAAGGCAGCACATCGACCTCGGAGGGACGCTCAATTAGCGCGGCTTGGGTCAGTCCTCTGTTCTCGTCGGCTTCTTGCGGTTGTGCTCTTTGCGTTGTGATATTAACTGTGAATTAATCGTGATTTTTTACGTGCATCCATTAACGATAATTTACGTAAATCATGGGTCCAAAAAGGCTTAGTTTTGCCAGTGGTAGTGGTAGTGGTGAGAAAAGGAAGAAGGAAATGCTTTCTATAGAAATTAAGCAGGAAATTATTGAAAAACATGAGCGTGGCATCCGCGTGAGTGAACTTGCTAAACAGTATGG
>NC_090731.1:150198053-150205553 GCF_036898095.1 Palaemon carinicauda
TATTTTTGGGGGTAAGGGGAAGGGGTGAGTTGCCAGACAATCGCCATATATACTGAAATCGGTGAGACAATTAAGTCATTAAACCGTTATTTTATCTCATATTAAACTAAGTGACTATAAAACCAGACGATGATTATTATGTTTCAGGATATAACACCTATTTTTAGTAGGAAATGTGTAGAAAAACAAGACTGTTACATTGCGAAAGGCATCTAACGCTGACCCCCTCTAGCTACCTCCCTAAAATCATAACGCGTTTTACTTTACCGCCAATAGATGGCATCAGGAGCACCTTAACCAAACTAATATAGTAATTCATATGATGACCACGTGGGTCAAGAAAGTGTGGTAGGAACTCGAAAGGTAGAGGCTAGTAAATTGGTAAACTGTCCTACGATCGTTTCGTTATTATAAATGAATATTTTTATCAGAAAATCGTGTGAATTTTTCATATGCTATTGGAAGCAACCCGAGTTTACTTATAATAGTGTTTAACATTTCATTTCTTCATTAGAACACATGTATAATAACTCATTGCCCTATACAAGTGACCCCGGTAACCATCATCAGCATATTTAGCTTGGTGGGACGAGATTGTTACAGCCCTGCCAAATGGAATTTCCTATGGTAGAGAATAACATTATTCATTACAGGTTTAATTCATTTAAGGAGTAATAGTTATATGTCAGAAGGTGCATGGGTATGGTAAAATTTGAGCATCTTATAATAACCATAATCAAGATAGACAAAGCGAACAACGAATAAGAAAAGGGCATATATCTGTGGCTTCGCCAACAGATACGGCATCCACCTGCGATTTTGTGTTTGTTGATATGGTCGTTCCAGGGTGTAATTTCGTTACAAAATAAACCTTATTATCCTTTCCTTAGTTTTTGTTGATAAGGGTGTTCAAAGAGTTTAAATTTAGTTATAAAATAAGCCTTATCAACATTATCTTAGTAAAGTTATGCATGTTAGTAAAGCTGTTCCTTGGTTCAATATAGGTTCAAAGATGCCTCAAGTACATATATATATATAGATAGATAGATAGATAGATAGATATTGTAACACTTGGTCTCTATGCAATAGCAATCACAAACATTTTGCAAATAATTTTGGTTTTATTGCGATGACATTGCATACAAAACATTAAATTTCGTTACTACTGTGTTTCCTGAAACAATGAAATATACTTTATTTGTTTTCTTGAGATTTCTCTTTGAGCAACAAAGTCCATTATAAAAACCTAGTTCAACATTCAGACGATCTTTTAATGCAAAATGCTTTGCACCTTTCACCTGACTTTCCATCTTTTTCATATTTTCATCGTTTCCTATTAGCCACCACAGATTTCAAAAGTATTAAT
This sequence comes from Palaemon carinicauda, assembly GCF_036898095.1. Classification (NCBI taxonomy): domain Eukaryota; kingdom Metazoa; phylum Arthropoda; class Malacostraca; order Decapoda; family Palaemonidae; genus Palaemon; species Palaemon carinicauda. The sequence continues at coordinate 150,199,420 of NC_090731.1, forward strand.
TATATATCTATTTTTTTGTTATTTTGAATAAAAGTTAAAAAAGAAAAAAATCTATTTTTAAGCTAATTAGAAATAGCAGTGTGCTTTATTAGATTTTTTAAAATTAGAAAACAAATATTCACGAATGTTTTTATATTTGTCATTATGTTTGTATTTTGGTAATTGATTAGTTTATTTTTCACTATTTCTTGGTTTTGGCGTTAGCACGATATATTAATATTATGTAATACAACATCACATTATCTTGCTTGAGGGTACACTCTGGTACACTATTTTATCTTATTTCTCTTCCTCTATTTTTTTTTTTTTAAGTTTTTCTAGTTTATATATGAAAGTTTTATTTAATGTTGTTACTGTTCTTAAGATATTTTATCTTAATTGTTCTTTACCTCTCTTGTAATTTATCTATTTCGTTATTTCCTTTCCTCGCTGGGCTATTTTCCCTCGTAGGAGCCCTAGGGCTTATAGGGACCTGTTTTTCCAACTACAGTTGTAGCTTAACTAATAATAATAATAATAATAATAATAATAATTCCAGAAATTATATAATTAGAGTATTATCACTCATTCATCATTCATTCTGTTATTATATAGATGTGTTTATCTTTTAGATAAGAAATGCTAATACAAAGATAATCCTGATATTCCATCAAAGTAATGCAGTTTGCAGCAAACTAATAGTATGTAAATGTTTTAATAATCCATCAATGTTATCTTAAGTGATTCATTCTCCCGATGTTTAAAAACATTTATTGTTTCTGTTATACTTGCATAATATTTTTCCATTTATTTCTTAGCAACAGCTATTTGGACGCAACTGTTTGTTCTACAATATGAACAAAAAAATCAGTGATCTTTCTAATATGTCGAATAGAAATATCCTCATCTCAGAATTTTTTAGAAAAAAATATGGTGGCTTCAGCCGAATAAGAAAAAACGATAAAAAAAATAAAATGCCTTTAAAAAGTTTTCACTTTAAAAAAAAATATTAAGGGAAAAATAATGTTTAAAATATTGGTTTTACAATCAGGATTATGAGGAATCAGTATGTAATTTTTAGTAAGTATTTGATTCACAATAAAATACTTCTATGTTCTCACCTTTCTACACAGAATAAAGGAAACTTCAAAATCTCTTTTATCCGTTGAATCGATATAAGATTGCAAGCAAGTAAACAAGATCAGGTTTGCAGAGGCAGAGCTAAAGATACCCCAAAATTAAGTAAGCCTTTAATCTGGTGTCATATTGGATTTAAGAGATACATTCTCTTACATAATTATTATTATTATTATTATTATTTCATTGAACATTATAGATGCCCCAGTGGCATTAATTTTGAAATTGATCTTTTATATTGCTCTAAGTTTCCTTTTCTCAAATATACAGCGTGCCACCGGTAGCTGTGCTATGTTGGTCATTGGTAGGTAGGGGAGAAAAATAAATGGAAACATTTCTAAGATTTTACTATTAATTTACTGTAAGTAAACTTGTCAAATACAGGGTACAAAAGGGTTGGTCGCAATGCGTTTCGAGAAGGTGCCGGGTGTTTCCTCTCATCTTTAAACTAAAAGTGCAATGATGTAAGCTGGACTGGCTCTATTAATACAGAACCGTGGTGGTAATCAATTTGGGCATTAGTCGTTGATTGGTCCCTGTGAGTGGAGGCGGTACCGAGTCTGAACGGAGCAGCTCTCATAGTGGTTGAGCCATTGCTGGGAGAAGATCCTCAAGCACAGTCAGGCTGCTTCTGCACTCACAGTCGTCAGAGTTAGACGGAGTCTGAGTAGTGTTGGCAGGTCTGCCAGTGCTGGGCACTGGTTGGTCGAAACGATCCCTGGGCAGGGCTCAGCTTCAGGCAAGCTGTTTTGGCACTCAAGTCCCAATTTGAGTGAGTCCCAAGCTGCTTCCTAATTGGTTGAGGCGCTCGCCGGAAGAGTCTCAGTCACAGGCAGGCTGTTGGGTTGCTGATCGTCCTTATGCTCGTCGATGTTTGAGAGGGTTGGTTGGTGGTCCTACGGCAGGAGGAGAGAAGGAACACAGAGGTTCAGCTTTTCATACTGTATGAGCAGGGCCTCCAGGATCCTTATTCTTCTGCTGTATGGGGTGTTGCTGATGATCGTGGTATTGCCATTAATGTCTTCTCTTTTGATGCATTTGTTGTACACCAGGAATTGGTGAACGTGGCAACGCAAGCGTTTAGAAAGTCTTATCGTTGTCATTCTAATATAACGGTCGCAGCATCCACGGATTGGCCATTGGTAGAAATAGACGGCATTAGATTTCTTCAGAAAGTAGTAGTAGTATCATTATTATCATTATAATTATTACTATTATTATTATAAATATTGCTAAAATTTTGTTTATTCAAAGTAATTTATTGCAGCTATACACAATCATTTAGGTTTTTTCGTAACAAGAAATGTAGCACTAGGTTATTACCCCACCCTGCTCTCTCTCTCTCTCTCTCTCTCTCTCTCTCTCTCTCTCTCTCTCTCTCTCTCTCTGTGTTTATATATATATATATATATATATATATATATATATATATATATGTATATATACATATATATATATATATATATATATATATATATATATACATATATATATATATATGTATATATGTATATATATATATATATATATATATATATATACATATATATATATATATATATATATATACATATATATATATATATACATATATATATATATATATATATATATATATGTATATATATATATATATATATATATATATATATATATACATATATATATATATATATATATATATATATATATATATATATACATATATATATATATATATATATATATATATATATATATGTATATATATATATATATATATATATATATATATATATATATATATATATGTATATATATATATATATATATATATATATATATATATATATATATATATATATATATATATATTCTTCTTGCCGATATTCTCTTAACGCGTAAATTTTCCCTGCAATTCAACAGAATGACTTCATGTTTTCACTGGGGCTCGAGCTATGATTACCATGTACATATTGCTGGTTAATCGTAAAAACATTATCTATATTACCCTATCTTAACAGCACCTGTTTCCCCAAAAAATAAAATGGCAGTATTGCTAATTCACATTGAGTATCGTGATCTTGTCGAATATACCAATCTTCAGTGAAGTCATTTTCCTTTTAGTTAATAGGCATTGAACAATATTTTACGCTTTTCAAAGTTACATATACTATTTTGGCCCTAACAGTGACTGCTACGTATGTATTTCTGACATTTTCTATTATTTTTTTTCTTTATTACAACAAAACCCCCTTTAACATTCATGGGACATGACAGTTGGCTCCCAGCTCACCCATAGATACCACAAAAACAGAAAAGGGCCATATTTTCAATCACCAGTCTCTAATCAGACTTTTAGACTGAATTTTTTCCAGTGCAATTAAGAATGTGTTATTTGTATTCTAAAAGTTAAAGATATTTTATATACGCTATTTAATATGCATGTATCTTTATTTTCATGGCTATATTCAGATAACATATAAAACAAACTTTTCTTGCTTCTAAGAGTGTATAAAATAAAAACAAGCCGTTATTGCTATTGTTATGATAAATTTACGGATCCTCTCTTGCCAGGAAGGCCAATTTATTTGAATCTTTGTTCCACCAGCTAAACTGTTTTCTTGTAGGGAAAACTGTAATTGCCTTTAGCCTGTTTTATAGGGACACCCGAATAAAATGGGTCTCAGGAGTAAGAACAACACAAAAGCTCTCATCTTTATAGCGAATAAAGGCAGAGACACTGGTTGGGTTTGAGGAAGGATTTATATCGGTTGCGTAGGATTGCAGCAGGGAAAGGGATGGCATGGGGGTTGAGAATGGAAAATATCGGAGACTAATTTAGATCATTGTCAAACAATGGTCCCTTTTTCAACGCTCCCACCATAAGTTTGCATGAGAGAGAGAGAGAGAGAGAGAGAGAGAGAGAGAGAGAGAGAGAGAGAGAGAGAGAGAGAGAGAGAGAAAGAGAGAGAGAGCTAATATCAATCAACATCCTTCAATGACGATCAGCACCGGCAAAACATATACCAACAATCCTTTCTAGAATAAACAGAAAATATCTTACACAAAGGTTGGTGACTAACCCTTTCATTTATTGGTTGTTCAGCATCACCAATGGAAAAAGTTGAATTCGAAAAAAAACATCATTGTTATTCCGCCTGAATCATGCGGTGACTTTCCTCGGTGGATTATTTCTGAATTCCTGAAAACTGGGAATATTTCTATCGAATAAACATTCCAGCAATTTTCAGACGGTAACAAAGTAAACTGGAAAAAAAATATTTAGTTTTACCTGATATGGAACCACTGCAATAATGAATAAGTAAAATTATACTGTGTATCAGTAATTTTTTAATTGATACTTTTATAAAAGTCATTTATGTTTAGATATATATTTTGATTTTCTTTTGAATCCAAATGCAAGTTAATGATTTAAACATTTGAAGTAAAATGTAAGGTCAATTGTTCAGTATTCGGGGTGACTTCCAAGAGGTATAAAAATTGTGTGGTGGATTGATTTGGTTAAGTATTGGCCCTGTGTTTTGGTTTGTTAATTCATCACTCCTTCCTACTCATCTTTCTATTTCTGGTCCTCCCACAAATTTTTTGTCTCAATAAAGTTCGCGAATGAGTCGCTTATTAGTGGGAATGGATGATATAAAATCTCCACTCCAAATTAAACTTCATTGTGCGACTAGAAATAGTTTATCTAAAGGTTAAGCTCTTATCAAGAATTGTTTTTTGTTCTTAGGTTTTGTGTTATTTTGCTGTAAGTGGATATTGTTGGAATACATAGAATAGCTTCATCGTTTTTCAAATACTTCTTTAATGTAGTTCGACATAGAGCTAATTTTTTTTATAAAATCTTATTGCATCGTATAATTGGGTCGCCAATTATATGGCCTCCTTTGAAATAAATTATGTTTTATTATTTGAAGCGTCCTATTATCCTTATACTTCATTATTTTAAACTTTTTGCTTGGTGCTCAACTTCAATCTGAGTTCCAACCATTATTTAAAAGAAAAAAAAAAGGTAAAATAGAAAAAAAAATCTTTATCGGGAAAGTCTAACAAGAGCTTTGGAACATCGGAGTGATATCGTGAAAATGCAAAATTTTAAGCGAGAGTTAAATTTAGTTTAAAAAAAAAAAAACATTTTCGAGGAATTATGCAGATTTATTTTTCTCAAAGAGGTATTTAATTGACCTCAATGAACAGTTGAATGACACATTGGCTGAAATAGAGTTTATATGAACCTTTGTTCTCTGAAACAAAAGGAAAATATATGGATGGTATTTCATTTTATAAACCAAGACTTATTACAACTTCGCTTGTGCGAATACGGGCCATACATCTTGGGTAGGAGGTGATTTATTCCAAAGGCTAATTTAGTATAAAAGATGAACTCCCTTTTTTTTTGGTCTTGGTGTTGGTACAGAGGATATCAATCTTTTGAGCCGATTAAGATAATGAGATGTGACAAAAAACAAGAGGCTCGTGAAAAAGATATTTAAAAAAGAATTAAGTAATATTGTTTAATAAATGTGATGGAAGTCCGGCGTTCATTATTTTGTAAGAAAATTATGTGAAGTAACTGTTTTTTCGCTTTGTCACAGAACCTATAAAAAAAATCTTGTTTGATCTAATTTGGAATCACTGCGATGATAAATACGCATAATCATACATCTGTAATATTTTAATTAGTACTTTTATAAAGACATATTCTTTATTTACATATAAGCTTTTTTATTGATATCATATCCATAAGCAATTCTCAGAGTAACAAGTGATGACAGTGAGAAAATAATTCTCAATAATGAAGCCATAAAGAATCGAGTTAATGAATTTTTTGAAAAGTATTTATTAAAACCTTCGGTATCAAAGAGAAGAACGTAATGATGATTTCCTATAAAGGTTCAGGGTAGTCAGATAAAAAAATTTATATAAATTGAAGAGTAAATGTTACATGAAAACCGAACCAACATACTCGGCCTAAGCTGTCTCACTATCGATCTTAACCTGATGTAGAACTCTAA
>NC_090731.1:150210553-150215553 GCF_036898095.1 Palaemon carinicauda
TTTAATGTATCTTTGGTAATATATGTCTTGATATATAGAATACATACTGAGCAAGACCATTATTTCAGGTTATTTTTAGTTATTTTTATCGGATTGAGAATTTTACAGTTTTAGCATTTAAATGTTTTTGATAAACATAAGTTTAACAGATGAATTTAATATCTATTTAGCATAAATTCTTATCTATAATTTATTTCTTATGAATTACAAATAATATGTATCATATTTCATATCTCCATAATTTGCTGTGACCCATGCCTAAAAGGTCTTATAAATTTCCGCTATTAAACAAATAAAAGGCAGACCAATTTAATACCTATAAGCGATGCCCAAACAAGTCTCCATATTCTATCTATAATTACATTGGATATATCAATAACCTAAATGATTCCACAGACTAGCATAGTATACAAGTCTATATTTTATAAACACAATATATCATAGCAATTAGATGAAATGTGTCGAAAAATAAATCTAGCTGTGATTTTAACATTTTGATAATTCTGGTTAGGCATTATTTCACTTCACAATTATTCATTATGATAAAAGATGCAGAGAATTGAATTATTATTGTGGTAGTAAAATATTTCATATGTTTCACAATCTATCAACTTTAATGTATAACGATATTGCATTTCAAGTGTGAACTTTAATGTATAGTAAAGAGTCGATTATGATAAGAACATTCCGTTGCAAATAATCATGAGAAATTCTCATACATATGTAATCTAATTGAAAATATACTTATACATATCTTTCGGTAATTCTAATAAAGGATTAACTAAATGTTTGTCAATGAAAAGATAAGTGCTTCATAAACGCATTGAAAAGATGCTCCCTATATTTTCAATAAATAATGAAACGGTAGGAGTAGTCTGGTCACCTAAATGCAATTTTTTCCTCTAACCAACTATTTTTTTTTTTTTTTAATCTTGACATGTTCCTCATTTTATACTTATTGCTTACATTGTGGCTGAATTTGACCTTTTACCTCTAAATGGCCTGTACTTGTGTTAAATGTTTTGTGATCCATATGTTTGTATTTAATTTGTCATACGCTTTATTTTAATACCAAACATGTTAATTTTATTCCACAAACTATGTAATTTATAATTAAGAGGTATATGGCAAGGTGGGCGTGGCTTATTTTGTCAATGAAAATATTGCCCAAAGGTGTGAAGGTGGCACCCCCAAATTCTTAAAGTACACACTCTTTGCTATCACTTTCAAATTCAGCAAAGAAAAAAAAATGCATATATTGGGTAATATATACCAGATTATTCTGATCAGATGACCAAATATGTGATATTGACATAAATGTATTTGGGGTACACTTTGATTTTTTTTTTTTTTTACTTGCAGGATATTGAGATCTACTCTCTATATCTTAGTAATGCATATTATCTGTATGTTACATATAATTGTCATTACTTATAGCATGTAAATAAAAAAAAAGAAATAGTACTACTGGAATTATGAATTTTAATTCTATATTTAAGAATTACTAACCATGAAAGTATTTTTTGTTAAACCATTTTATTAAAGTAATCGCACGCCTAGAATTTGAACACAACCCGAGCATTTTTGCCTCTTGTTAAAAGATGGCAGCACATATCCCTCGTTTCATTCATGTGAATGATTCTATCCAAATGAAATAGGGTGATAGACATACACTTATGTAGAAATATGTGTGGGAATTATAAACTGTATTCAGGTTTAGTTAAGTAGGTTAGTAGGCTACTTTTGGCATTTTAAACCCAAATTACGTCATGGTAGATTCCCCCAAACGCAAGGATTAAAGAGCTATGCATATTGTTTATTTTCATAGCCAATAGATGGCCTTAGCAGTAGAATACCAAATGGCTAATTACCCCCATCATCCCTTTAATATAATTTTCATTACTTCATTTCTGTTGCCATTTGGGAACAGATTTTCCGTAAAACATACGCAAGTGAACTTGCATTTCCTTGTTGTCTGGGCACAGCTTAATTCTCTTCAAAAAATTGCAAAATTCATAATAAATGTCAAACATTATTCCTCAACAAACAATCGTTAGTTCAATTATATTTGGGGGTAAGAGGAGTCGTGGTGGGTTCGCTAGAAATATGCCACATGTTCTGAAATCGGTGAGACAATCAATTCATTAAACAGTTATTTGATCTAATATTCGATTACCTTTTTATGAAGCCATAAGATAATTCATATGTCGTATAGCATATCATGTATTTTCAGTAAAAACTACGTAAAAACCAAGATTGATACATCCCTAATGTCGTAACCCCGCCCCCCCCTCCAACTCCCTCCCTGAAATCATAACGAGTTTTACTTTACCGCCAATAGATGGCATAAGGGGCACCTTTTCCCAACTAATATATTCAATTATTTGACGACCACGTGGGTCAAGAAATTGTGTTAGGAACTACGAAGGCAGAGGCTAGAAAACTGGTTAACTGTCCAACGATCACTTCGTTATTATAAATGGATATTTTAAACAGGAAATCGTGTGAATTTTTCTTATGCTATCGGAAGTAACATGAATTAATCATAAAATTGTTTAACATTCCCTTTTTTCATTAGAACACATGGATAATAAGCCATGATTCTGTACAAATGATCCATGTAACAACCATCAGCATAGGTAAACTAGGTGGGACGAGTTTGGGGCAGCTCTGCCAAATGGAATTTTCTTGGGTGGGGAATAAGATTATTCATTACAGATTTGAATCATACAAGTAGTAATATTCATATGTCAGAGGTGCATGCCTATGGTCTAATTTCATGTTCTTATAATCACCGTATTCAACATTGACAAATCAAATAACGAAAAAGAAAAAGGTCATTTATCTGTGTCTCCGCCAACGCCCGACAATGTTGCGTCATCCACCTGCAAATCTGTGTTTGTCGATAAGGGCGTTTCAGAGTGTATATTAGCCATAACATAAACCTTATCATTTTTCTTTAGTAAATCTATGCATGTCAGTAAAGCTGTTCCTTGGTTCAATATAGGCTAAAAGAAGCCCTTAAGTAAAGTTCGTAAACTATTGTGAATGTTTTTTTTTCTTTTTTTCTATTCTGAAATGTGTAATTTAAATGACCTTATTGTGAAGATTCCTTGATTATATACTTAGTAAAGTTTTGCAAGGAAAAATTATTTTGCAAATGGTTCATTTGCTTCTTGTATAGTATTTTATACTTAGTGTTTCAGCAGGCAAGCGTTTGTTTTGTATTTCGATATTCAAATAACCGTCAGTTACTTTATACATACACACACATACAGTATTTATATATATATATATATATATATATATATATATATATATATATATATATATATATACATATATATGCATATATATATGTGTGTGTGTGCATGTGTGCATATATGCGAGTATATATATATATATATATATATATATATATATATATATATATATATATATATATATATATATATATATATATATATATATAAACCGCAATAATATCTAATATAAAATTCTACCTTTGGAAATGTATTTCCACAGGAAATTCATTTATGATAAATGGTTCTGGCTGGGTATGAGTTTGAACCTATTCCTCTGAGTCAAAACAATGCCCGCAAAGTCCTCTAATCATTCTCTCCTGATAACATGGCTGTTATATATATATATATATATATATATATATATATATATATATATATATATATATATATGTGTGTGTGTGTATATATATATATATATATATATATATATATATATATATATATATATATATATACATATATATATATATATATATATATATATATATATATATATATATATATATATATATATATATATATATATATATATATATATATATATATATATATATATAAACACATATCAAATCAACTATGCATCAAGACAGCATGGTTGATGAGAGGACTTTGCATCCAAGAGATTTTCCATAAAACAATTGCGAAAATACTGAAACCGAAGAGCAGATTGTTATGGTAAAATTATAAATCTCTTCTATGCATGAAGAATTTTTATTGTAAATACAACATTTGCATAAATTATTACTCATCAAAACCCAACACGCAATGTGTTATTCATGCGAGTAATTGACATGTCCTGTTAGCAATTAATCATCAATTATTAGCTATTTCTTTCAGGTGGAATTTTCGAAAGACTGAAATGATTATTTAATATTCGCTTTTCAAATCTTGTCACGTGGCGTGATAGGCATCGCCAGCTGTGAATGAGCAATTTGCTCTAATATCTCGATTCGAGTTATTCTATCAAAGATAGTTAGTTGGCCTTATGGATACCTTCCTTCCCCCAAAAATATCTGAATATCCAATAAACATTTTCCATGCTTTGAAAGAAAGTACTCCTAGACTTGTGTGTGTTTTTTTTTTTCTTTCTTGCCAAGACTTTGAACTTTGTTTACTTTAGACCTGGCTGTATTAAGTAAAAGTCTCTGAGAACTGTCAGAGGAAGTTTTTAAAAATTTGTTATGAGGAGGGAAAACACGACCGTAAGCAAGGAAGACATGCATAGCAGGTCTTTAATCTAGAAGAGTTAAGAAAGTTGAAATTTCTAGGAAGTCGGCGTTCAAAAAAGATAATCTGTTTACTGTAGATATCAAAGAAAGATATTATGTGAATATGAAAACATTTGTCATGGGAAATTGAGATTTTTCTTTAAATCATGGTAAGAATCAAAACATTAGTTGTGGCCTATTATACCATATATGAAATTGATAGCACTTGAAATCCATGGAAAGTTGAGAGCTAGTCTGGGGATATTGGCAATGTCATTGTTAATGAAAGCAGTGACTGGAGAGAGGAAATTAAATTCTGTGAGATGCACTAACACGGCAAATGGGAATCTAGAGTTCTGGAATGTGTTTACAGGATTCATCAAATGGATTGGATTATTGATGTATATGAAAGAGAGAGAGAGAGAGAGAGAGAGAGAGAGAGAGAGAGAGAGAGAGAGAGAGAGAGAGAGAGAGAGAGAGTTGATCC
>NC_090731.1:150225553-150230553 GCF_036898095.1 Palaemon carinicauda
CTCTTCGTCCGACTCTAGAGGCTCATCCAATTCTTCTCCTTCATCAGTCTCGATTGTATGTTTGGGTTTCTTTGTATGCACATTTGCACAGTGTTCTTTGGCTTCATACTTGAATTACGAACTACATGATACGCCAGTTGCATGGCAACTGCAAAATTAGCCACAGAACGAGGTGGCACTAACTTGCATTCACAAGCAACAAGTTCTGATAATTCCTTGGGAGCAACCACTGAGCCATGATCAGTTGCTCTCCAGATTAGCACTTGGAGAAGAGAATGTTTGATATGCTCTATTGCAGACTTGTCAGGAGGAGGTAGGTCCTTGTTCCTTGAAGGGTCTTTCTTTTTGCTAAATAATGTGAATCTGAAATAGATGAAAAAATCAGTTATCTTTCCGTAATACAAGTAGGAGGGAAAGGGTATCCCACCTTTCACCCAATCCACTTCCTTTGTATCAGGCTCTGTAAATACTTGCAGATTAAGATCTAATTCGATCAGCAAGTTGAGAGTGGAATTCTCTCACTTGCCAAATAGATACAAGACAGTATTGCAACCGGACAGGGTATGCGCAGTCAATAGATCAAAGCATTTGTCTCCTAGCTTCAAAGCCGTAGCGTTAATGTCATTTACCTTTCCATCAAATTGCCACATGGAAACTAGTACAGCAGGCTTGCAAACTCAAAAGAAGAACACTAATAGAAGAAACATCGTCGCCTCTTTCATCACAGACCTTGAGAAACGTGTGTTTTGTGTCTACCTTTCTACAAATAGCGAGTCTTCTCCATCGTATTGGATGCTTTGGATCATTGGGTAAGCATAAGCAGTCTTGAATACAGATTACACACTGGTTACGAAAGTTGAATGCAGGATAATTAGACCTCAGCTTTGGCAATGGGATCTTCTCTTGGAGAAATAATTTATACTATGCGCTTGAGATACCTCTTTATGTGCGTGGAAGAGGTGTACGTAAAAATGCAATTCTTGTGAAAAGTGATCTTCAAATCTGGATCATTTTGTAGCTGTTCATTCAGTTCTACAGGATGTCTGTAATTTCTAGCAATGGTGGAAGAAGTTACATATTCTATTCTAGCTTTCCCTCCGGTAATTAAAGGAACATCTATGCCACATTAAAAGTGACATTCATATGAAGCCATACTTGATACTATTGTACCAACTGTGTGTCACACAATTGTACATAATTCCTTTTGTATATATTATGCTTGTATCTTCGCTCTTCCCTCGCACTAAAACGAACATGAAAATTCATGTCTGCTGTTTTACCCTGTAACATTCTCATTTCCTCGAACATGCTATGTCCTGTTGCCTTGCCGTTTTGTATATAAAGGAGAGTGTTCCTTAATAAAGAACTCAGTTGATTGCATCCTGCTTTGAGTTCACAACCTTCTCCCTCCTTCTTCACATTGGTGACCCCGGAGGGACTCATTCCTCCCGCCTCCCAACCCCCCCTCCACCTCTCACCGTTACTATGACGCCGTCAACGCATACCTTCTGCAGCAGTACTCGCCGTCGCCACCGCCCGTATAGCAACGCTTTTTCAGCTCTCTCAACAACCGTTGGGGGACCAAAGGGCTTCGCTCACCCTCGGGAAAATGACCAGTATTACTCGCCTGCAACCTGCCGCAGACGGCTCTCCTCGTGATGTGAACCCACTTCATGACCAAACCTCCATCAACGCTTCCACTCGTGACGTAGAGGACATCTATTCAACTTCAACCGAAGCTGACGTGAATGCTGTAGGACATACACGCCTATGAACGCCGTAGGCCTATGAATGCCGTAGGACACGCCTATGACTGCCGTAGGACACACGCCTATGAATGCCGTAGGCCTATGAATGCCGTAGGACACACACGCCTATGAATGCCGTAGGACACACTCGCCTATGAATGCCGTAGGACACGCCTATGAATGCCGTAGGACACACACGCCTATGAATGCCGTAGGACACACTCGCCTACCCTGTGACGAGCCGGAGCGGCAACACAGCCACCCATCATCCACCACTCGCTTGCACCCCAACCATCGACTTCTACAGCCACTCACTGCCGCTAATCGGCGCAGTTTTTACTACTACCTCTCCAGATTCAGGGCACCTATTTAACATGTTCAGTATGTCATTTTTAGAGGGGGAGCCATGTACCAACTGTGTGTCACACAATTGTACATAATTCCTTTTGTATATATTATGCTTGTATCTTCGCTCTTCCCTCGCACTAAAACGAACATGAAAATTCATGTCTGCTGTTTTCCCCTGTAACATTCTCATTTCCTCGAACATGCTATGTCCTTGCCTTGCCGTTTTGTATATAAAGGAGAGTGTTCCTTAATAAAGAACTCAGTTGATTGCATCCTGCCTTTGAGTTCACAACCTTCTCCCTCCTTCGTCACACTATCCTAGTTGCTATGTGATAAAATGAAACATGAAAATAAGAATAACTGTTGAGTAATATTTTCGATTAGATTTTATGTGCTGTATGTTGAAAATAGTGAGAATGGGTTTAAAGTTAAACCTTGTTAAAGTAAACTTTAGTCCTACCAGAAATGATGTTTTCCCTATCATTTGAACCACTGATTCAGTAATATAATTCTGCAATTTCTTCGGAAAGGAAATATAAACAAAGGTATGTTCCTGTCATAGCTAAATTGCACTTAAACCAGGTCTAACTTTAGACCTGAACTAAATCTTTTTTTGCATAAGAACATATGTATTTGAAATATTCCGACAAAATTTTCAACCAATGAATAGTCGGGCGTAAGCCACTTTGCTTCAGTTAGTCAAACATGCAGTAACTTAAAGTTGCATATTCATCTCATATATGTTTTATATCACAAACTTATCTGTTACCTGGGTTTTAATAATTAGTACCTGTTCTATGAGTGACAATTTCTTAAAAGACGACACCAATGTGTAACATGTAATTTGATCAATAATTACGAAATGTGACTAACTTTGATGTGCATTGAAAGATGTCTGTAACAATAACCGGTTAAAAGTCATCTACATTTGCTATCCATAATAATCCCAGTGAATTCAGTGTATCTAATATGTCCTTAACTTGTTTCAAAATACGACATATTACGCATTATTTGTCGTATTAGTCACATTTGTGACCTAATTTGATCTTTACTGGCCTTAAATGACCTCAAAATGACCTATATACGTTTTCATGTCTTGTGATCCATATATTTTCATCCAAGTTCCTTTTATAATTCAATATGATAATAAACATGATATATTTATATCGCAAAGTAAAAACTTTCTAAAAATTTAAAAAGATCCCTGACATATGACGTCAATAAAAATTACCCAAGGGTCCTGAGATTTTTAAGATATATACACATTTTCACTTAAAATTTTCAGCAAAAATGCATATACATATAGTTTTTTTTTTATTCTAAACATGACATGTTTCGTATTTTATATTATATTACATACATTGTGATCGAATTTGACCGTTTACGACCTTAACTGACCTATAAATGACTGTACTTGTATTAAATGTTTTGTGATCCACATATTTGCATTTAATTTGCCATACGCTTTATTCTAATACCAAACATGATAAGTTTATTCCACAAACTATATAATTTATAATTAAGAGGTATATGGAAAGTTGGGTGTGGCTTATTTTGTCAATAAAAATATTACCCAAAGGTATGAAGGTGGCACCCCCAAATTCTTAAAGTACACACTCTTTATTATCACTTTCATATTCAGCAAAGAAAAAAAAATGCATATATACCCAACATGACGGTCATACCCAAATTTGTGTAATATATACCAGATTATTCTGATCAGCTAACAACATATGTGATATTGCCATAATATATTTGGGTTACACTTTTATTTTTATTTTTTACTTGCAGGATATTAGGATCTATCTTATATATCTTAGTAATGCATAGTATCTGTATGTTACATATAATTGCCATTACTTATAGCATGTAAATTAAAAAAATAGTACTACTGGAATTATGAATTTTAAGACATTATTGAAGAATTACTAACCATGAAAGTATGTTTTATTAAACAATTTTAATGACGTAATCGCACTCAGGATTGAACACAACTCGAGTCTTTTTGCCTCATGTTAAAAGATGGCAGCACATGTCCCTTGTTTCATTCATGTGAATGATGCTATCCAAATGGAATAGGATGATATACTTATACTTATGTAGAAATATGTGTGAGAATTATTAACGGTATTCAGGTTTAGTTAGGTAGCTTAGTAGGCTATTTTTGCTATTTTAAACCCAAATTACGTCATGGTGGAGGTTCCAAAACGCAAGGATTAAAGAGCTATTCATACTGTTTATTTTCATAGCCAATAGATGGCCTTAGCAGTAGAATACCAAATGGATAATTACCCCCATCATCCCTTTATTATAATTTTCATTACTTCATTTCTGTTTCCATTTGGGAACAGTTTTTCTATAAAACATACGCAAGTGGACTTGGATTTCCTTGTTGTCTGGGCACAGCTTAATTCTCTTCAAAAATTTGCAAAATTCATAATAAATGTCAAACATTATTCCTCAACAAACAATCGTTAGTTCAATTATATTTGGGGGTAAGAGGAGTCGCGGTGGGTTCGCTAGACATATGCCACATGTTCTGAAATCGGTGAGACAATCAATTCATTAAACAGTTATTTGATCTAATTTTCAATAACCTTTTCATGAAACCATAAGGTAATTCATATGTCGTATAGCATATCATGTATTCTTAGAAAAAACTACGAAAAACTAAGATTGATACATCCCTAAAGGCATAACGCCAACCCCCTCCAACTCCCTCCCTGAAATCATAACGAGTTTTACTTTACCACCAATAGATGGCATAAGGGGCACCTTTTCCCAACTAATATATTCAATTATTTGACGACCACGTGGGTCAGGAAAGTGTGTTAGGAACTACGACGGCAGAGGCTAGAAAACTGGTAAACTGTCCAACGATCATTTCGTTATTATGAATGGATA
>NC_090731.1:150243053-150248053 GCF_036898095.1 Palaemon carinicauda
TGGTTCAGTTAGTAGCTGTTCATTCAGTTCTACAGGATGTGTGTAATTTCTAGCAATACTTAGGGAAGTTACACATTCTCTTCTAGCTTTCCCTCCGGTACTTAAAGGAACATCTTTGCCACATTAGAAGTAATGAAACCATACCTGATGTTATCCTAATTGCTAGTTGATACAATGAAACATGAAATTAAGATATACTGTTGAGTAATATTTCTGATTAGATTTTATGGTCCGTATGTTTGAAATACCGTGACCGTGTTTAAAGTTAGAACGGCTATTTACTTAGGGAAGGATTGATTGATTGAATGATTTAAAGTCTTCAGGCATCCTGACATCTAAGGTAATTGACGCAGTCTTAGGGAAGGAAGTACGAGTAAAGGTATATAGTTGTCATAGCTAGATTTCACTTGAATCAGGTGTAACTTTAGAGCTGGTCTAAATCTATTGT
This sequence comes from Palaemon carinicauda, assembly GCF_036898095.1. Taxonomy (NCBI): domain Eukaryota; kingdom Metazoa; phylum Arthropoda; class Malacostraca; order Decapoda; family Palaemonidae; genus Palaemon; species Palaemon carinicauda. The sequence goes on from NC_090731.1 coordinate 150,243,502, forward strand.
GCATACGGCAATTTTCATTTAAAATATTCAGACAAAATTTTCAACCTATGAATAGTATACACAGTATGGCGTAAGCCAGTTTACCTTCAATTAGCCAAACAACTTCAAGGTGCAATATTCATTTCATCCATGTTTTATATCACAAATTTCTCTATTTTCTAAGATTCACTAATCATTACCTGTTCTATTAACACAGTTAAGGCATAATTTCTCAAAAGACGACGTCAATATGTAGCAGTAATTTGATCAATATTTATTGTGACTATGATGTGTAGGATATGTCTGCAACAGTAACCACTTGAAAGTCATCTACATTTGCTTTGCTATCCATGACAACCCAAATGAATTCTGTGTTTATATATCCTTAACTAGTGTCAAAATAAGACATGTTACGCATTTTATGTTGTACTAGTTACATTTGTGACCCAAGTTGACCTTTTTATGACCTTAAATGACCCTTAAATGACTTATATCTGTTTTTATGGCTTTTGGTCCACATATTTCCATTTGAGTTCCCATTAGATTATTACAGATACTAGTTCCCTTGTACGAAGAAGTGATTATAAAAAGAAAACAAACAAAACAAAACAAAAAAGTAATAAAACAAGGGCATATATGCCCCCTTTTTTTTATCCAAACTTGATTTATTTTCCGTTTAATACCTTCCTTCACAATCTAATAACAAACATGATATATTTTATATCACAAACTAAATTGTTACTTAAAATGGAAAAAGGGTCGTGACTTAAGACGTCCATAAAATACCTCAAGGGTCCCAAGGTGATAACCGTCAGATTTTTGAGGTACACATCCTCACCTACAATTTTCAGAAAAAAATCACATATATACCCAACTTTTTTTATATATTTAACATGACTTGTCCTGCATTTTATATTGTATTGATTACAATGTGGCCGAATTTGACCTTTTACGACCTTAACTGACCTATAAATGACCTGTATTGTTTAAAAGGTTTTGTGATTCACATATTTACATTTAATTTGCCATACGCTTTATCTCAATACCAAACATGGAAAGTTTATTCCACTAAAAACATGATTTATCATTAAGAGGTTTATGGAAAGGTGGCCGGGGCTTATTTTGTCAATAGAAATATTGCCCAAAGATGTGAATAAGCACCACCCGATTCTTAAAGTAGACACCTTATACTATCACTTTCTAATTAAAAAAAGAATAAATAAAAAATTAAAAAAGATAAAAAATTCATATATATCCAGCTTGACAGCCATGCCAAAATTTGTGCCATATCTACTCGACTATTGTGATTAGCTGACAATGTGTTTGATAATGACAGAAATAAATTTAGGTTACACTGCTTTTTTATTCCATGGTCGAGTTCCAGCTTTTTACTTGAAGGATATTAGGATCTAATATATTTATCTATCTATCTATCTATCTATCTATCTATCTATATATATATATATATATATATATATATATATATATATATATATATATATATATATATATATATATATATATATGTATATATATATGCATATGTGTGTGTGTTAGTAATACATATAATTTGTATGTTATGTATAACTGCCGTAACTTATCGAATAAAAATTTAAAGGGAAAATAGCACTACCGGAATTATGAATTTTTATACATTAATTGAAAATTACTAACCATGTCAGTGTGTTTTATTAACCCATTTTAATGACGTAATTACAAGCTTAGAAATTGAACATAACTTGATTCTTTTTAACTCTTGTTAAAAGATGACAACATATGCATCTTGTTCCAATTATATGAATAATTCTATATAATTGGAAAAGGGTGATAGATTTATACCTATGTAGAAATATGTGTGGGAACCATAAATTGTATTCAGGTTTAATTAAGAGGGTTAGTAGGCTATTTTTGTTATTTTAAACCAAAATTAGTTCACGGAAGATTCCCCAAAACGCAAGGATTCATTATTTTCATAGCCAATAGATGGCTTTAGCAGTAGAGTACCAAATTACTAATTACCCCCATCCCCACTCGTTATAATTTGCGTTACTTTATTTCTGTTGCTATTTGGAATAAGATTTTCTATAAAACAGACGCAAGTGAACTTGTGGTTCATTGTTGTGTGGGCACACCTTAATTCTCTTCAAGGAATTGCAAATTTCACAATAAATGTCAAACATTTGAGGGTAAGAGGAGTGGGGGGAGGGATCGTCAGACAGATGCCACATGTTCTAAAATCGGTGAGACAATCAAGTCATTGAACATTTATTTGATCTAATTTTTGATTACCTTTTAATGAAACCAAAAGTTAATTCATATATCGTATAGTATGTCATATGATCTTAGTAAAAACTACGTAAAAACAAGATTGATACGCCCCGAAAGGCATAACGCCGACCCCGTCTAACTCCCTCCCTGAAATCATAACGAGTTTTACTTTACCGCCAATAGATGGCATAAGGGGCACCTTTTCCCAACTAATATATTCAATTATTTGACGACCACGTGGGCCAAGAAAGAATGTTGGGAACTACGAAGGCAGAGGCTAGAAAACTGGTAAACTGTCCAACGATCACTTCGTTATTATAAATGGATATTTTAAACAGAAAATCGTGTGAATTTTTCATATGCTATCGTAAGTAACATGAGATAATTATAAAAGTGTTTAACATTACTTTTCTTCATTAGAACACATGGATAATAAGCCATGATTCTGTACAAATGACCCATGTAACAACCATCAGCATAGGTAAACTAGGTGGGACGAGTTTGGGGCAGCGCTGCCAGGTGGAATTTTTTTGGGTGGGTAATAAGATTATTCATTACAAATTTAAATAATTCAAGTAGTAATATTTATATATCAGAGGGGTCGGGCTATGGTGTAATTTGATGTTCTTCTAATCATCGTATTCAATATTGACAAATCAAATAACGGAAAAGAAAAAGGTAATTTATCTGTGTCTCCGCCACGCCTGACTATGTTGCGTCATCCACCTGCGATTCTGTGTTTGTTGATAAGGGCGTTTCAGAGTGTAAATTAGCCATAAAATAAACCTTATCATCATTTCTTAAGTAAATCTATGCTTGTCAGTAAAGCGGTTCCTTGGTCCAATATTGGCTAAAAGAAGCCCTTACCTAAATTTCGTAGGGTAGTGTGAATTATAATTTTTTTTTTTTATTCTGAGATGTGTAATTTAAATGACCTTATTATGAAGATTCCTTGATTATATACTTAGTAAAGTTTTGCAAGAAAAAGTTATTTTGCAAATGGTTCATTTGCTACTTGTATAGTATTTTATGCTTAGTTTGTTAGCAGGCAATAGTTTCTTATTTATTTAGATATTCAAATAACCATCAGTATTTGACAACGTTGTTCCTTTACACATACACACATACAGTATATATATATATATATATATATATATATATATATATATATATATATATATATATATGTGTGTGTGTGTGTGTGTGTGTGTGTGTGTGTATGTGTGTGCATTTATGTGAGTGTATATATATATATATATATATATATATATATATATATATATATATATATATATATATATATATAAACTGCAATAGTATTTAATATCAAATTCTACCTTTGGGAATGTATTTCCACAGGAAATTCATTCATGATAAATGGTTCTGGCTGGGTATGAGTTTGAACCTATTCCTCTGAGTCGAAACAAAGCCAGCAAAGTCCTCTCTTGATAACATGGCTATATATATATATATATATATATATATATATATATATATATATATATATATATATATATATATATATATATATATATATATATATATATATATATATATATATATCCAATCAACTATGCATCAAGACAGCATGGTTGAATAGAGGACTTTGCATCCAAGAGTTTTTCCATAAAACAATTGCAGAAATATTGATACCGAAGAGCAGCTTGTCACCGTGAAACTAATAATCTCTTCTATGCATGAAGAATTTTTATTGTAAATACAGCATTTGCATAAATTATTACTTATTAAAATCCAACACGCAATGTATTTTATTCATGCGAGTAATTGACGTGTACTGTTAGCAATTAATCACCAAATATTAGCTATTTCTTTCAGGAGGAATTTTGAAAGACTGAAAGGATTATTTAACATCGCTTTTCAAATCTTGTCACGTGGCGTAATAAGCATCGCCAACTGTGAATAAGCAATTTACTCTATTATCTCGATTCGAGTTATTCTATCAAAGATAGTTAGTTGGCCTTATGCCGATACCTTCCACCCCCCAAAAAAATCTGAATATCCAAAAAACATTTTCCATGGTTTGAAACAAACTACTCCTAGACTTTTTTGCCAAGACTTTGAACTTTGTTTACTTCAAACCTGGCTGTATTAAGTGAAAGTCTCGGGAAACTAACGGAGAAAGTTTTTAAAAAATTGTGTTATGAAGAGAGAAAACACGACTTAAGGAAATGAAGACAAACATAACAGGTCTTGAATCTGAAAGAGTTACGCAAGTTGAAACTTCCAGGAAATCGGAGTTAAAAAAAGATAATATGTTTACTGTAGCTATCAGAGAAAAATATTA
>NC_090731.1:150253053-150263053 GCF_036898095.1 Palaemon carinicauda
TTGCCATTTTTGCTCCAGGCAGGACTTGGGAAAGTGCACGTTGTTACTGAAATAATTTAGAACATGGGACGAAAAGAATTGTTCCGCTCATAGAAATACTGATTATGAAAATTACCAATAAACTACTAAAACCTGCCAGCTCTTTTGTTTGGTTAAAGTCTAGCTGTGTTTCTAAACGTCATAATATGAGCTTTTTAAATAATTTATATTTGCCATTATATACAAATTATTAAGATCCATTTTCCCATCTACCAAATAATTTATCTTTTTTTTTTTCAGTTTCGCAATTCTCAAGGTCAAGGTTAAGTATTGTCTAAAATTTAAGACCCCTGGAAGTTTACGATTCGAATGGGTGTGTAAAGACTTATAAAACTCTTGAAACTGATGGATGAGAACATTGGTGTGAAAAACTCGGTTTAATGCGAAATGTGATAAAAGATACATTAAAGCCGACGTGCATCTGTTAGAAGATTTTTTTTTCTTTTTTTCTTTTTCTGTTGATCTAAGATTCTAACACTTTGCAGCAATTGTCATGGAACTGAGGATGCTCTCGAAGAAAAATGATCCCTTTTCTTTTAAGTGGTAAATTATTGCTCTCCTACACAAAAGTGATGATTCCTGGGTTCGCTTGATCGGGCAAATGCCAAAGAAAATAGCAACGCAAAACTTTGCCTGCAGATTTCTTAGCTCCAAAGTTATCTTTTATTTTGGGAAATTGTGGTCAGGAAGTTCGTATGATTGGCCTTGATTTTAGTTCTGTCTTTGACCGTGTTAATCATGAGGCCCTTGTTTTCAAACTCAAACACCTGGGAGTGGGCAGGTCGTTTCCTAGCATCATTATAGATATTTTAAGTGATAATTCTCGAAGAGTTGTTGTTGATGGGCACCATAGTGAGTATAGGAATGTGATATCAGGTGTTCCACAGGGTAGTGTTCTTGGCCCATTACTTTTCATACTATATACACATGACATGTAGTTTGGCCTAGAAAACAAACTTGTTGCATATGCAGATGATGCTACTCTTTTTGCATCAACTCCATCCCTGGAATGTAAATCTAGGGTTGCTGAATCCCTTAATAGACATCTAGCTAAACTTAGTGCATGGTGCAAATTATGGGGTATGAAGTTGAATCCTAACAAAACTCAAAGTATGATTGTAAGTAAGTCAAGGGCAATGGCTCCTCAACATCCGGATCTCAGTATTGATAATGTTTCTTTATCTTTGTATGACTCTTTTAGAATTTTAGGTGTGATTTTCGTCAGCAAATTTACTTTTGAGAAACGCATTAGGTCTGTGTCTTCTTCAATTGCCCAAAAAATTGGTTTATTGAGAAAGTCTTTCATGATTTTTGGTGATCAATCTATTCTGAAGAAGTGTTTTAATTCTTTCATTCTACCTTGTTTTGAGTATTGTTCTCCTGTCTGGTGTTCAGCTGCTAATTCTCATCTTAATTTGTTGGACAGAAACTTACGCTCTATTAAATTTCTTATTCCTGATCTAGATATTAATCTTTGGCACCGTCGTTCAATTAGTTCATTATGCATGTTGCATAAGATTTTTCAACTCCATCATGAAGCTCAATACTACACAGTATTCTAGAAGTTTTATTCCACCCGTGACCAAGTTGTGGAATCATCTTCCTAATCGGGTATTTGAATCAGTAGAACTTCAAAAGTTCAAAGTTACAGCAAATGTTTTATGTTGAAGAGGCTGACATAACTCTTTTTATAGTTTATATATGACATATCTGTTTTAACGTTGGTACTGTTTGTAGAATGTTTTATTGTTAATTTGTTCTCATCATATATTTCCTTATTTCCTTTCCTCACTGGGCTATTTTTCACTTTTGGAGCCTTCGGGATTAGAGCATCTTGCTTTTCCAACCAGGATTGTAGCTTGGCTAATAATAATAATAATAATAATAATAATAATAATAATAATAATAATAATAATAATAATAAGAGTTAACATATGCTCGGATTAACAGTTACAAATAAAAACATACTTTTGAAGTTTCTGTAAAGATAGATAGCTAAGTGTGCTAAAAGAGATAATGGTAATTCAGGTTTTTGTTTTTATATGGAAATGAATTTCAATTTTGCTCTCAGAGGGGAAATTATATTGAATAATCAAATCCACATAAGGCACTTACACAGAAAATATTCAGTATTGATTCTAGCAACTATTTAAGGTAAAAACCATAATGAAAGACTTATCTATTTTATTTGTAAATAGTACAAACATAAAAGTCTTTTCAATATACATTTCTAATTATAATTTCGGAAATGTAAGAATAAGAAACAGAAGAGCATGTTCTTATGAGGAAGTGCTAGGCTTTCATTTATCAATATATTTCATCTTGAAGAATAAATGGAACTAAGTATCTATTTATTGCTTGTAACAATAAGGAAAAGGAACGAAATAAATTTAAGTATCGATATAACATCAAAACTATTATTTGAAAAACCACTGATAATGAATAAGTGAAAATCTCTAATAATTGGAAAAAAAATACTTATATATTTATACATTAGGTTAAAATTCTTTATAAAAGAAAAAAAATCGATACCATAAATAGCCAAGAAAAAAAAAAGAGAGTAAGGTTTGAACGAACGTAAACAGCGCATACGAGGTGTGGGGGAAAGCAGGTTATGAGTTATGTACGTCCTGTTTCTGGTTATGTGGAACAACAGTGCTAAAACCGCGGTTGTGATCCCTTGTGGATTTCTCCTTGATAAAGAAGAGTGAAGATGAATTGCATATTGAGTTTCGACACCCCCCCCCCCCTCGTGGTTATCTCCCAAGCAGATGTGTTTGTTTTATTTGTTCAAGTTTTGTGCGTTTCATCTTTCGTTGAGGATGAGTTTGTCTGATGTAGATCGTATAACTTGACTGCTGGCAAATTGCAGCTTACAATGTATCACTTTAATAAGAAACACTTCTATATATATATATATATATATATATATATATATATATATATATATATATATATATATATATATATATATATATATATATATACTGTATATATATATATATATATATATATATATATATATATACATATATATAACATATATATATATATAAATATATATACATACATATAAATATATATATATGGAGGTCTATATATATATATATATATATATATATATATATAAATCTCTACCTCATACTTGGGATCGAACGCTGGCCCCTTCTAATGAAAGGCCAAGTCGAAACCAACCATGCCACGAGAGGCCATAAAAGAAATCGGAACCTAACGGCTAATCAGCTGTTCTAGGATTCACCTGGCGAGACATCAGTCTCTTACCAGTGAGTTTTACCCGACTTCCCGGCCCACCACGTGACATAATTGGTAGTAATTCATTCAAATTACCCCTAATGAGTCAATATGGATAAATATCAACACAACATCATGTTCAAATAGAAATAAATTTCTACCTCATACTTGGAATCGAACGCTGACCCCTTCTAATGAAAGGCCAGGTCAAAACCAACCATGCCACGAGAGGCCATAAAAGGAATCGGAACCTAACGGCTAATCAGCAGTTCTAGGATTTACCTGGCGAGACATCAGTCTCTTACCAACGAATTTTACCCGACTTCCCGGTCCACCACGTGACACAATTGATAGTAATTCATTCAAATTACCCCTAATGAGTCAATATGGATAAATATCAACACAACATCGTGTTCAAATAGAAATAAATTTCTACCTCATATATATATATATATATATATATATATATATATATATATATATATATACATATATATATATATATATATATATATATATATATATATAATTTATATATTATAAATTTTGCACATTTAGACGTGTTTTTCATATTCAAATAAGCCATATATATTTTTGATATATTAATGTCTGGATTCTCTTAACGACCTCGGGATCAGAGCCCCAGGCGAAATCACGCAAAGACAAGAGCTTGGGTCCGGCCGGGAATCGAACCCTGGGATGGTTTAGTCACTGTCTATACAAGCTTGCCGACCAGGGTTCGATTCCCGGCCGGACCCAAGCTCTTGTCTTTGCGTGATTTCGCCTGGGGCTCTGATCCCGAGGTCGTTAAGAGAATCCAAACATTAATGTATCAAAAAATATATATGGCTTATTTGAATATATATATATATAAATATATATATATATATATATATTTACAAGTATATATATATATATATATATATATATATATACATATATAAATATATATATGCATGTATATATATATATATATATATATATATATATATATATATATATATATATATATATATATATATATATATATATATTCATATATATAATATATATATATATATATATATATATATATATATATATATATATATATATATATATATATATATTACAAGGATCACTCATTTCTGTTTAGCTGTTGTGTTTTACGACCACTTTACGTTTAAGTCCAATTTTTTTAATATGGGTTTTGCTATAATTTCTTTTATTTTTCAAGTACTTTAATTATATTTTACTTATTGACATCCTTCCCCTGTATATCACTTTTTATTGTACCCTGAAGAAGTGTGCAAGAAAGCGCTAGGTACTACAACATTTGAGTATTTCCTACTGGCTTTTATTGTAAATATATATATATATATATATTTATATATATATATATATACATATATATATATATATATATATATATATATATATATATACATGTATATATATATATATGTATGTATATATATATATATATATATATATATATATATATATATATATATATATATATATATATATATATATATATATATATATATGAAGCAAATTAGGATTAAGAAACCAGAAATAAAGACCTCCATGAAACATTCACTTATATTACTGGTAACGCTTTTGTTTTTATCCCTAGGAAAAAAATTATACAGTATTGAACCTCAAAGTAACTATACCAATATGTCGGACTCACATAGAACGTGATTAGTGGGCGAACATAATTTTTTTTATTCGAAAACCGTAAGTACCAAATATAAGAAAAATCTGATAATTAGCTGTTACTTGAATATGAAAATTTACAAAGCTAACTACTAATATCGTAAAATATTTTTTTTTAAATATCAATCATATTAAATTACTTCAGAATTGAAGAAAATACATGCAAGAATTTATAAATAATAAAATTGAGTGTAAAATACCATGTTTAAAGCTAACGCTTTTCAAAATCAGATATTTAGTACGAGAGCTATGATACGTTTATTTTAAACATATTGATTATATTAAGTGAAAATCACGGATTTCTCAGCCATAACCAATCTACGATAATCTAATCACTCCCAATGACTCGTTATTATCAGCTGCCTTTAAATTGTAAGACAGGTTTATCTTTTCCTCGTAAATATTGAGGTCAAGGTTATGAGTCGGGTAGTTTATGGTATTCAAAGACGTGGAAAGACTCGGGAAGTCAGATGATCAATATGCAAAGTCGTTGGTCTGCAACACTAAGGCTTAGGAAAATGTCTCATGAAAGTTTGTTTAATACGATGAGTATTCAGATCCCTTTGGGGTGATCTCATAATTCAAAGTTTTGCATGACGCCAGGTACCTGCCAAGACACCACAGCACCGCTGAACCCTTATCCTGACCAGATAATGTATGACCATGACACATCTCATTGTAGTAGTCTAGGTGGACATTTAATACCATAAATGTCCTCTAAGGAGAATGAGACCATATTGCTTCATGGCCCTTAAGTTGCTAAAATCCTTAATTTTTATTCACCTCAGTTATTCAGGATAATTCAGAATTAAATATCAAGATATAATTTCCGTCGGAGGAAGTTGATACGTAAAGTGGAAGTTTTAATCAATGTTCTGACATGACAAATCTCAGGAGTCTCCTAAAAAAGATGATGTATGTAACTCTTTTATGTAGATTCCGTAATAATCTATTTGAATCCATAGCAACCTTCGTGCATTAACTGGATTTCTGCGAGAATCAAAATGCTAATACAAAATTTATTTAAGATAAAACTTTCATTTAAAATCATATCTAATCAAAAATTTTCGTTACATAGAATTATGTGGTCCTTTGACTGGCCAGACAGTACTACATTGGATCCTTCTTTCTAGTTACAGTTCATTTGTGTTTCATCTATAGGTAATCTATATGTCATTTAAGGACATAAAAGGTCAAATAAGGTCGGAAATTTAACAGGACTTTAAATAGAATATGTAGTATACTATGCTTGGTATCAAAACGAACTTTTTTATGTATGAATAAAACTATATGATTGTTAATAGTTTGCTAAAGAAATAGATCACGTCATCAAGGTCAAGGTCATACAAGGGACAAAGACTTGAAATGTATACAATGTATTACTTGCAGGTTCCGGTAAAAGATAACAATTCAAGATAGAGCCACCTACAATATTTCTTCTTAAACACAAGTTCACATTTTTTTTTAAACAAGTATCCAACATATACAACAAATTCAACATTTTACACCATGCCTTGCTTGCTATTTTCTTGTCTCCACTACACTTTGTTCTGTGATTCCTCTTCGTCTAGAGGCTCATCCAATTCTTCTCCTTCATCAGTCTCCATTGTATGTTATTTGTATGCACATTTGCACAGTGTTCTTTGGCTTCCCACTTCAATTATGAACTACATGATACGCCAGCTGAATGGCAACTGCAATTAGCCATAGAACGAGGTGGCACTGGCTTGCATCCACAAGCAACAAGTTCTGATAATTCCTTGGGAGTAACCACTCAGCCATGATCAGCTGTTCTCCAGATTAGCACTTGGAGACGAGCATATTTGATAGGCTCTATTGCTAACTTGTCAGAAGGAAGTAAGCCCTTGTCCTTTGAAGGGTCTTTCTTTTTGCTTAATAATGTAAATCTGAAATCGCTGAAAAATTCAGTTATCTTTCCGCAATACAAGTAGGAGAGAAAGTGTATCCCACCTTTCACCAGTCCACTTTGTTTGTATCAGGCTCTGTAAATACTTGCATATTAAGATCTAATTCAAACAGCAATTTGGGAACGGAACTCTTTCTCTTGCCAAATGGATACGATACGGTATTGCAACCGGATAGAGCATGCGCAGCCAATGTCAAAGCATTTCTCTCCTGGCTTCAAATCCGTAGCTTTAATGCAAATTACTTTGTCAAATTTACTCATGTAAACTTGTGCAATAGGCTTGCAAACCCGAAAGAACAACACAAGTAGAACATTCATCGTCGCTTCTTTCATTGCAGACCTTGACCTGAATGCTTTGGATCATTGGGTAAGCATAAGCAGTCTCAACTAAAGATTATACTTATGAACGTTGAATGCAGGATAATCAGACCTCAGCTTTGGCGATGGGATTTTCTCTTGGAGATATACTTAATACCATGCGCTTGAGATACCTCTTTATGTGCGTGGAAGAGGTGTACGTAGAAATGCAATTCTTGATAAAAGTGATCTTTAAATCTGGATCAGTTTGTAACTGTTCATTCAGTTCTACAGGATATGTGTAATTTCTAGCAATGCTTAAGGAAGTTACACATTCTGTTCTAGCTTTCCCTCCGGTACTAAAGGAAAATCTTTGCCACATTAGAAGTAACATTCAAATGAAACAATACTTGATGTTATCCTAATTGCTAGTTGATACAATGAAACATGAAATTAAGAACGACTGTTGAGTAATATTTCAGATTAGATTTTATGGTCCGTATGTTTGAAATACCGTGACCGTGTTTAAAGTTAGACCGGCTATTTACTTAGGGAAGGATTGATTGATTGAATGATTTAAAGTTTTCAGGCATCCTGACATCTAAGGTCATTGACGCAGTCTTAGGGAAGGAAGTACGAGTAAAGGTATATAGTTGTCATAGCTAGATTTCACTTGAATCAGGTGTAACTTTAGAGCTGGTCTAAATCTATTGTGCATACGGCAATTTTTATTCAAAATATTCCGACAAAATTTTCAACCTATGAATAGTATACACAGTATGGCGTAAGCCAGTTTACCTTCAATTAGTCAAACAACTTCAAGGTGCAATATTCATTTCATCCATGTTTTATATCACAAATTTATCTATTTTCTAATATTTACTAATCATTACCTGTTCTATTAACACAGTTTAGGCATAATTTCTCAAAAGACGACGTCAATATGTAGCAGTAATTTGATCAATATTTATTGTGACTATTATGTGTACTGGGATATGTCTGTAACAGTAACCACTTGAAAGTCATCTACATTTGCTTTGCTATCCATAACAATCGAAGTGAATTCTGTGTTTATATATCCTTAACTAGTTTAAAATAAGACATGTTACGCATTTTATGTTATACTAGTTACATTTGTGACCTAAGTTGACCTTTTTATGACCTTAAATGACCCTTAAATGACTTATATCTGTTTTTATGGCTTTGGTCCACATATTTCCATTTAAGTTCCCATTAGATTATTACAGATACTAGTTTCCCTGTACGAAGAAGTGATTATAAAAATAAAACAAACAAAACAAAAGAAAAAAGTAATAAAACAAGGGCATATATGCCCCCTTTTTTTATCCAAACTTGATTTATTTTCCGTTTTCATTAATACCTTCCTTCACAATCTAACAACAAACATGATATATTTTATATCACAAACTAAATTGTTACTTAAAATGGAAAAAGGGTCGTGACTTAAGACGTCCATAAAAATACCTCAAGGGTCCCAAGGTGATAACCGTCAGATTTTTGAGGTACACATCCTCACCTACAATTTTCAGAAAAAAATCACATATATACCCAACTTTTTTTATATATTTAACATGACTTGTCCTGCATTTTATATTGTATTGATTATAATGTGGCTGAATTTGACCTTATACGACCTTAACTGACCTATAAATGACCTGTACTTTTTTAAAAGGTTTTGTGATTCACATATTTACATTTAATTTGCCATACGCTTTATCTCAATACCAAACATGGAAAGTTTATTCCACTAAAAACATGATTTATCATTAAGAGGTTTATGGAAAGGTGGCCGGGGCTTATTTTGTCAATAGAAATATTGCCCAAAGATGTGAATAAGCACCACCCGATTCTTAAAGTAGACACCTTATACTATCACTTTCTAATTAAAAAAAGAATAAATAAAAAATTAAAAAAGATAAAAAATTCATATATATCCAGCTTGACAGCCATGCCAAAATTTGTGCCATATCTACTCGACTATTGTGATTAGCTGACAATGTATTTGATAATGACAGAAATAAATTTAGGTAACACTTTGCTTTTTTATTCCATGGTCGAGTTCTAGCGTTTTACTTGAAGGATATTAGGATCTAATATATATATATATATATATATATATATATATATATATATATATATATATATATATATATATATATATATATATATATATATATATATAATTTATATATCTATATGCATATGTGTGTGTTAGTAATACATATTATCTGTATGTTATGTATAACTGCCATAACTTATCGATTGAAAATTTAAAAGAAAAATAGCACTACCGGAATTATGAATTTTAATTCATTAATTGAAAATTACTATCCATGTCAGTGTGTTTTATTAACCCATTTTAATGACATAATTACAAGCATAGAAGTTGAACATAACTTGATTCTTTTTAACTCTTGATAAAAGATGGCAACACATGCATCTTGTTCCAGTTTTATGAATAATTCTATATAATTGGAAAAGGGTGATAAATTTATACCTATGTAGAAATATGTGTGGGAACCATAAATTGTATTCAGGTTTAATTAAGAGGGTTAGTAGGCTATTTTTGTTATTTTAAACCAAAATTAGTTCACGGAAGATTCCCCAAAACGCAAGGATTCATTATTTTCATAGCCAATAGATGGCTTTAGCAGTAGAGTACCAAATTACTAATTACCCCCATCCCCACTCGTTATAATTTGCGTTACTTTATTTCTGTTGCTATTTGGAATAAGATTTTCTATAAAACAGACGCAAGTGAAC
>NC_090731.1:150270553-150275553 GCF_036898095.1 Palaemon carinicauda
AGTTTCTGCCTGTGAATAATTACTTGGATTGTCTGAAGAAACACAAAGAGCCATTAAAATGCAATCTTGAGAGAGAGAGAGAGAGAGAGAGAGAGAGAGAGAGAGAGAGAGAGAGAGAGAGAGAGAGAGAGAGAGAGAGAGAGAGAGAATGGGGTTGGTAGGTAGGTTTGGAATATAATGAGTAAATGAAAAAGCAGTATGTTTTGAAAACACGTTCTGAATTATTTCTGATTGTTAGGATTATCAGATTTTGAACCCCGAAAAATATGTTATATACACAGAAAGAGACCTTGGAAGTAACAGATGGAAGGAATATCTTTCGAAGCTTTGGGTTTATATATTCATTTTTTTATCAAATATTATTTGTATTGGGACTTCATTTTGAATAGTAATATAACTACTTTTTGTTTCCCCTATAATAAGTTCCTTTATCGTTTAATTGTATAATCTTATAGGATTATATTATTTGTACTTGATATTGTATTTTTCATGTTACTATATTTTTTTGTTCACTTTGTGTATTTTATATTTTGTAATATGTCACGTTGTGGACAAATTCGTACTAATTATTGTATACTTCTCTCAATAAAATAACTAACTAATTATGGTTTTTGAAAAAAAGATGATATTTATCAAGTGCATCCTATATATATCTAACATGACGGTACTATATAATCTATCAGTTATTTGATATTTTGGAAATTGAAAATATGATGTGGCTTTCTTTAGGGAGAGTTTTAATTACTCAAATGAACATAGTCCAGGCATAGGAATTTGATACACTATCAGAGTAATTAAAGACTCCGAACAACAAAAAATATTTTTAATATATGTGTGACTTCTAACTCTTAAGGTTTTAAGGTTTTAAGGGTACAGAACTGATATAATGCATAATTTTTCAGTTTTGGAATTATTAAGGTCAAGGTTAAGTATTGTCTAAAATTTAGGACTCTTGGATGTTTACGATCAAAATGGGTGCGCAAAGACTCATAAAACTCGTGAAAATAATGTGAGAAACTCGGTTTAATACGAAACGTGACAAAAGATGCATTAAAGCCGACATGCATCTGCTAGAAGTTTTTTTTTTCTTTCTTTTTTCTTGTTCACGTGACCCACAAGAACTTAAGCACCAGTCCTTACTCAACCTGTCTACCATTACCCGGAACTGTTGATCTAAGACTCTAACACACTTCGCAGCTATTGTCATGGAAGTAAGGATGCTCTCGAAGAAAAATGTAACTTCTCTACTTTAAGATGGTAAATTATTGCTCTCCTATACAAAAGTGGTGATTCCTGGCTTCTTTTAATCAGGCAAATGCAGTAAAAAATAGCAACGCATAACTTAGCCGTTAAGTTAACATATGCTTGGATTAACAGTTGTAAATAATAACATACTTTTGAAGTTTCTGTTAAAATAGATAGATGAGTGTGCTGAAAGAAAGAATGCTAATTAGAATTTTGCTCTCAGAGGTAAAATTACATTGAACAAATCAAATCCATATGAAGTATTTATATAGAAAATATTCAGTAATGATTCTAGCAACTATTTAAGGTGAAAACTGTACCAACCGTGTGTCACACAATTGTACATATTTATTTTGTATATATTATGCTTGTATCTGCGCTCTTCCCTCGCACTAAAAAGAACCTGAATGATCATGTCTCCGTTTTGCTCAGTAACATTATTCTGTCTCTCGAACAGGTCATGTCCTGTTGCCTTGAGATTTTGTATATAAAGAAGAGTGTTCCTTAATAAATAATTCAGTCGTTTCCAATCTGCCTTTGAGTTCACATCCTCTCTCGGCCCGTCACATTGGTGACCCCGGAAGTCGACTCGCTCCCACCGCCTTCCACCCCCACCCCCTCGCTCCTTCATCGTTGGTACTATGACGGACTCTACGGCAGTTGGTGCTGCGGCCGCTCCATTCAAACTTTCATCGTTTGCCAGCGGAGAGGCGTTTGCTTGGTTTCAGCACGCAGAAGTCCAGTTTCGTATCAGGGGCGTGACTCGCTCAACCACCAAAGCGGATTATGTTCTCGCGGCGATACCCGAGGACACCTTCCCAGAAATATCCGACTGGCTTTGTGAACAAGGAGACACCCCAATAGCATATGACGACCTCAAATCATACCTTCTGCAGCAGTACTCGCTGTCGCCAGCCGCCCGTATAGTAAAGCTTTTTCAGCTCTCGCAACAACCGTTGGGGGACCAAAGGGCTTCGCTTGCCCTCAGGGAAATGACCAGTATCGCTCGCCTTCAACCTGCCGCAGACGGCTCTCCTCGTGAGGTGAACCTACTCCGTGCCCTTTGGATACGCCGTTTACCTGAACCTGTGCGCGCTGCCATACCCGATGTCGATAGTTTACCCATAAAGGACTTGATGACCAAAGCCGACGCCCTTATGGACAGCCACTTCAAGACCTCCATCAACGCCTCCACCCCTGACGACGAGGATGCCTATTCAACGTCAACCGAAGCTGACATGAATGCCGTAGGACATACACGCCTACCCCGTGACGTGCCGAAGCGGCGACAAAGCCGCCCACCACCCAACAAATCGCTCGCGCCCCAACGAACGACTTCTACAGCCACTTACTACCTCCCATCCGCCGCAGTTTTGCTACTACCACTTCAGATTCGGGGCAACCGCGAAGAAATATGCCAAAGATTGTCAGTGGCCAAAAAACGTGTAAGTAGGCCATCGCTTGTGGCGGTGGCCTCCCAAGTTTCTAATCTTTTCTTTTTACGGGATGCAGGAACGGGCGTGCGATTTTTGGTAGACACGGGTGCTTGTCGTTCTCTTTTGCCAAGGAAACTCTTCAAGGCACAACGTAGTCTGTCTACATCTGCCGACGTCCGCTTGGTAGCTGCCAACGGATCTGCGATACCCACCTACGGTTACGAGAACCTCACATTATCGTTCGGAAACGGTAAATTCAATTGGAAGTTTCTCGTTGCTGACGTCACAATGCCAATCCTCGGTGCGGATTTCCTCTCTCATTTCCACCTTCTGGTCGATGTCGCCCACCGACGATTGGTCAACGCAGACTCGTACTTGTCGACACCTCTTCAACCCGCCCCCTCTAACCTCGCTCTCCACATCACCGCACCCACGGATGCCTACGCCCACCTCCTCACGTCGTACCCGGAAGTTTTCCGTCCAGAACTTCGCCAAACGCCCACGGTTCCTGCCAAGCACGGTATTTATCACCATATCAAGACGACGGGACCCCCAGTCTTCGCAAAATTCAGACGTCTGGCACCGGAACGATTGGCAGCCGCCAAACAGACGTTCGCCGAAATGGAGAAAATGGGCCTTTGCCAAAAGGCCTCCAGCCCATGGTCGTCACTCTTACACATCGTTCTGAAGAAAGACGGCTCCCTCCGGCCGTGCGGGGATTACAGGCGCCTGAACATGCAAACAGAACCGGATCACTACCCCCTCCCAAACATTGCCGATGTAACCTCCTACTTGCACAAAGCAAAGGTTTTCTCTACGCTCGACCTCCTGAAGGGGTATTATCAGGTGCCTATGAACCCAGAAGACATCCCCAAGACCGCCATCACCACTCCGTTTGGCACATACACCTTCAATTACTCCTGTTTTGGCCTTCGTAATGCTGGGGCAACGTTTCAACGTCTCATGGATGGCATCTTAGGGGACCTCCCTTTCTGTGTATGTTATGTGGACGACATACTTGTGTTCTCCTCCTCAAAAGAGGAACACCTCCGTCACCTGCGCATCGTGCTCGACCGCCTGCAACAAAACGGCCTTGTAGTCCGGTACGACAAGTGTACCTTTGGCGCCAACGAAGTGTCGTTCTTAGGGCACCGTATCACTCCTGAAGGAGTCCATCCCCTCCCTGAGAAGGTAGCAGCCGTTCAGAATTTCCCCACGCCCTCGACCGTCAAAGCTCTGCAGGAATTCTTGGGCATGATCAACTATTATCACCGTTTTCTGCCAGCCATTGCCGCCACTCTTGCTCCCCTCTACGCCTCCCTCAAGGGCAAGCCAAAGGACCTGAAGTGGGGTCCCCTTCAAGAAGCAGCCTTCTGCAATGCAAAGAAGGCCCTATCAACTGCTGCGGCTCTCACTTTTCCTATCCCACACGCCCCTCTCCTTCTCTCCACCGATGCCAGCGACGTCGCTATTGGTGCAGTACTCGAGCAGGTGGTCAAAGGCTCGCCCCGCCCATTGGCCTTCTTCAGCAGAAAACTGTCCAAGGCAGAATCGGGTTATTCTACCTTCGATCGAGAATTGCTGGCGGTGCACTTGGCTGTCCGTCACTTTCGCCATTTCTTAAAAGGTACGCCCTTCGTCATTTGTACAGACCACATGCCTCTGGTGCCAGCCTTCACTCGACAGTCTGACGCCTGGTCCGCCCGTCAACGCCGACATCTCTCCGCCGTGGCTGAATACAATTGCACCCTCCAATACATCCCTGGGAAAATGAATCCCGTTGCCGATGCCCTGTCAAGAAACACGTTGGCTGCCGTTCAACTGGGATTGGATTACAACGCCCTTGCTGAAGCCCAACGACAGGATCCAGAGTATCAAGCTTGCAGGACATCCTGCACGTCCCTCCGTTGGGAGGATTTTCCCCTCGAAGACTCCAACACCACCCTCCTCTGTGACGTCAGTACTGGTAGACCGCGACCTTGGATTCCTGCTCCCATGCGCCGACAGGTGTTTGATTTCATCCACGGCCTTTCACATCCCTCGTGCTGTTCTACTGCACAGCTGCTGAAGGCAAAGTTCATTTGGCACGGCATTTCTAAGGATGCTAAGGATTGGGTCCGTGCGTGTACTTCTTGCCAAACTTCCAAAGTACATCGACACACGGATTCAGGAGTGGGCACCTTTCCTCAACCTCAGCGTCGTTTCGCACACATTCACGTCGACGTTGTAGGCCCCCTACCTACATCACAAGGACATCGTTACCTGTTTACCGTAATCGACCGCTCCACTCGTTGGCCTGAAGCCATTCCCATGGAAACT
>NC_090731.1:150280553-150295553 GCF_036898095.1 Palaemon carinicauda
TCTTGAATCTAAAAGAGTTGCGAAAGTTGAAATTTCTAGGAGGTTGGCGTTCAAAAAAGATAACTTGTTCACTGTAGCTATTAAAGAAAAATATTATGTGAATATGAAAATATTTGACATAAGAACTCGAGATTTCTTTTTTTCATCATGATAAGAATCTAATCATTAGTAGTGGACTATTATACCATTTATGGAATTAATAGCACCTGAATTCCATGAGAAGTTCAGTGCTACTCTGCAGATATTTGAAACTTCATTGTTATTGAAAGCAGTATATCTATCTATCTATCTATCTCTCTCTCTCTCTCTCTCTCTCTCTCTCTCTCTCTCTCTCTCTCTCTCTCTCTCTCTCTCTCTCTCTCTCTCTCTCTCTCTATATATATATATATATATATATATACATATATAGATATACATATACATATACATATATATACTCATACATACATACATACATATATATATATATATATATATATATATATATATATATATATATATATATTTATATATATATATATATATATATATATATATATATATATATATATATATATATATATATATATATATATATATATATATATATAACCTCCTTGATGGAAAAATATTTTTTTACACTAATTCACCAGATCCTAAATCATTCATTAGATCAGATTACCATTTCAAGATTCCAAAAAAGAAATAGCTAAATTTTTCCATGAAAAAAATATTGATGTCTGCACAGCTCATTGACTTTTCTATTCATTTCTTCTGCACTTAATTGAGATAATATTGTGTTATAAATTGAAAAATGGTCGTAAACATATTTACGCTTTCACAGAAGACTTTTCAGCATCTATATAAACCCATCCACATGTCTAACCCTATTCACCTTTATTTTTCCTTAAGTTTCAAACCTTATAAAAATTAAGTTCATTGTTTTCCAGTACAGTTTTCTTCATTTCTATATAACCCTCTTTGGAATAAAAGCCTTTTCGTATTAACTTTTCTTCGCCCATTCTACAGGATTTAATCAAATGGAACCAAACTCTATCCGTCCTTTCATTTAACCTCATTTTCACTTTTCGTCTATTCAATCTATTGCTTGTTGGGGTATACCAGGCAATCAGTTAATCTAAAAAGTCCTAACCTATTTTCTTAATTTGCCTTCATCCTCCACGCTTTATTTATTTTCAGAACTTTTTTATTTCTATTTATAATAATTAGATCAGATTAACATTCCAAAATTCCAAAGTAATAGCTACATTTTCCATAAAAAAACAAACCTCATTGATTTTTTATTCTATTTTTCCGCACTTTATTTGGAAAGTATTTTGTTACAAATGGAGAAATGGTCACAATCATATTTACACTTCACAGAAAAGACTTCAACAGCTTTATAAATCCATTCACATGTCTAACACTTTTCACCTCTACTTTTCATGAAGTTTCAAATTTTATGAAAATTAAGTTCATTGTTTTCCAATACGGTTTTCATTATTTTTATCCAACACTCTCTGGAATAAAAGCCTTTACGTATTCACTTTTCTTCATCCTTTCTACCGGATTTAACTAAATGAACTGAACTCTATCAGACATCACTACCTTCTTCCTTATCTTATAAATTTCTGTTTCCATCCATGAAAATCTTTCACCATACACTTATATAACATAATTCTTTCAGATCAAATATTACACTAAATTAGGCGCCTCATGAATATTAAAACACAGTTGGTTTTCATACGAACATTTAATTTATTTTCAACAAAATATCTTCAACATAATCAAAATCATAATTGTAGTGAAATATACGCGATGAATATAGATAAATATAACAACAACAACGAATGCAGACGTTTCTAATCCACTGCAGAACAAACGCCTCAAACATGGCCTTTGTCATGTCCTTAGATGTCAGGATGCCGGAAAACATCAAATTAACCAATGAATCTGGGATTTGGCCATTTGCATCACTATCCTTGTCAACGCGGATTGGTGATGGTGGGTGATTTTCGTGTGATCGTTCACAGCAAACCAGCCCAGTGTGGGTGACGCTTAGTAATACAGCTTTGCTGATCATGGCGATACGCAAACCTTTTCACGCGTTGAATAACATCTTGTTAAATAACTTTTACGAGTGATGCCAGACATTATGCTAATAAACCAAGTCATTGAAAGAGATATAACAAAAATATACATTCTTTATTTTGATATTTAATGAAAATAAAAATATTTCCCTGACTAACTTTACTTCACATTTTATTTATTGTCATAAAAAAAGCCTTTTAAAAAAAAACGTGCTGATAGATTGCGTCCATTTATGAAAATGCTCTACAAAATCAAGAATGAATACAGAATATTTTCCAATAAACTCTTATTTGTGTACTTGAAAACCACGTTACCATAGCAGTTTTTGCACCGCCAATATTTGTTGAATTATTTTGCATGTATATACATATATATATATATATATATATATATATATATATATATATATATATATATATATATATATATTTATATATATATATGTATATATATATATATATATATATATATATATATATATATATATATATATATATATATATATATATATATATATATATATATATATATATATATATTTGTTTAAGGGTCACCACCACACCTTTAGTGCTTGCTTTCACAGCCCGTCCCATAAAATGATTTATCGGGTAGAATTCTCTGAAATCAGAGCTTTCGCTTTTAATCCAGCGTTATTATGACTTGGATTTCAACCTTCCGGAAAATCTTGTATTCCATTTTGGGGGAAATTCTTGTATTCCATGCAAAGTTATAGAGGTCGTAAAACTGACTGACAATATTTTTTTAGCTGTTTCCCAAATCCCTATGCATGATAAAAAGGAAGTGTCTGGTATATATATATATATATATATATATATATATATATATATATATGTATATATATATATATATATATATATCTAAATCTATATATATATATATATATATATATATATATATATACATATATATGTATATATATATATATATATATATATATATATATATATTATATACATATATATGTATATATATATATATATATATATATATATATATATATATATATATATATATATTTACTTATATAAATATATATATGAATATATACAGCATATATACACACACACACACACATATATATATATATATATATATATATATATTACTGTCCCGCTGAGTGGTTTTGCCAAACGTATGACTACTCGGTTTATCCCTATCCCTTAGAGAGGGGTGGGGAGGGATAGTCATGGCCAGGTGAGAGGTAGTACCCCGATCGTTACACTCGGAAATCACACCTCACACAAATTGCCAAAACTGCCGCGTTGTAGCTAGGAAAGGGGAGGTTTGAGAAGGGTTGAATCTGTATGTGTGTGCCTATCTATCAAAATATTTAACTGTAATTTTTGACAGGTTGCGTACAATAGTCTCATTAATATGCCAGAACAGTATACGCCCGAAAAGCCTTTTTCTACAGTTATTTATTCCATTTAATAATAAGTGGAGTAACGACTGGGTATATTGGAATCTGCAGTCGATCTATGACTAGCATAGTCAATATTATCCGAATGTAAACCAGAGGCTGTTTAGTTTAAACTACTTGTAAATTTAGACTTAGTTTTCTAGTTTCTTGCACAAGGACAAGTATTTGCTATTATTACTACAAAGTCAGATATCCCTTGGCTATTGTCTTTTTCGAGCTTAGGTCAGATATTATTAGCAAATTAACCCAAAATTTATATAACAAATAAGCAATCCAGGGAAGTTTCGTCATCATGGAGATACGATTAAAGTCTTTTATAATCATCAAGGAGGCAAAAAGACTAACAAAGTCACCTTAACAATTTTCTTACATTTTATGTTCACGAAAATCCTTTTGAATTGATCAAAGATATAATCTGCTGGATTTATCCTCATCTTTTTCAGGTGTTCGCGTGATCTTGCTCAGCTATATCCATCATCTCATTCATCCGGTGCACGACTCTCACTCGTCATCGAAACAGTCATTGAATATTCGGAACCAAATGAAATCTAATGGAATTGAAGTGATAAATTGTTGATTTCATATATAACATAACTCGAACTTCTTCACTTCTGTTAATCATGCAAGAGCTCAATCATTACGATACTGGTTTCAAGCAACGTTATTTCGAGGAGCAGATAGTAAAGTATAAATAAAGTGTAATGTGTAATAGGGGATAATCATATGATTCGAGGGTTATTGATATATATAATAGAAGTATTCATCATTAAACTTACAAGAATAAAAAAATAAGTATCAAGCGTTACATAAAAGCGAAAGTAACACTCTAATTGAAAAAATCATGCTGGTGTCAAAAAACTTCCAAAATAAATTAAAATTACATTGTTTTAGAGAAATACTTAACTAACTAATTTCACTAAGCTCTATATCTTTTAGCAGAAAAACAAGGAACACACAAAAATGAGAATGAATCTGAGAGTTCAAAGACGAAAGGAAGAGAGTGTTTCAGTTTTCTTTATTTTTTTTTTTTATTTTTTTTTTTTTGCCTTTACTACGAGAAAGGTAAACAAGTTTGCCCGATCTTTTTATGTTACTTCCTCCCCCACCAATTTCTATTACTTCTTTCAGTTTTAGTGTTCAGTTTAAGAGAGGAAGTCTTGTCTTCATTAGAGGTTTAGGAAAACTTCCTTTCTTTTCCAAGCCTTCCTTAATGTATAGTTATACAAACCTTCCATACTGTATAATGAATGCTTCTTCATTTCTCAATGGATAAATCTTTCGGAAATTATTATTACCTTTGTAATGAAGAACTGTCGAACCCCAACATATATTTATTAATTGCCTATCACATCTTTGATAAAACCTATTTAAAAACTATAACTGTTATATTTTGAAAATCAATCTCGAACGATAATTTTTCTTCTCCAAAATCATATAAGTTTTGTAGAATCGTCAAAAAAAATAAAGATAAATATATGTTCATCTTTACGTTGGTCAGTTTTTGGGAGGAGAGCAAATGCTATACAGTATTTCTTTGTGACTGACAGAAGCAGGACACGAGATGGATGAATTCCTCGATGTTAGACCCATGAGTTTCTGTCTAAGATATAAGAGACTGGAAATCCTAAAGGTGTGAGTGAGGAGGTTCAGGTGGTAAAAATGGAGAGTTAAAGATGAAGTTTCTGCTAGTGAATAATTACTCGGGTTGTCCGAAGAAACAAAAGGAACCATTAAAATGGAATTTTGAGAGAGAGAGAGAGAGAGAGAGAGAGAGAGAGAGAGAGAGAGAGAGAGAGAGAGAGAGAGAGAGAGAGAGAGAGGTATGGAATATAAGGATTAAATGATAATGTAGAGAGAGAGGGAACTAATGGGGTTGGTAGTGTGAAGGGCCGAGAGACGCTGTGACTAAGAAGGCAGGATGAAAGCAACTGAGTAACTTTATTACAGAACATCAGTTTATATATACATAAAGTTTAGGCAAAAAGGACATAAGAACATAACAGGCAAATTCATGTTCAACCAACAACCAGTTCTGTTAACAGTTAACGGTGAGAAAAACAGACATGTTTATTCAGGTCCCTATCAGTGCAAGGAGAGAGCGAAGAAACAAAGCATATTATATACAAAAAAAAAAAGAAATGTCGTTACTATGTACGATCGTGTGACACATGGTTGGTACATGGCTCCCCCCCTAAAAATGACATACTGTACATGTTAAATTGGGCACCCTGATCTAGAGAGGCCAACTGTAGGCGGGTCATCTGGCAGGAGATAAGCAGGTTCTAGACGATCAATGGAGCTCCAGTCTTCTTTGCCATGAATGTTTAGTAGGAATGCTTTCGGACTGCGTCGGATCACAAGGAAAGGGCTCATGTAAGGGGGCGTTAGCGATGGCTTACCAGTGTTGTTGCATAGGAAGACGTGCGTTGCAGAGTGCAAGTCTTTCGGTATGTGATGCTTCGCTTTGGGCTTGTAAGTCTGGCGGCATGGCGTAAATTTTCCCACGGCGTAACGTATTCACTGGAGATCATCGAGGAGGTTGCAGAAGGAAAAAATTCGGCAGGGACGACCAACGGGTCGCCATACACCATTTCAGCTGCCGAGACATCGAGGGTGTTTTTAGGAGTGGTCCTTAGTCCCAGGAGGACCCAGGGAAGCTGAGTGAACCAGATGGAATGCTTGCAGCGGGACATCAAAGCTGCTTTGAGGGTGCGATGAAAACGTTCAACCATTCCATTGGCAGCGGGGTTGTAGGTTGTAGGATGATGCCAAGGAGATTTGCTAATGATGTCCACAATTGAGAGGGGAAAGTGGTATCCCTGTCAGGAGTAATATGCTCAGGGATACCAAATCGTGCAATCCATCCTGAGAGTAAGGCAGATGTAGATGAGGTGGACATTGCAGTTTCCATGGGAATGGCTTCAGGCAAACGAGTGGAGCAGTCGATGACGGTAAATAGGTAACGATGTCCTTGTGATGTGGGTAGGGGGCCTACCACGTCGACGTGAATGTGTCGATGTACTTTGGAAGTTTAGCAAGAAGTACAGGCGCGCACCCAATCCTTAGCATCCTTAGAAATGCCGTGCTGGGAAAGGTCGTGAATGAAATCAAACACCTGTCTCTCGGCGCATGGGGGCAGGAATCCAAGGTCGCGGCCTACCAGTACTGACGTCACAGAGGAGGGTAGTGTTGGAGTCGTCGATGGGGATGTCTTCCCAACAGAGGGATGTGTAGGATGTCCTACATTCTTGATACTCTGGATCATGTCGTTGGGCTTCAGTCAAGGCATTGTAATCCAATCCCAGTTGAACGGCAGCCAACGTGTTTCTTGACAGGGCATCGGCAACGGGATTCATTTTCCCAGGGACGTGTCGAAGGGTGCAATTGTATTCAGCCACAGCGGAGAGATGTCGGCGTTGACGGGCGGACCAGGCGTCAGACTGTCGAGTGAAGGCGTGCACCAGGGGCATGTGAACTGTGCGAATGACGAAGGGCGTACCTTCTAAGAAGTGGCGAAAGTGACGGACAGCCAAGTGCACCGCTAGTAATTCGTGATCGAACATAGAATAACCCGATTCTGCCTTGGACAGTTTTCTGCTGAAGAAGGCCAATGGGCGGGACGATCCGTTGACCACCTGTTTGAGTACTGCACCAATAGCGACGTTGCTGGCATCTGTGGAGAGAAGGAGAGGGGCATGTGGGATGGGAAAAGTGAGAGCAGAAGCGGTTGATAGGGCCCTTTTTGCATTGCAGAAGGCTGCTTCTTGAAGGGGACCCCACTTCAGGTCCTTTGGCTTGCCCTTGAAGGAGGCGTAGAGGAAAGCAAGAGTGGCGGCAATGGCTGGCAGAAAACGGTGATAATAGTTGATCATGCCCAAGAATTCCTGCAGAGCTTTGACGGTCGAGGGCGTGGGGAAGTTTGAACGGCTGCTATCTTCTCAGGGAGGGGATGGACTCCTTCAGGAGTGATGCGGTGCCCTAAGAAAAACACAAAGGTACGCTTGTCATGCCGGACTGCAAGGGCGTTTTGTTGCAGGCAGTCAGGCACGATGTGCAGGTGACAGAGGTGTTCTATTTTATTGAAGAGAACACAAGTATGTCGTCCACATAACATACACAGAAGGGGAGGTCCCCTAGGATGCCATCCATGAGACGTTGAAAAGTGGCCCCAGCATTACGAAGGCCAAAACAGGAGTAATTGAAGGTGTACGTACCAAACGGAGTGGTGATGGCGGTCTTGGGGATGTCCTCAGGGTTCATAGGCACCTGATATTACCCCTTCAGGAGGTCGAGCGTGGAGAAAACCTTCGCTTTGTGCAGGTAGGAGGTCACGTCAGCGATGTTTGGGAGGGGGTAGTGATCAGGTTCTGTTTGCATGTTCAGGCGCCTGTAATCCCTGCATGGACGGAGGGAGCCGTCTTTCTTCAGAACGATGTGTAAGAGTGACGACCATGGGCTGGAGGCCTTTTGGCAAAGGCCCATTTCTTCCATTTCGGCGAACGTCTGTTAGGTGGTTGCCAATCGATCCGGTGCCAGACGTCTGAATTTTGCGAAGACTGGGGGTCCCGTCGTCTTGATATGGTGATAAATACCGTGCTTGACAGGAGCCGTGGGCGTTTGCCGAAGTTCTGGACGGAAAACCTCCTGGTACGACGTGAGGAGGTGGGCATAGGCATCCGTGGGTGCGCTCATGTGGAGAGCAAGGTTGGAGGGGGCGGGTTGAAGAGGCGTCGACAAGTACGAGTCTGTTAACCAATCGTTGATGGGCGACATCGACCAGAAGGTGGAAATGAGAGAGGAATTCCGCACCAAGGATTGGCCATGTGACATCAGCAAAGAGAAACTTCCAATTAAATTAACCCTTTCCAAATGATAGTGTGAGGTTCTCGTAACCGTAGGTGGGTATCGCAGATCCGTTGGCAGCTACCAGACGGACGTCGGCAGACGTAGACAAACTACGTCGTGTCTTGAAGAGTTCCCTTGTCAAAAGAGAACGATAAGCACCCATGTCTACCAAAAATTGCGTACCCGTTCCTGCATCATGCCCCGAATCTGTAGTGGTAGTAGCAAAACTGCAGCCGATGGGCGGCAGAAAGTGGCTGTAGAAGTCGTTGGTTGGGGCGCGAGCGAGTGGTGGGTGGTGGGTGGCTTTATCGCCACTCCGGCACGTCACGGGTTAGGCGTGTATGTCCTACGGCATTCACGTGAGTTTCGGTTGACGTTGAATAGTCATCCTCTTCGTCAGAAGTGGAGGCGTTGATGGAGGTCTTGAAGGTCGTGAAGTAGCTGACCATATGGGCGCCGGCTTTGGTCATCAAGTACTTTATAGGTAAACTACCGACATCGGGTATGGCAGAGCGTACAGGTTCGGGTAAACGGCATACCCAAAGGGCACGAAGTAGGTTCACCTCACGAGGAGATCCGTCTGCGGCAGGTTGCAGGCGAGCGATACAGGTCATTTCCCTGAGGGCGAGCAAAGCCCTTTGGACCCTGAACGGATGTTGAGAGAGCTGAAAAAGCTTAGCCATACAGGCGGCTGGCGACGGCGGGTACTGCTGCAGAACTTATGTTTTGAGGGCGTCATATGCTATTGGGGTGTCTCCTTGTTCACAAAGCCAGTCGGATATTTCCGGGAAGGTGTCCTCGGCTATCGCCACGAAAACATAGTCACGCCATTGATGCGGAACTGGACCTCTACGCGCTGAAACTAAGCAAACGCCTCTCCACTGGCAAACGACGAAAGTTTCAATGGGGTGGCGCCAACTTCCGTGGAGTCCGCCATAGTACCAATGACGGCGTGGGTGGGGAGGTGGGGTGGAAGGTGGGAGGAGCGAGTCGACTTTCGGGGTCACCAATGTGACGAGTCGAGAGAGGCCGTGACTAAGAAGGCATGATGAAAGGAACTGAGTAACTTTATTACAGAACATCAGTTTATAAATACATAAAGTCGAAGCAAAAAGGACATAAGTACATAACAGGCAATTTCATGTTCAAACCACAACCGGTTCTGTTAAGAGTTAATGGTGAGAAAAACAGATATGTTTATTCAGGTCATTATCACTGCAAGGGGAGAGGGAAGATACAAAGCATAATATATACAAAAAAAAAAAAATGTCGTTACTATGTACGATCGTGTGACACACGGTTGGTTCAGTAGGTTCGAAATATATTGAGTGAATGAAACTGCAGTGCACTTTGGAAACATTGTCTTTTTCCAATTAGCATATATACTAATGAATATGCAAACCCAAAACTTCGAAAACTATTCCTTCCATCTATTACACCATTGTTCTCTTCCTGTTTAGATAACCTATTCTACGGGGTTGGACATCTGATAATCCTAACAATCAGAAATAATTCAGAACGTGTTTCCAAAGTGCACTGCAGTTTCATTCACTCAATATATTCCGAACCTACTGAACCAACCGTGTGTCACACGATCGTACATAGTAACGACATTTCTTTTTTTTTTTTGTATATATTATGCTTTGTATCTTCCCTCTCCCCTTGCAGTGATATGTGTGTGTGTGTATCCATGATATTGCTACTGCAAAATTTATCAATTTGGTATCTGTGTAATGAAAATAAGATGAGGCTTCCCTTAGGGAGAGTTTTGATTATCTAAAATGAACATATTCCAGGCAATAGAATTTGATACACTACCAGAGCAATTAAAAACTCTGAACAATAAAATCATTTCACAATATAGGCCTATCTATGACTTCTTACTCGTATGGTTATGAAAGTAGGCCTACAGAACAGACACAATATATTGAAACTATAATCTTCTCTTTAAATTGCTATTTACCATAATTACTCTATAAAGGTCTTGGGGATGTACACGTTGTTACTGAAAGGAATAATGTAGAACATACGACGGAAAATATGCTCCTTTCATGAAAATATTAATCATAAAAATCACAGATAACTCATTGTCATTATAAATAAATCATTAACTTTCATGTTTTCATGAACCGGGTGATTTTTCTAGTTTCAAGATTGTTAAATTAAGGTCAAACTTAAATACTGTCTAAAATTTAAGACTCCTGGAAGCATACGATCTGAATAGGTGCGCAAAGACTCATAAAACTGATGGATGAGAGAACATTGGTGAGAGAAACTTGGTTTCATACGAAACGTGACAAAAGATGCATTATAGCGAACGTGAATCTGTTAGAAGATTTTTTTTTCTTTCTTTTTTCTTGTTTGCGTGACCCAAAAGAACTTTAGCCCCAGTCTTTACTCGACCTGTCTCCCTTCACCCGAAGCTGTTGTTCTAAGACTCTAACACACTTCGCAGTAATTGTCATGGAGCTAAGGAGATTTTCGTTTAATCGTGCAAATGCACTAGAAAGTAGCAAAACATAACTTTGCCTTAAGTTAACACATGCTCGGATTAACAGTTGCCAATTTTAAAAACTTTTGGAGTTAATATTTATTTCCTGTCTCATCTTAGTACCGTATCAATATTCGTTATATACCACATAACTCCTATACCATTTAACTGCTTATAATCGCCTATCTGTACCCTCCTTTTACTGCTCAATCATCAAGATTAATATTTGTTCTTATTGTCAAACCTTTGCGTACATTTACTCTCGTATATATAATAATAGTTTTTCCTAGACCATTTCACTAGTTTAGGCAGCTGCTGTTTAATATATGTAAACATCACCACCTTCTTGCTTATCGTACAAATTTGTGTTTTCATCCATGGAAATATTCAACTATACACTTATATAATACCATTCTTTCATATCAAATATTACACTAAACCAGGCGCCCTCGTGAATATCAAAACATAGTTGGCGTCCATACCAATTTTTTTTTTGTTTTTTTTTCAATAAAATATCAACATAATCAGATTGATAATTTTAGTGAAATATACATGATATTTAAAGATAAACGCAATAACAACAACAACAATAATAACAAAAACAACAACAACAACAACAACAGCAACAAATGCAGATGTTTCTAGTCTACTGTAAGTCAAAGGCCTCAGACATGTCCTTAGTCATGTCTGGGAATTGGCCATTTTTATCACTATCTTGGCCACTGCGGATTGGTGATGATGGGGGATTTTCGTCTGATTGCACACAACAAACCAACCTAGTATGGGAGGCGCTATCTAGTACAGCTTTTCTGATCATGGCAATATGCAAACCCTTTCACCGCATTATTCAATAACATTATTATTATTATTATTATTATTATTATTATTATTATTATTATTAGCCAAGCTACAACCCTAGTTGGAAAAAAGGATGCTATAAGCCCAAGGGCTCCAACAGGGAAAAATAACCCAGTGAGGAAAGGAAATAAGGAAATCAATAAAATGAAGGGAATAAATTAACAATAGATCATTCTAAAAACAGTAACAATGTCAAAACAGATATGTCCTATATAAACTATTAACAACGTCAAAAACAGATATATCATATATAAACTATAAAAAGACTCATGTCAGTCTGGTCAACATAGAAACATTTGCTCCAACTTTAAACTTTTGAAGTTTTACTGATTCAACTACCCGATTAGGAAGATTATTCCACAACTTGGCAACAGCTGGAATAAAACTTCTAGAATACTGTGTAGTATTGAGCCTCATGATGGAGAAGGCCTGGCTATTAGAATGAACTGCCTGCCTAGTATTACGAACAGGATAGAATTGTCCAGGGAGACCTGAATGTAAAGGATGGTCAGAGTTATGAAAAATCTTATGTAACATGCATAATGAACTAATTGAACGACGGTGCCAAAAATCAATATCTAGATCAGGAATAAGAAATTTAATAGACCGTAAGTTTCTGTCCAATAAATTAAGATGAGAATCAGCAGCTGAACACCAGATAGGAGAACAATACTCAAAACAAGGTACAATGAAAGAATTAAAACACTTCTTCAGAAAAGATTGATCACCGAAAATCTTATAAGACTTTCTCATTAAACCAATTTTTGTGCAATTGAAGAAGGCACAGACCTAATGTGTTTCTTAAAAGTATATTTGTTGTCGAGAATCACACCTAAAATTTTAAGAGTCATAAAAATTTAAAAAAACCTTATTAATACTGAGATCCGGATGTTGAGGAGCCACCGTCCTTGACCTACTTACAATCATACTTTGAGATTTATTAGGATTCAACTTCATACCCCATAATTTGCACCATGCACTAATTTTAGCTAAATCTCTATTAAGGGATTCGCCAACCCCAGATCTACATTCAGGGGATGGAATTGATGCAAAGGGATTAGCATCATCTGCATATGCAACAGGCTTGTTTTCTAGGTCAAACCACATGTCATGTATATATAGTATGAAAAGTAATGGGCCAATAACACTACCCTGTGGAACACCGGATATCACATTCCTATACTCACTATGGTGCCCATCAGCAACAACTCTTTGAGATCTATTACTTAAAAAATCAATAATAATGCTAAGAAATGACCCACCTACTCCCAAGTGTTTGAGTTTGAAAACAAGGGCCTCATGATTAACACGGTCAAAGACAGCACTAAAATCAAGGCCAATCCTACAAAATTCCTGACCACAATCAAGGGATTTCTGTACAGCATTGGAGATTGTAAGAAGGGCATCACATGCTCCAAGGCCTTTACAAAAAACAAATTGCAAACTAGGGAATAGATGATTACATTCAGCAAACCTATTAAGACGTTTTGCCAGAAGGCGTTCAAAAACTTTAGATAATATGGGAGTTATAAAATTGGGCGGTAATCAGTGGGACTTGAGCTACCACAAACACATTTACATAGAGGAGTAACATTACCAATGCTCCAACAAGTGATAAAAGCTCCTCTTCTTGCTAACTTGCGCAAAATAACAGATAACTTTGGAGCAAAGAAATCTGCTGTCTTTGTAAAAAACAAAGGAAAATGGCATTTGGGTCTACACCTCCATAACCATCAAGGTCCATCAACGGAGCTTTAATCTCACGAGATCGAAAAGCTAAACTATTTAGTTTAGCCTCAGGAAAACAGGAATGAGGATGTTCAAGTTTTTCATTACACTGTTTACTGTCAAAAACATCAGCCAACAGGGTTGCCTTTTCCTATGGACAGTGAGTGACTGAGCCATCTGGTTTAAGTAAAGGAGAAACTGTTGCATCTACACCAAAGAGTGCAGATTGAAGGGTAGACCACCATTAAATAACTTTTACGGGTGGTGGCAGATATTATAGAAATAACCAAAACATTGAAAAAGGTTATAACAAAAATATGCTACTTTTTTATCTTAATATTCTATTAAAAAAAAGATTATTGCGCCGACAAACTTACCTTCACATTTCATTTATTGTTAGAAATTTAAAAAAAAAAAATCCTCGCTGATAAACTGACTCCATTATTTTATCAAACCCCTCTGCTAAATCAACAATGGATACAGAATATTTTCCAATAAACTCTTATTTGTGTACTTGAAAGTCAATTTACCATAGGAATATTTATACCGTCAATAACTGTTGAATCATTCTGCATATATATTTAAAGGTCACCACCCCACCTTTAGTGCTTGTTTTCTCAGCCCGTCCTATAAAATGATTTATCGAGTAGAATTGTCTGAAAGCAGAGTTTACGCTTTTAATCCAGCGTTATTATGACTTGGATTTCAACCATCCGGGAAAATCTTGTATTCCATTTTGGGGGAAATTCTTGTATTCCATGTAAAGTTATAGAGGTCGTAACACTGACTGACACAATATTTCTTTATCTGTTTTTCATCTCCCCTATGTATGATAAAAAGAGGTCTGGTCTTATGTACAGTATATATACATATATGTATGTATATATATATATATATATATATATATATACATATGTATATATATATCCTGTCATGCTGAGTTGTATTGCTGAAGGTGTGACTACTCGGTCTCTCCCTCTCCCTCAGATAGAGGGAGTAGTCAACACCAGGTGAGGGGCGGTACCCCGATCAGTAGACTTGGAAACCACATCTCGCACAAATTGCCAAAACTGCCGTGTAGTTAGAAAACGGGGAGGGGTTGGGAAGGGATGAATATATCTATCAAAATATATAACTGTCATCTTTGACGGGTAGCGTACAATGTCCCATTTATATGACAAAAAGTATGGATATAGGAATCTGAAGTCAATCTGTAACTAACATAGTCATTTTTATCCGAATGTAAACCACAGGCTATTTAGTTTAAACTACTTGTAAATTTACACTTAGTTTTCTAGTTTCTTTTAACAAGGACAAGTATTTGCTATTGCTACTACAAAGTCAGATATCCCTTGACAATTGAAACACTTCAGTGTACCCTTTCCTGTCTTTTTTGAACTTAGGTCAGATATTATTACCAAATGAACCTAAAATTTATATAGCAAATAAGCAATCCCGGGAAATTTCGTCATCATGGAGATATGATTAAAGTCTTTTGTAACCATCATGGAGGTAAAAAGTCGCACACAGTCACCTTTATAATTTTCTTAAATTTTGTGTTCACGAA
>NC_090731.1:150300553-150303053 GCF_036898095.1 Palaemon carinicauda
CAGTCACCTTAATAATTTTCTTGAATTTTGTGTTCACGAAAATCCCCTTGAACTGATCAACGGTTATAATCTTTTAGAATTATTCTCATTTTTCAGGTGTTCGCGTGATCTTGCTCACCTGTCTCCATCATCTTATTCATCCGGTTCACGACTCTCACTGGTCATCGAAACAGTGGTGCTGGACTGAAGAGTCATCGAATAATCGGAACCAAATGGAATCTAATGGAATTGAAGTGATAAACTGTTGATTACTTATACAACATAACTCGAACTTCTTGACGTTTGTCAATCATGCAAGTAAATAATGGATACGATACTTGTTTTAAGCAACGTTATTACGAGGAGCAGATAGTAAAATATAAGGTGTGATGTGTAATAAGGGATGATTATATAATTCAAAGCTAATTGATATATATTGAAATATTTCGTATTAAACTCACAGGAATCAAAAGATAAGCATTAAACGTTTTGGAAAAAAATTGAAATCTCCAATTAAAAAAAAATATCATTGATATATAATAATGTCATTATTAACTTCAGAATATAATGGAATCACATTTTTTTTTTAGAAATATATAACAAACTAATTTTACCACGCTCTACATCTTTTAGTTGAAAAAGAAATGATTTTGAGAGGTCAAAGACGAACGAAAGATTGTGTTTCAGTTTTCTTTAGTTTTTTGCCTTTACTCCGAGAAAGGTAAACAAGTTTGCCTGATCGTTTTAGGTAACTTCCTCCTCCAATAATTTCTATTACTTCTTTCAGTTTTACTGCTTACTTTAAGAGAGGAAGTCTCGTCTTCAATAGGGAGCAAGAAAACTTATTTTTCTATTTTGCCAAGCCTTCCTTAACTTATTATACAAACTAACCCAATGTATATTGAATGACTCTTCATTTCAAAATGAATAAAACTTTCTGAAATATTATTACTTCTTTAATGAAGGACTGTCGAACATTAACATATAGGCTATTTATTAATTGCCTTTCATATCTTCAATAAAAACCTATTGAAAAATTGTAACTTATTTTTTATAAAATTAATCTCGAAAGATAATTTTTCTTCTCCAAATCAGATGAGTATTGTGGAAATGTCAAGAAAAATTTTGATGAATATTTTTTCATCTTTACGTTGATCAGGTTTTGGAAGGAGAGCAAGTGCTATACTGTATTCTTGTGAGATTGACAGAAGCAGGACAAGAGATAGATGAATTCCTGGATGTTAGATCTGTGAGTTTGTGTCTGAGATTTAAAAGACTGGAAATCCTAAAGGTGTGAGTGAGGTTCAGTTGGTAAAAATGGGGAGTGAAGGATAAAGTTTCTGCCAGTGAATAATTGCTTGGATTGCCTGAAGAAACAGAAAGAGCCATTAAAATGCAATGTTGAGAGAGAGAGAGAGAGAGAGAGAGAGAGAGAGAGAGAGAGAGAGAGAGAGAGATTGGTTGGTAGGTTCGGAATATAATGAGTAAATGAAAATACAGTGTGCTGTGGAAACACGTTCTGAATTGTTTCTGATTGTTAGGTTATCAGATTTCTAATCCTGTAGAATATGTTATATACACAGAAAGAAAACTTGGGTGTTATAGACGGAAAGAATAGCTTTCGAAGGTTTGGGTTTACATATTCTTAAGTATATAAGCTAATTAGAAAAATAAGAGATTTATCAAGTACAACCTGTATATAGCTAACATGATGATACTGTGTAATTATTTGATATTTGGGAAATTTGAAATATGATGAGGCTTCCTTTAGGGAGAGTTTTAATTACCCAAATTAACATAGTCCAGGCAATGGAATTTCATACACTACCAGAGTAATTAAAAACTCTGAACCACAAAATCCCTTCGCAATGTATAGGAGACTTCTTACTCGTGAGGTTCTAATAGTACAGAACAGATATAATGCATAATTATGTAAATTACAGTCAGCCACATAAATTCCTATTTGCCATTATTGTTCTATGCAGGACTTGGGAAAGTGCACGTTGTTACTCAAATTATGATTTAGAACATGGGACGAAAAACTTAGTTCCGCTCATAGAAATATTGAATATGAAAATTAAAGATCAACTACTTCTAAAAACTGCCTGCATTTTTGTTTGATTAAAGTCTAGCTGTCTTTCGAACCAGCATAATATAAGCTTTATAGATAAGTTATATTTGACATTATATACAAATGATTAATAACCATTTTCACATCTAACAAATATTTTCTTTCAGTTTTGCAATTATTAAGGTCAAGGTTAAGTATTGTCTAAAATTTAAGATTTTTGGAAGTTTACGATCCGAATAGGTGTGCAAAAACTCATAAAACTGATGGAAGAGAGAACATTGGTGTGAGAAACTCGGTTTGATATGAAACGTGACAAAAGATGCATTAAAGCCGACATGCATCTGTTAGAAGATTATTTTTTACTCTTTTTTCTTTATTTTTAATTCGACCCGTCTCCCTTTACCCGAAGCTGTTGATCTAAGACTCTAACACACTTCGCAACAATTGTCA
>NC_090731.1:150308053-150310553 GCF_036898095.1 Palaemon carinicauda
GAGAGCTGCAGCAGTTGATAGGGCCTTCTTTGCATTGCAGAAGGTCGCTTCTTGAAGGGGACCCCACTTCAGGTGCTTTGGCTTGCCCTTTAGGGAGGCGTAGAGCGGAGAAAGAGTGGCGGCAATGGCTGGCAGAAAACGGTGATAATAGTTGTTCATGGCCAAGAATTCCTGCTGAGCTTTGACGGTCGAGGGCGCGGGTAAGTCCTGAACATCTGCTACCTTCTCATGGAGGGGATGGACTCCTTCAGGAGTGATGCGGTGCCCTAAGAACGACACTTTGTTAGCGCTAAAGGTACACTTGTCGTACCAGACTACAAGGCCATTTTGTTGCAGGCGGTCGAGCCCGAAGCGCAGGTAACGAAGGTGTTCCTCTTTTGAGGAGGAGAACACAAGTATGTCCTCCACATAACATACACATAAGGGGAGGTCCCCTTAGATGCCATCCATGAGACGTTGAAACGTGGCCCCAGAATTACGAAGGCCAAAACAGGAGTAATTGAAGGTGTATGTACCAAACAAAGTGGTAATGGCAATCTTGGGGATGTCCTCTGGGTTCACAGGCACCTGATAATACCCCTTCAGGAGGTCGAGCGTGGAGGAAAACCTTCGCTTTGTGCAGGTAGGAGGTCACGTCGGCGTTGTTTGGGAGGGTGTAGTGATCCGGTTCCGTTTGCATGTTCAGGCGCTTGTAATCCCCGCATGGACGGAGGGAGCCGTCTTTCCTCAGAACCATGTGTAGGGGTGACGACAAAGTGCTGGAGGCCTTTTGACAAAGGCCCATTTCCTCCATTTTGGCGAACGTCTGTTTGGCGGCTGCTAATCGCTCCGGTGCCAGACATCTGAATTTTGCGAAGACGGGGTGTCCCGTCGTCGTGATATGGTGATAAATACCATGCTTGGCAGGAGCCGTGGGCGTTTGGCAAAGTTCTGGACTGAAAACTTCCGGGTACAACGTTAGGAGGTGAGCGTAGGCATCTGTGGGTGCGCTGATGTGGAGAGCAAGGTTGGAGGGGGAGGGTTGAAGAGGTGTCGACAAGTACGAGTCTCTGTGCTGACCAATCGTTGGTGGGCGACATCGACCAGAAGGTGGAAATGAAAGAGGAAATCCGCACCGAGGATTGGCAATGTGACGTCAGCAACGAGAAACTTCCAATTACATTTACCATTTCCAAACGATAATGTGAGATTCTCGTAACCGTAAGTGGGTATCGCAGATCCGTTGGCTGCTACCAAGCGGACGTCGGCTGACGTAGACAGACTACGTCGTGTCTTGAAGAGTTCCCTTGACAAAAGAGAACGGCAAGCACCCATGTCTACCAAAAATTGCACGCCCGTTCCTGCATCATGTAAAAAGAAAAGATTAGAAACACGGGAGGCCACCGCCACGAGCGATGGCCTACTTACACGTTTTTTGGCCACTGACACTCCTTGGCACATTTCTTTGTGGTTGCCCTAAATCTGTTGTGGTAGTAGCAAAACTGCGGCAGATGGGAGGCAGTAAGTGGCTGTAGAAGTCGTTGGTTGGGGCGCAAGCGAGTGGTGGGTGGTGGGTGGCTTTGTCGGCGCTTCGGCACTTCACGGGGTAGGCGTGTATGTCCTACGGCATTCACGTCAGCTTCGGTTGACGTTGAATAGGCATCCTTTTCGTCAGGAGTGGAGGCGTTAATGGAGGTCTTGAAGTGGCTGTCCATAAGGGCATCGGCTTTGGTCATCAAGTCCTTTATGGGTAAACTATCGACATCGGGTATGGCAGCGCATACAGGTTCGGGTAAACGGCGTATCCAAAGAGCACGAAGTAGGTTCACCTCACGAGGAGAGCCATCTGTGGCAGGTTGCAGGTGAGCGATACTAGTCATTTTCCTGAGGGCGCGCAAAGCCCTTTGGTCCCCCAACAGTTGTTGAGAGAGCTGAAAAAGCTTTGCTATACGGGCGGCTGGCGACAGTGAGTACTGCTGCAGAAGGTATGTTTTGAGAGCATCATATGCTATTGGGGTGTCTCCTTGTTCACAAAGCCAGTCGGATATTTCTGGGAAGGTGTCCTCGGGTATCGTAGTGAGAACATAATCTGCTTTGGTGAGTGAGCGAGTCACGCCCTTGATGCGAAACTGGACATCTGCGCGTTGAATCCAAGCAAACGCCTCTCCGCTGGCGAATGACGAAAGTTTCAATAGGGCAGCGGCAGCTCCAACTTCCGTTGAATCCGCCATAGTACCATCAACGGAGGCGCGAGGGGGGTGGAAGGCGGGAGGAGCGAGTTGACTTTCGGGGTCACCAATGTAACGAGCCGAGAGAAGGTTGTGACTCAAAGGCAGGATGAAAACAACTCAGTAACTGTTTTTACAGAACACTCGCCTTTATATACAAAAACTGAATGCAATAGGAAATTTCCTGTTCAACTGGTTAACCGTTAACGTTGAGAAAAATAGACACTTTATTTCAGGTTCAATGCAACAGGAAATTTCCTGTTCAACCGACACTGCACTGGTTAACAGTTAAC
>NC_090731.1:150315553-150329620 GCF_036898095.1 Palaemon carinicauda
GAGAGAGAGAGAGAGAGAGAGAGAGGATAATAAAAACATGTATTAGAAATGAAAGGGAATTGGGAAGACGACTGCTAATAAAAAGTGGAGTAATGACTAAGTGAAATTGTTCTTTATCACGTTGCTATGCTGAAGAATCGCCTATAGTTCAGAGTTTAATGTAAGGAAGAAATGTGGAAGCAATGCAGTAAAAGAAATAACAAAACCAGTAAAGCGTAAGGAAATAAGAGGAAGACGAGAAAGGAGGAAGATGAACTAGGCGAGTAAAATAGAGTGAGAAGTATCGGTAGGAAGGAGAGGAAATAAACAAAGCTATTTCGTTGCCATAAAAAAAGTGTGACCTTCTGAACTCTTGGTGCTCCGGATATTAGATGAGCCAGGAAGTTTGACAACGGTAATGGAAAATGGAAATGAAGTCCAGACCAATGTGCAGATTTCATGACTAATTCCTTCGCTACTTTTTTTTTATTTTTTTCGCTCTCCCTTACGAATGGCTGAAAGTACTGGCACGATCTTCCAAGCAGCCACATGCTAACACTTTCCTAAACCGTAGTTGTTCCGTAACCGAAATACAAACCACGCTATTTACACTGGGTTTACCTTTTAGCGCAGCTGAAATGGCGAGCCATTAGAATTTAACGAGGGTGTATTACCCCCGGGCTAGTTAGCGGGGGGGGGGGGTAGGGGAGTGATCGCTAGCTACCCCTCCCCCCCTCCTCACACACAGGTGAAGCTCACTTTCACTTTTGGCTCGGACTGGGACAGACGTCTCTGTCTTTGTCCTCGCTTGGCAGCCATTGTTTGTTTTGTCTTTACTTAATCACTTACTTTTCTTTTACTCAATATATATGTAAACAGTTTTCATGTTTGTATATATATTTGAGTATTGAAATCAGTAAGTTTCCTTTTCAGAGTTGTGTGTGTAGTGTATGATATCTCCGTGGAGCCCTCGGCAGTTTAGGCACCACGGTGTAATTTTATGGGTTGCGGTCGAGTTTGACTTCGGTCTTTCTCTCGAGAGAGAGAGGTCGTTCACCCTTTTACTATGTTTACTACGCCCCTTGTAGCTTCCTTCCCGTGTGGGGGGGTTGCTACGCCATACGTTTTGTCTCAATTAGTTTATGAATCTAATTGTATTTGTTAATTTTTCAGCTTTGTAGAACGATTCCTTTCGGGGTTTTCGTTCTTTCTTTAGTGTTCATTCTTTTTTAAATTACATAATTACATAGTTTCATAATTATAATTGTTATAATTCTGTTTTGGTTACAGCTCTCCTTCCGTGAGTGTAAGTGGTTGTGAGGGCACGTGCCTGTTGTGTAATTCTTGTTTCCTTTTCCTCGCGATTCCTCTTCGGAGCCTTCCCGGGTGAATGAATGTGTACTAATGATTTTTGTTTTAATTTTTTACAGTTACCGATCTAGTTCGTTTCTGTAATATGGCAACGGTGTGAGCTGTCTTGTTGAGGCCTGGGGATTCGGCTGTTGCTGCCTCCCCTTTGGATTTTCGTCAGGGGCGTGTCTCCTACTGGAAGTACTCCCGTGACGAGTGACAGCTCTCCAGTTCATTTTAGAACTCTCAGGAGGCTTGCCTCCTTGGGTGGGTAACTTTCCTTCCGAGGGAAGTTTTTCCTGTCCAGGCTTGAGTTTTTACCCTTTTGGGGGGTTCTTCTCTTGCCTTTTTTTCGTGCGACTATGCTCTTGGTGATGAGCGGTCGCACATGCAGTTTCCCTCAAGGGGCTGGGCAACTGCAGGAGCCCCTCTCCGACCCGAGGTTTGGTTCAAGGAAGCTACAGGAAGGTCATGGGTACTTTCCTCCTCTCGGGCTCATGCACCTTGGCGCTTCGTCGTCAAGTATCAAACTTGCGGGCAAGCTCGATGTTGGACCATCTGGACGCAATGACCGAGGGCTTCCTTTCGGGTGTCTCATCCGTGGATGTCGACAACCTCAGACACCCTTCCATCCTTTAGAAGAGTTTGTTTGTGCCTAAGGACAGAGACATAGACAGTGGCTGTGCGGAGGAAGTCGACTTCCGTTTTCACTCCTCCAAGGCGCTTTCTTCCAGACCCTGCAGGGCTCCAGCGCCTCTTTCTTTCAGCCACGTCGGCCTAAGTTATCGGACCGGCTACGACAACTGAGACAAGGTGTCCAATTGCAGTTCCCTCCTGTCAGGAACAGATGGCACGGGAGGCTCTCCAGGGGGGGGGGGGACATGTTCCTAGAGGGAGCAGTAGAGTTCACGAACTCTAGGATTGGCACCTCCCCTTGCAGGTTTCACGCTGGGAGGATGCCTAAGGTTACTCATCCGGATGACAGCTTCCCGATGCCCATTCCTGCACGATCTCTGTGATCAGCCAAGGATATCGCGCCTGCCGTCTCTGTCAGCGAATTCGGTGTCTCTGAACCTCTATGCCATAGAGTCGGCAAGAGTTTGCCCGTTTGGGCAGAATGATCCATGCCTTAGGAGAAGGTCCTCCATAGGATCATCGACGGCTTCACCCCCGGCTTCTTCAGTCGATCCTTTCTTGTAAGAAAGTATGAGACGGGAGTTGCGTGGGCGACCTCTCAGCCCTGATCAAGTTTGTCGAACAAACTTCGTCCAGCGTGGAACAGCAGAATCGATCAGACTGGTAACGAGGCGACAGGACTCCTTAGGCCCTGGATGGGAAGGACGGATATTTTCAGTTTCCATTCCATCCATCTTCCAGGAAGCTCGTGGAATTCGGCCTAGACTGCAAGTATTCCTGCCTAAGATGCAGTGTGGCGATCCCGCCGTGGCATCGCAGGTTTTTTTCCCCAGAGAACTCTCCCTGCTTTCCTCATGGCCGCTCAGGTGCAGGCTTCCGCCTCCTTCGCCTTTTGGAGGTCTGGTCAACTCCGGTAGGTCGGGTTCGACCTTCTTCAGCGCCGGGACAAGCTTCCGGATGCTTACCATGAGTGGGGGTTCATGGTATTTTGCTAGGAGCCTTCTCTTCTTCTGCCTCAACATCTGGAGTATCTAGCCATGATATTGAGTCAACGACCTTACCACGTTGGAAACCCCGCTTCTCGTCCGTCCAGCGAGGTTAAGCTACGTCGGTTCTGGTCGGTACTTGGATGGGTGACCACCTGGGGACGCCAGATTCTGTTGCCACCTCCTCCGAGCCTTCCCTTCAGTTGACTGTGGCAAGGCTGAGGAGAGTTGCAGTATCTGTTTTCAGTCAAGCAGAGCTTTCAGCCCTACCTTGGAACGTTTCCTAGTTCTCTTTTCCTCATTGACCCGTCTATAGTTCCGAACGGTCGCCTCAGGATAAGTTCCATGTGGGGCGGTCGAAGTTCCGGTGGTTTCAAAGCAACGATTAACCGGACTTTCTGGCC
Organism: Palaemon carinicauda; assembly: GCF_036898095.1. Lineage (NCBI taxonomy): Eukaryota > Metazoa > Arthropoda > Malacostraca > Decapoda > Palaemonidae > Palaemon > Palaemon carinicauda. The sequence goes on from NC_090731.1 coordinate 150,318,909, forward strand.
CCTATGGGTCCAGCGGAATGTTTAGACCTGCAATGGGTGTTGACCTATGGAACCTCTTGATGGGAGTGGATATTCTCGTCCTTTCCCCACATATTTGATGCTGTTCTCGGACTCATCAAAGAAAAGGGGGGGGGGGCCATGTTCCGGTCCAGGCCTATGGTCAGGAACTGAAGGATACCTCTTCATCATTCAGGCAGGTTTAGGGGCCGTAGTCTGGCCCCTCTACACATCCTACAGCTCCTGCTGAGTCGCTCCATGCGCGTCGACTTCATGGTTCTGGCGTGTTCTAACCAGCAGGGGACGCATTTTCACACCTTCGCTTCTTGCAGTAGAGATACCGAGATGATTTGAGATACTCTCAATACCACCATCGGCTCTCTCATTCCAGGCAGAGGAATGTTCTCTCCGACTATCCGAGCAGAGCCTCGTAGAGAGAGTGTACCCGGGGGTCTTTGGCCTTGAGTATCCAGCAAGTCCTGGTCTGGGGGACCTGATCGCGACAGCTTGGAACCTCAAGCTTCCGCTGTTCTTCCCCCCAGTCTCAGACCCTGAGACTCTGGCAAGATGCATTCCGGTGATGGTGGGACACCATCGACGCCTGCGTCTTCCCTCCTTTGTTGTCAGTTGAGAATGGGTCTCAACAAGACCAGGTTGTCTGTCAACCTTTCAATGGCCCTGAGAGCTCCACTGGGACTATGCGCAGAATGGTTTCCGGACCCTCTGCTTCCCCTGACGGAACTCCCGGGAGAGCTTCTCCCATGGCACAGGCTACTCAAACAACCACACTGCAACATCTTTCACGAGCCGGGGCGTCGCTTCGGCTTCATGCCTGGAGACACTACACCTCCTCCTCAAGAAGAGACAATCCGCTACAGTCGCGGGACAGAGGTCACGTCATCTGCGATAGTCATCCGCAGGGGTCTTCCAGGCGAAGTGAAGAGTCTTCGGTGGTTGGTGTCGTGGGAGATATACCTCTTCCCTTGAGGCCTCTTCCCCAGCAATAACGATCTTATTGCCTTTCGGCGGGAGGAAACTCCTTTCCGCTCTCGGCAATGAAGCCTGTCTCTCAGCCTTTCCCTGACCTTCAGGCTTAAAAGGAATAACTTTTTCCTTCCCGCTCGACCTTTCCTCGCTCATGCGAAGCTGCGAACGTCCCTGCCCTAGTCGGAGTGAGACCTCCAACTTGGAGCATGGCTCGGACTTTCTAGTCCCTTAAGAGATCTTCTCAAGACCCTTTACGTCAGGCCTCTGATCGTATTCTGTCTTGGGTCTCCTGCTCACTCTGGCCGCGGCCGGTGTGTAAGCAATCTTCTTGGTCTCGTACGACTCCGCCCTTTCTAAGGAATAGGGGAAGGCAACATTCAGGTTCGCTCCTGAGTTGTTGGCTAGACTCAGAATCTTGGGGTCCCGGCCCTTCGGTCCAATTCCTTCAAGATTTCGAGTCACCATTCTGTATCTGATGTCCCAAATCCTTCTCCTCCTTGCCAGTAAAGGAATCGAGAGGTTATCTTTGGGAACAGCTGCAGTTTGTCCTCAGTTGCAGAAGCACAAGAAGGACACAGGGGAGAGTCACCAGTATACCTCTTCAGCTCGGACTCAAGGACATTCATCTCGACCTGTCTCCAGACCCTCCCCCGTCACGTCGCCCTACAGCACGATGTCGGATACATCGCAACGTCCCTCGCCTTCGAGTAATACTACTCTGTGACGCAGGTGCTACAAGCTGGAGTCTGGAAGCGTCTAATGACCTTCGCAGCCCGCTTCCTGCAGGGCGTGACCCACAGGAGTTTCGATACATTTTCTATCGCTCTGTGGTGGCTACACAACAGCTGGTCTAACCTCAGGCTCCTTTTTGGACAGGTAGCAGAAGGTTGAGGGCATTGTTATCAGGTTTTAGTCTGCATGAACGAAAGAAGTATGTCTGGCCCTTACTTCTTTCTTCATCATCCCCTCTACGGGGAAGCAGCATCCTGGTCTCTGCATAGCTGACCTCAAACCTCTGCAGGTAAACCATGCTTCCTTGTGTTCCGAGTATTGAGTCAATACTGTCGTGTCCCCCATACCCTGACGAGGTGGTATTGGGAACGTCCTAACCCAGAGTTTCTTCTGGAACTCCAGGTCAACTGCCTAGGACGGGTCACACTTCTTCCTTCACACACAAGTTTATGTAGGCCACACGGTTCCTTGCTAGCGTGGTTTGTATTTCGGTTACGGAACAAATGACAAATTCGAAGATAATTTGTATTTTTCCTAACCATACAAACCTCAGCTATTTACACATATTTGCCCGCCAGCCCTGTCCCCCAAGACAAGTCCTACATCTAAGTGAAAGTGAGCTTCACCTGTGTGTGAGGTAGGGGGGGTAGCTAGCTACCACTCCCCTACCCCCCGCTAACTAGCGCGGGGGTAATACACCCTCGTTAAATTCTAATAGCTCGCCATTTCAGCTGCGCTAAAAGGTAAACCCAATGTAAATAGCTAAGGTTTGTATGGTTAGGAAAAATAAAAATTATCTTCGAATTTGTCATCTTTGCTTCGACTTCTCGCCTTGGACGATCCTACACCACCCCTCTGAGAGAGGCCTTTCGCAACAGGTTAAGGAAAAGATGTCTAGGCTCCTCAGACACTTTTCAGCGTCGGTCATCCAGGCGAAGTGTTCGGTCCTTTGTGACTGATGTCGTGGAAGGGGATTCTCTCCAATCAATGCCTTTACTTATGCAAGTGTGAGATAACTTGTCCCCCGTCGGATCTCAACCTCCTCCTGGGAACACGGTTCGGGTCCTTCAGTCTCTGAAGGCTCCTCTCTATGAACCCTAGGCCCAGCAGCATATCGCTTTCTTACACGGAAGACGCCCTTTCTACTCACTTGGGCTTTTGACCAAGAGAGTTAGTGTGTTGTATGATCCAACCTCTGATGTCTCCTACCCTAGGAGATGGGGAGGAGTAATCCCTCAGCGGCGTCCCTGAGTGGATTGCCAAGACTCAAATCCGAGTGTACTGTACCCTAGGTGCAGCCCATTTCAAATGAAGAGTCTTCGTTCGGTAACCGGAAACCCATCAACTGGGATTTTACCCAGTGAGGAGTCTGTGGGGTTACCTTAAAAGAACGATACCAGCTCGCCCCCGTGTGTCGGCATTGTTGACCAGCACGGGGAAGGTCAAGAGGAGGACCTCAAGGATTACCTTTCCCTCTGGGAAGGATTACCTTCCCCTCTGGGATCTGAAGGCAATTGAGGTTACTCTTAATCTAGACTCTCCTCCATCCTAAGACCCAGAGCTCGTAACGTCACTGGCGTTGCTACGTCTCTGGCGCTCAAGAAACTACTCTGTGGTGCAGATACTTTAAGTGGGCATGTGGAAGCGTCAATCGACCTTCACGGCCCACTACCTGCAAAGACATAACCCACAAGAACATGGAGACCTTTTTCATTGGTCCTGTGGTGGTCGCACAACAAATGGTCTAAACACCTCAGGCTCCTTGATGGACAAGTAGCAGAGGGTTGAGGGCTGAGGCTACCCAGATTAGTCTGGGGTGAATGAGTAAGAATGCCTGGCTCCTTTCTTCCTTTCACTTTCTCCCCTCTGGGGAAAATAGCTCATCTTGTGCCTCCTAAGTATAGAAGAATACTTTGTTTCGTCCCCAATACCTTTTAGAGGGAGGGTATTGGGTAAGTCTTTAAGAACAATAGGTTCTGTACTCGAGTTCCTATCTTAAAGACAAGCCACACTGTTAGTTCTACTCACACACAAGCTTCTGCAGGCCGTTATCAGTGCATTACCTCATATCGGCACTTGATTGTAGCGAGGGTAGGGTCCCTTCTACTATCGATCACAGATCGAAATAGAGAGGACCCCGGGGCCCAGGTCATGACCAAGGCCAGTTGGTGAGGACTTCCCTCCTTCCTAAGAGTAAGTCACCCTAATAAATAGCGAAGGTTTGTATCTGTGTCGGAACAAATAACAAATTTGGAAATAATTTGTATTTTTCCTAACATACAAACCTGGAGCTATTTATACAAATTGGCCCGCCACCCTGTCCCCCGAGAAGTACTGCCATAAAGCAAAGTGGTTACTCAGCCGAGAGGTGTGAGTGAGTGGGGTAGCCAGTCTACCCCACTCCCCACCCGCTAACTAGCGGATGGGGTAGCTATCCCTCACTAAAATTATCATGGCTCGTCTTTCTCCTTCGAAGGTTGCTTTGAAGGGAGAAAAACCCAAGGCCTCTTCTTACGTTGCCCAAACCTCCTTCGAAGCTCCCACTCGGTCGGTCTCTTTCGAGAGACCGTCAAGTGGTAGCGTAGACCGATTTATTGTTAACCAACCTCGAGTCTCAAGAGATGACGTTGCTTCCCCTAGCGAAGCAGCTCCACCTCTCCCCCCAGGTGGAGAACTGATCCAACGGCCCCAGAGGGTGCATCTGTCGCAAGGTTTGCCTTCCTCTTCGCCATAGAGGCCTTCCTTGGAGACGCCTCTTTTGTTCATAGTTTTCTATGCAGTCCCCCGCAGAGGAGCCTCTAGTCTGATCATCCGTCACTGCACCTGCATTGGTCCTGGACCTCTCTGCATATCGTTCGCGATCTCCTTCGGTGGAAGGTCGTCCTTTTAAGGACACATCGACCTTCCACCCAACAGACCTGCCGACCTGCCGTCGCCGTTCCTGCATAGGCCTAACAAGTCTCCAACCGAACGTGCTATTTCGCCCCAACAACCTACGCGCCCACAAAACCTGACAAGTGCTCTTTAGTAGCTCGTCAGGCCCCATCACTACCCGCTGATCTTCCTTCTATCCCTACCACAGGGCATCAAGAGCGTACTCACCAACATGCGCATACGTTCCAACAAGAGCATAGCTCCACCACACGCCATGCGCGTCCTCATGCACACATGCGCCCACAATCTCCGCGCACCCTGCACACACTGCGCCCGTGCACCCTGCGCTTACGCGCCAACGATCTCCTACGCGCCAGCACCCACCTGCGCGCCAACACTCACCTGCGCGCCAACACTCACCTGCGCGCCATCGAACTCCTGAACATTCTCCTGCACGTGCGCATACGTTCCCTACATCTTACTCGCCTGCGCGCCATGCTGCGCACCATCCTACGCGTCAGGTAAATCCTGCGCGCCAACTTTCTCCTGATGACAGGACTACTGATAAGTCAGCCATGGTGCCTTCACCCGCGCGCCACCCTTTACCAACACGCCAGCGCTCACCTGCGCGCCAGCCTTCTCCTGCGCGCATCCACAAGGTTATACGCACGTGCTGTATGCACGCTTGTCAATCCTCTCCTAGGGATGCTTGCCAACATTCTCCCGCGCGCCCCGCATGAATCTACTGCGCGCCCCCGCGCTATGGGACTTTCTCCTGCGCGCGCACGCCCTACAGCTGTAACAGATGCGCGCGAACACTCTCCCGCGGGCTCTTCGGGATTCTCCTGTGTCCCCACGTGAATATTCTCCCGCACACGCGCCACCAGTCTCCCGCGCGCAAGCCTCGATATTCTCCCTCACGCGAGTGCCATTATTCTCCCTCGCACGAGCGTCAATATCCTCCCGCACGCGAGCCTACACATCACAAGGAACGACGTCCGGCAAGGTCGCCATCGCCTCATTCTCCTCCCCGCAAGTGCATACCACCGCGCTTTGTGGGAGAAGGGAAACTTCCAGAGGGGTCCAGGATCTCAAAGCTACCACAGGTGAACCCACCAATTACAGTGACTCCTCCCAGGGATCCTTCAATCCCTTTCCCTTCAAGGGGTATGTCTGACAGTGCGTCTGTCAGCCAACAGCCCTGGTTCGGTGCCCTGATCAGAGCCGTAACTCAAGCTGTCAAGCCTGTCCTCTCTGAATTGGGACATGGAACCATGGCTTCCTCTCCCCCATTGAAGAGAAAAAGAGGAGTTCTAGACGCGGTCACTTCCCCGAGGGCGAAACTGACTCCAGGCAGACCTTCGAGGCAAGTTCCTTCTATTCCTCAGACTGCCTCTCCTTCCCTTTCAGACGAAGATTTCCTGTCTCCAAGGGAATCACGCGAGGAGAGACTTTCCCCCATCGCACCAATGGAGGAAACCTCTCTTCACGCAGAGAGTTCCACACAGTCAGGGATTGGAAAGAACGTGCCACTCTCGTCATTGTTGGAGTCTTACATCCTTCCTAGGAAGGAATCCAAAGACTCCAAAACATTGCCTAAGTCCTCCACTAGGGCTAGTATGGAGCCAACTAGCCACTCAGGGAATATCCGCGACTCTCCCCAAGAAGAGCCTTTGGGGATAGAAGGAGACTTCGCTGCAAGTCCTACAACAGGAGGAGACCAGCAAGAGTCAGAACACGGGGTTTGGCAAGTTCTGACTCTAATGCGGGCTCTCAACGGGGTTCCCGACCCAGAGATCCCTCCTCGAGAGGGCAAAGACACGATCTTAGACCGCGTCTTTGGTACTCAAAAGCCCTTTAAGACCAGTGCAGCCCTGCCCTGGTCTCAAGGGGTAAAGAGTACCAGGGACAAGATCACACAACAGCTCTCCGAGATGTCCTCCTCCAACCGTTCCGGTACCACCAACAAGCTCCTCCCACCTTCTCACGTACAGCAGAGGAGGTACTTTGAGATCCTAGAGGAGCCTTGTCTGTTCTTCCACTTCACCACTCACTGGAAGAGCTAACCAGGGGTGTCCCTCTTGAGAGACTCTCTAACCGGCAGGTCTCATTCTCGCAGCCAAGATCCTGAATCAGGAGAATGTCGCAAAGTGTGCTATGCAAGCTACCTCGTGGCTCGATATCTGGTTGGGGACCTTAAGTATCCTGATACGTTCTGAGGATTTCTCCAAGGAACGTTGTAGGAAAGCTTTGGAGACCTTTCTTCTCTCAGGTACTCGCACGATTGAGTTTCTGGCCCACCAAGTCTCGAACTTGTAAGCAAATACCATCTTGAAATGTCGGGATGCAGTAGCTGAGAGATTCCATCAGAAGGTCTCTAGCGCTGAGATCAATAGGCTCAGACATTCCTCCATGGAGGGGTCTGTTCTTTTCAAGCCTAAGGATGTGGAACATACCACTGAGAGGTGGAGGAAGTCTCATCAAGACTCCCTCCTTCATAGGTCTTTAACATCCAAGCCCTATAAGCCTCCAGCACCACAGCAGTCCCGTCCAGCCAAGACCACTACGACGACAACAGCAGCTAAGACGATGGTGTTTAAGCCCTTTCCTGTCAAAGAAAGGAAAGGCAAAAAGTCCTCCAGGGGAGGCAAAAATCCTAGAGGGAGCAGCCGAGGCCGCAAACGCTAGAATAGGCAGTCCCCCTGCACTTCCACCAGTGGGGGGATGCCTACAAAGTTGCTCAAACAGGTGGAAGCAACTCTGGGCCGATTCCTGGACAATCTCCGTGATCAGTCTAGGATATCGCGTCCCGTTCATAATATCTCTACCTCCCCTGACGACGAATCCAGTGTCATTGAACTCCCTTGCCATGGGATCGGCAAGGGGGCAAGCCCTTCAGGCAGAAGTCCAGACCCTGTTGAAGAAGGGAGCTCGCTGGATCCCCAGGCTTCTTCAGTCGACTCTTTCTTGTAAAGAAGACGTCTTAAGACCAGTCATCGACCTCTCAGCTCTGAGCAAGTTTGTCAAACAAACTCCATTCAGTATGGAGATGGCAGGCACGGTCAGGCTAGCAGTAAGACCGCAAGACTGCATGTGCACACTGGACCTAAAGGATGCGTACTTCCAGATCCCAGTCCATCCGTCTTCAAGGAAGTACTTAAGATTCAGCCTGGACAACAGAAAATACCAGTTGAAGGTGCTATGCTTCATTCTTTCCACAGCACTACAAGTCTTCACCAGACTGTTCATCCTAGTATCATCTTGGGCACACAGGATTGGCATCCGTCTCCTCCGTTATCTGGATGACTGGCTAATCCTAGCAGGCTCGGTGTCAACCCTTCTCCAACACCGAGACAAATTTCTGAGACTTTGCCAAGGTCTGGGGATCATGGTAAATCTTGAGAAGTCTTCCCTTCTTCCCACTCAAAGTCTGGTATACTTAGGCATGATTATAGACAACACTCTCCACAAAGCCTTCCCATCAGACGACAGGATAGCAAGGCTGAGGAAGGTCGCAAGACCTTTTCTCAGACGAGAAGAACTTCCAGCCCAATCGTGGTTATGTCTCCTCGGTCACCTTTCGTCACTGGCCCGTCTAGTTCCCAATGGTTGCCTCAGGATGAGATCCCTCCTGTGGCAAATTAAGTCCCGGTGGAATCAAGCTTACGACTCTCCGGACATCCAGATCCCCATGGGACACGCAGAACTGACGGATCTCCAGTGGTGGGTGGCAGACGAGAACCTACGAAAGGGAGTGGATCTTCTCGTCCTCCCCCCGGATTTGATGCTGCTTTCAGACGCTTCAAAAAAGGGTGGGGGGCCCACATGCTGCACCACACAACCTCAGGCCTCTGGTCAGAGTCAGAAAAGTACCTCCACATAAATATCCTAGAGATGAAGGCCGTCTTTCTAGCCCTTTAGCAGTTACAACAGAACCTGTCAAGTCACTCTGTGGTGGTGATGAGCGACAACACCACAGTAGTGGCTTACATCAACAAACAAGGAGGTACTGAGATGGGCCGAAATCCACTCTATACCACTATCGGCACGCTTCATTCCAGGCAAGAGGAATGTGCTCGCTGACAACCTGAGCAGAGCATCTCAGATACTGAGTACCGAGTGGTCTTTGGATCATCTAGTAGCCAACAAAGTCCTGACTTTATGGGGTTCTCCGACTGTGGACCTCTTCGCAATGACCCCGAACTTCAGGCTCCTGCTGCACTGTTCCCCACTCCCAGACCCCAAAGCTCTCTAGCAAGATGCTTTCCAACAACGGTGGGACAACATTGACGTTTACGCCTTTCCCCCGTTCTGTCTGATGAGGAGGGTACTAGACAAGACCAGAACATCGGTCAATCTTTCAATGACCCTCATAGCTCCGGTATGGCATCACGCAGAATGGTTCCTGGACCTTCTGCAACTCCTAACGAAGCCGCCAAGAGAACTCCCTCCACGACACAATCTGCTCAAACAACCACACGCCAACATCCTCCACAAAGCCGTAGCTTCACTACGACTTCACGCCTGGAGACTATCCAGTATATCCTCTCTGACAGAGGATTTTCACAACAAGTTGCAATCAGGTTGTCTGGACACCTGCGAAAGTCATCAGCAGCAGTCTTCTGTGGTTGGTGTCGTGGAAGGGGTATTTCTCCACTCTATGCCACTATTCCAGAAATAGCGGAGTTCCTTGTGTATTTGCGTGAAAAAATGCGCCTATCAGTCTCGGCAGTGAAAGGCTATCGCTCAGCCTTAAGCCTCGCCTTCAGGCTGAAAGGAATGGACATTTCTTCATCGCTAGAACTTTCTCTACTCATACGGAGTAATGAACTTACCTGCCCTCAGTCAGATGTGAGACCTCCCCCAAAGGAACGTGGTTCGAATTCTCAGGTCTCTAAAGAGACCTTCCTATGAACCATTACGCCAGGCATCAGATCGCCACCTAACTTGGAAGATGGTATTTCTGCTAGCTTTGGCCTCAGCCAAGTGAGTCGGCGAACTTCATGGTCTCTCGTATGACATCGCCCATTCAAGGGGATGGGGGGAGGTAACATTCAGCTTCGTCCCTGAGTTTATTGCTAAGACTCAGAACCTGGGAGTAGCGGATCCTCGATTCGACTCCTTCCTGATTTCTAGTCTCCGTACTGTAACAGATGACCCAGACCATCTCTTACTATGCCGAGTAAGGAGCTTGAGGCTGTATCTTAAGAGAACAACCGCAGCCTGTCCTCGTGTGCCAGCACTATTCGTCATCACAGGTAGGTCTAAGAGGAGGGTCACCAAGAACACCATCTCTGCATAGATTCGCAGGGTCATTGACCTGGCACTGAATCCAGACCCTCCTCCGTCACGTCACCCCAGAGCACATGATGTCAGAGGCATAGCTATGTCCCTGGCCTTCAAAAGAAATTTTTCAGTGACGCAGGTTCTTCAAGCTGGGGTGTGGAAATGGCAGACCACAAGATCTGCAAGACGTGACCCACAGGAGACTCGATACTTTCTCTATCGGTCCTGTGGTGCCTGCACAACAGCTGGTTTAAAACCTCAAGCTCCTTATTGGATAAGTAGCAGAAGGTTGAGGGCTTTGTTACCCGGTTTTAGTCTGCATGAATGAAAAGTTTTGACTGGCTCTTAATCTTTTCTTCATCATCCGCTCCCTTGGGGAAAGCAGCATCCTGGGTTCTCTGCATAGCTGACCTCAAACCACTGCAGGTAAACCATGCTCCCTTGTGTTCCTAGTATTAATATTAATACTGTTACGTCCCCATACCCTGACGAGGTGGTATTGGGAAAGTCCTAGTCTACAAGTTTCCATCTATAGAACTTCAAAACAACTTTCCAGGATGAGTCACACTTCTTCATACCTTCACACACAGCTTGCGTAGGCCGCAGACCTTGTGTTGCAAGGTTCTAGCGAGGTGCAGGGGCTCCTTATTTCTTGATTGTTAACACACTCAGATAAGGAGCCCCCGGGCAAAGTCAAAAAGCCAGACTGGCTGGGACGTCCACCCTTCCTAATGGGTGAGTCACCCCTATTAAATAGCGTGGTTTGTATTTCAGGTACGGAACAAATGACAAATTCGTAGATAATTTGTATTTTTCCTAACTATACAAACCTTGCT
>NC_090731.1:150334643-150339643 GCF_036898095.1 Palaemon carinicauda
AATTTTTTTCCATTCACTATGCTTAACTTGTTCAATAATACTTTCTTTCAAGGCATTTGTAGCACTGCTTTCTAAATTAGCAGCTCCAAAATCACTTGACACGGCATTAAACCAGCCATTTGATGTACTAGAGATGGTAGGATCAAGAAAAGACGTGCTTGCGATGGCGAATCGTTTCTTGTTGGGGAAGGGGGGGGGGGGGTCATGATCCACAGAATTCTATACATTTTTTCGCTTTGTTTTTGCAATACGACCTTCTTCTTTGGCACTCTAAGCATTTTGCATCATAAATAAAACACCAAACTATGAATAAAGCGCAGAATCACGATATATTGATAATATACGAATAACCTGGCGTAATAGTCTCATTTAGAATTAGCAAGGAAAATATATTCTCATCAGCTTCTTCTTCTGGGCAAATTTTACGCTTTTGCCTTATTTAGTTATAATTTCTGACACTTAATGCAGCTTTCAGCATAATCATAACACGAAAATTATGAATATGTAAAAGTGCTCACAAATGAATTGGACGAATGTACTTGACTGGCAAGTAGACACTTCTTTGCTTACACAAGATTAGCGCCATCTACATATTCTCGTCGGATTCTTTTTCTGATTACATATCACGCCCATAACCCCATAACATATAAACTAGGAATATAAAAACGTACACACAAATGAACAGGACAAACATATACGACTGGCAAGGGGTGACATTGTTTATCAAGGATTAAGAACAACATATTCGTCTGTTTATTTTTCTGGATACAATTCACGCTTTTGCTTTATATATTTATCGTCTCTGGCACTTTATTAATATTCTAGCATAATCATAAAAAGAAATGATATGCATATAAACGTGCAGACAATAATATAAACTAAACATACCTTACAGAGATGTGGCGCACTTCTTTAACAAATTCTGTTTGTTTGTGTTGCCTCGCTAAGATAGAAAGAAAATGGGGGGTGATGATGTTCAAAGCACTAAAGAAAATGGTCAAGGTTGATGGTAGACTCACCTAGAAAAATATCTATTAAATTTTTGAAAATGTATAAAAAAATATGTAACCAGGTCGGAAAAAGGGATGCCTACGGGATTTGTTGTGGTTACGTACATATAGAAGAAAGGTAAATTTAGCCATGAAAGATTTTTTTTTCGTTTATACAATTATATGAAACATAGAATATAAACACTATACTACCCAACTGCAATAAACTGAATTTTGAAAACTTCGACATCAGTTTCTGTGAAACCGTATTTTTCTTATTTATACCTTCCATTTAAAAGTGTTGAATACCATTTTGTACGACTTTAAAAAAAATTAAATCAATTTAATTCATGTAACTGATAAAAAGAAATAGGCAGCTCTTCAACAATATTATATATAAGCAAGGTTTAATGATGAGTAAGCCCTTCTAATTTATTTACATACATACATACATACACACACTTACACACATGTATAAATATATATATATATATATATATATATATATATATATATATATATATATATATATATATATGTATATATATATATATATATATATATATATATATATATATATATATATATATATATATATATATATATATACATATATATATATATATATATGTATATATATATATATATATATATATATATATATATATATATATATATATATATATATATATATATAAATATTTGTCAAAATAAGAAATCAATATCAGCCCCCTGATCAAAAGGTCTTTTTCATAACATTGATTATGTTTATGTATTTCTCCAATGCTAATATAAACTCACTGTTGGCATTCAATTTAAATGATAAGGAAATGGAATGTCTTCCCCCAATCTCACCCTCCTTCAAGTGACGGGACGTCTGGGGGATGTATCCCGTTATTAATGCTCCAATCTCCTGTTTGCTGCGCTACTGATTACATTGCGCAGATATATCAAAAGCGGAAATTAGAATATATTTTTTATTCTATAAAGTAAATGATTAAACTATGTGATACTATAACTTATTATTATTATTATTATTATTATTATTATTATTATTATTATTATTATTATTATTATTACTTGCTTATCTACAACCCTAATTGGAAAAGCATGATACTATAAGCCCAGGGGCCCCAATAAGGAAAACAGCCCAGTGAGGTAAGGAAACAAGGAAAAAAAAAATATCTTAAGAATAGTAACATTAAAATAATTATTTTCCATATAAACTATAAAAACTTTGATAAAAGAAGAGGAAGAGAAATTAGATAAAATAGTGTGCCCGAGTGTACCCTCAAGCAAGACAACTCTAACCCAAGACAGTGAAAGACCATGGTATGGTACTACCCAAGACTTGAGAACAATGGTTTGATTTTGGTGAGGTTTATGGATTTGATTATTACCCAACTGCCTGAACTAATAAGAGACATGTGTGTACATAATATACAACCGAATATATTATATCATATATATATATTATTTATCTATGTATATATACATATACATATCTGTGTATATATACATATATACTGTATATATATGTATATATATATATATATATATATATATATATATATATATATATATATATATATATATATATATATATATGTGTGTGTGTGTGTGTGTGTGTGTATGTGTGTGCGTGTAAAGATAGATAGATAAATAGATGCTGATTACACTTTAAATCCATGAATTGATCTAAATCTGTCTTATTTCGTGGCTCTTTTAGCATAGTCAGTATCCAGCCATTTATATGTAAATTGTTTCCTTCGGAAATGATTTAAAAGTCTCCAGGGTTTATAAACTTTTAAATAGAATTTTAAGATATCGGAACTGCTTAATATTACCTTATTTTCTTAGCCCACTTTTATTGTATTTGCATTTAATAGCTTTTTTTCAATATATTTCTAACTGCTATTTGATATCTGTTTTTTTGCAATAATCGTTTTATAAATATTGAAATTAATCTACTATCATTATCAGTCTCAGTCTCAGTATAGGGGAATTTTATAGGTGGGGGAGGAAGGGGGGGGGGGAATTTGAATTTTGGAAGGATTGCAGGCGAAAGACTGTTAAAATGAAGTACAGTGGGAGGTGAAAAGAATGGGGCAGACCAAATAGCTCCTTTTTTATTGTTGGTTTGTTGTGTTAAAATCATGCGTTTTGGACTACCAGGAGGTGATTTCTATTGCCAGCCTCCGAGGTACTTGTGTTTTTCATGAATATTCCTTTTCTAGGGGTTGTTTATTTATTCTTTTTCTATTAACTTCTCAATCTTTGTCATTCATATTATGAATAATCTCTCAGAGGTTCGATTAGAATAAGCCCCATTACAATGCATATTTATCACCAAAAAATTAATTTTACTAATAGAAAAATTACTTCCACAATTGAAAACAACATTCATATGAATACATAGAATCAGCAAATGCTTACTTTTATAAGTATTTTACACTAGGCAGCAGAAACGTATAATTAGAAGCATTAAACATTAATAGCGAACTGCTGAGTGAAACATATAATCGACTGTATAATTTGGGGTTCCTAAATATAATTATAGCATAACCCACACTGTAGTTCCCTGAAAATTACCATGCACGAGGCTTCCATTTCTCACGCTACTATCATTGTAATTATCAAAATCATGGGTAATCTATTACTCGAATCATTTATTAGTTGAAGAGGAAGATAATTTGACTCTCTTTCTTGTATTCTTACGCCCTACAATTAAACAGTTATTTCTATGAAGATAAAGTAAATTGTATAATTTGTTGAAAACAAATGTCATTGATTAAATATTAATAAGACAACGGAAAATAGGTTTTATTTCCTTATAATACAGATAGCGCAAACATGAAGCTTTTCTTCAAGGTTAACTATGTAAATATTTTTTTCGTGCTTTGAATATTCAGAGATTTCTTGAGCCTGTCTATTTCCGAGAATCTGTTGGTATCGGAAGCCGAGAGGCAACAAAATGGTTTAATCACCGTGTGTTTAATACACACATACATACATACACACACACACATATATCTATCTATCTATCTATCTATCTATCTATCTATATATCTATATAATATATATATATATATATATATATATATATATATATATATATATATATATATATATATATATATATATATATATACAAACACAAATAAACACGCTTACACACCCAAACGCACATATGTATTTATGTATGGATTTATCTTATCCTTAATGTTCATCTGTACACTGTCTATCCTTAACAAAGACGCACAAGCAATAATTGAATGGTTTTGTAAAAAATAAATATCCTACTTGAGGTTTCTAAAATCTAAATAAATTCATAACACTTGTATTAGAAAAGCATAAGTTAAAGCTTTTCATGGAACTGTTTAATATCACTTGGTATAGTAAAACCAATTGAACGATATGTTTTGAAAACCTAAACTAATTGGAAGAACATTATATCGCTCCATTATCCCTTTCCCATTTATTTCAACTTTTTCTAATTAGTAATAATCAATCAGAAACATCAAGGTATAAATTATTTAATTTGCTAAGGTATTTTGGTTTGATATTAAAAGAACAATAAAAGTCTCTAAGATTATAAAAATTTGTACCATTAGATAGAGATTACATTTAAGCGCAAAGTGATAATTGTTATCATTTCATGATATTTTACTAATACAGCTTACAATAAATATTTAGACAAGAAATGAAGACAGAGTTCAACGGAAATACTGGCTTAGGCGATGCGCACGTTGAGAGTAAACAGGGTTCTCACCATAAGAAACGTGATTACTCTCAAAGGTCTTGTTTCTTTGAAAGAAGAAGAAGAAGAAGAAGAAGAACTTCCGGGGTTGTTTCTATGAAAAAAAAAAAAAGAAGAAGAAGAAGAAGAAGAAGAGGAGGAGGAGGAAGAGGAAGAAGAAATTCCATTGAAGAAGAAGAAGAAGAAGAAGAAGAACTTCCAGCCTTATTTCTTTGAAAGAAGAAGAAGAAGAAGATGAAGAAGAAGAAGAA
>NC_090731.1:150344643-150347143 GCF_036898095.1 Palaemon carinicauda
TCACATTTGAAACAACGAATAAACAGTAACGAGTTATTTGATCATCGATTTGTAGGAATAAACCTATCTTTTCTTCATGATCTGAATATTCAGTTGAGAGAGAGAGAGAGAGAGAGAGAGAGAGAGAGAGAGAGAGGAGAGAGAGAGAGAGAGAGAGAGAGAGAGAGATTATATTTATTGAAACGCTCGAGGCTGTACCAAGAACAAGAAAAAAAAAAACTATTGAAAAAAAGCAAAGGAAAACTCCAGCTATGGACAATGGGCAAAAGGACTCCAAACTAACTCAGAAGAGGAATTTCTCCGTGTTATTCCCTGCCCCCCCCCCCTCTCTCTCTCTCTCTCTCTCTCCTCTCTCTCTCTCTCTCTCTCTCTGGAACGAACTTTCCTATGTCTGGTAATCTCTATCCCTGACGTCTGTCAGACCTCCCCCCCCCCTCTCTCTCTCTCTCTCTCTCTCTCTCTCTCTCTCTCTCTCTCTCTCTCTCTCTCTCGAACTTTCTTATGTCTAGTATTATCTGTCCCTGACTGTCTATCCGCCACACTGTCTCGTTCTCTCTCTGGAACGAACTTTCCCCAAACTATAAGAACCATGAGATGGATGTGTGTAGAATGAAGCAGTCATTAGGGAATGGGTAGAGAATTCTCTCAAGTATAATCCAGATAAAAACACGACCCAGTCTCACAAGGGTGGTAGTAATGTCTCGGAATAAAAAGTAAATCTCTTTATGAGAGGATCATCATGTAATGTCTTTTAAAGTGGCATGGCAGGATGCGGTCTGGAATAAAAGTAACGACCTGATTACGATGTAGGATATTGGGATAAAAACGTGGCTAATATTCAACTAAAATTAACTCTGGAGTATTATCATTATTGTATCCGACCCGTCAAAAAGGACAATGGACCCTCCTCTCACGAGGGTATAACTACTCCTCTCCCCCCTACCCCAGGGGTTGGGAAAGCTGGGCGTGATCGGAATATATATATATATATATATATATATATATATATATATATATATATATATATATATATATATATATATATATATATATACATACATATATATACATATATATATTTATACATATATATATATATATATATATATATATATATATATATACATACATATATATATATATATATATATATATATATATATATATATATATATATATATATATATACATATATATATATATATATATATATATATATATATATATATATATATATATATATATATGTAGATCATATAGGAGAGATTATTATTAGAATTATTATTATTATTATAATTTTTATCATTATTATTATCATAATGTTTGATTGAAGTGAAGATTGCCTCACCGACGTGGAGCTCAAAGAGGTCTTCTCTTTTTATGATTTTCTTTTCTCCGCTACTGCATTCTGCCGCAGAGAGCGGTGCTACAGTACATACTTTAGAGGAGACAAACATGCAGACTGGCATTTCTTTCTTTTTATGCACATAAACAAACACAGGCTGTTTCTAGGCGTATTCAAAATTTGGTCCAGGTTGTTTGCTTTTGTATTTTGGTTTATTTGAGGGAGTACCACGACGTTTTTCATCAGCCAGTTTAAGGTTTAAAGGGACAATAATAATGCCCTAAATACTGGACATATATCCATATGATCAGCGCTCAAGCCTCCTCTGCAACCAAGCTAGGACCATGGCCGGCAGGTAATGGCTGCGGACGACTTAGCAGTTAAACCTAAAGGCTCCATCTTTAGCTTACAAGGATGAGGAGGTTAAAGACAATACAAGAAACTATCGAGTTTGAGTGGGATTCGAACTCCCGTCCAGCAAAAACGCCTGGCAGGGACGTTTTCAATAGGTCCCGAAAGGGGCTATGTTAGATTCAGGTGCAGCACTCAGGTTGGCTGGACCTCCTTTATGTACCATTGCAGTTTTTACCGGAGCTTTAAACCTTCTCAGCTGCTTGATAATAATAATGATAACACCTTTTTCACATATCAGAATTAAACGTGATTAATTCTATCAATTAATGTGAACATATTGAAGTATATTAGTTTTCTATATTGGTACTCCTTTATTCAATCAAGGGTAGCATAAAATGCCAGTAATCAAATTGTAGATACATTGGGCAATTATCAAATGAAATAATAGGCTTCATTACTCTTCCAATTATCGCATATTTTTCAGTAAATTAACAAATTAATATTACTACAATATTTAGAGATATTCCATAACTGTATTCCATTAGATGACACATTAAAATGCTAATAAAACGTATATTTCAACGTATTCCTTTGTTTTTTGTTAACTTATCCTTTGGTTCCAAAATGTGGATAAAACAGACGAATTGAAAATTGCTACAAAGTCCATAATAATAGGTTTGCTATAATTTCTACGGAAGTGTAATAATAGGCTCTATATGTTTTTTTTTATTTTTTTTATGCGGAATCCTTAATTAGTTCGGGCATGCGTAGAAGAAAAGAGAAACAAACATAATGTCTAGC
>NC_090731.1:150352401-150527401 GCF_036898095.1 Palaemon carinicauda
AAATTGCAGACTTTCTCCTACATCTGAGAAATGTTCGCTCCCTCTCGGCTCCCACTATTAAGGGCTACAGGAGCATGTTGACTTCTGTGTTCAGACATAGAGGCTTAGATCTGTCCAATAATAAAGATCTCCAAGATCTCCTTAAGTCCTTCGAGACCTCTAAGGACCGACGTATGGCAACTCCTGGATGGAACTTAGACGTGGTCCTAAGGTTCCTAATGTCCGACAGGTTTGAGCCATTACATTCAGCCTCCCTGAAGGATCTCACCCTCAAGACGCTTTTCTTAGTGTGCTTGGCTTCGGCTAAAAGGGTCAGTGAGATCCATGCCTTTAGTAAAAACATCGGCTTTTCTACAGATAAAGCCACATGTTCGCTTCAGCTTGGTTTCTTGGCCAAAAATGAACTGCCTTCTCGTCCTTGGCCTAAGTCGTTTGATATACCTTGCCTATCAGAGATCGTAGGCAACGAGCTTGAAAGAGTACTGTGCCCAGTTAGAGCTCTTAAGTTTTATTTAGCTCGTACCAAATCCTTACGAGGTGGATCTGAGGCCTTGTGGTGCTCAGTTAAGAAGCCCTCATTGCCTATGTCTAAAAATGCTTTATCGTATTTTATTAGATTTTTAATCCGAGAGGCTCATTCTCACTTAAGTGAAAAAGATCGTTGCTTGCTTAAGGTCAAGACGCTCGAAGTAAGAGCGATAGCAACTTCTGTGGCCTTTAAGCAAAACAGATCTCTGCGAAGTATTATGGACGTGACCTTTTGGAGGAGCAAGTCGGTGTTCGCTTCATTTTACTTAAAAGACGTCCAGACTCTTTATGAGGACTGCTACACACTGGGTCCATTCGTTGCAGCGAGTGCAGTAGTGGGTGAGGGTTCTACCACTACATTCCCTTAATTCCAATATCCTTTTAATCTTCTCTTGAAATGTTTTTAATCTTGTTTTGGGTTGTACGAAAGGCTAAGAAGCCTTTCGCATCCTTTTTGATTTGGCGGGTGGTCAAATGTCGTTTCTTGAGAGCGCCCAGATTAAGGGTTTTGATGAGGTCCTGTTGTATGGGTGGGCGCCCTGGATACAACAGCTCCTGGGAGTCTTTCAGCATCCTGAGAGGATGGCTGGGCTTCGTGAGGAAAGCGGACTTAATAAGACAGAGTAATCGTCAGAGTCAGTTTCCTTACCAGGTACCTATATTTATTTGGGTTTTGTTATGATATAACTGTCAAAAACTCTAAGCATATACGCCTTTATTGTATTAATACTGGTCTCTACCCACCACCATGGGTGTGAATCAGCTATTATATATTCACCGGCTAAGTTTAATATTTAAAAATGATATTTTGATTATAAAATAAATTTTTGAATATACTTACCCGGTGAATATATAAATTAAAGGCCCTCCCTTCCTCCCCGATAGAGACCCAGTGGAATGAGAAGAACTGGAGCTGTTTACAAGTATATGCGGTATCTGGCCGATAGTCGGCGCTGGTGGGCACACCCGCAACCTTCATGGCGATCGCTCGCGAGTTTTTGTGTTTCTGTCGAGCCGTCCGAGACGTCAGCTATTATATATTCACCGGGTAAGTATATTCAAACATTTATTTTATAATCAAAATATCATATTATATCCGAATTCGTCATTTTTACCTTAAGAAGTCTTGGGTTTCTTAGGTTTTTCAGGATAGGCCCTCCATGACTTTGTTGAAGGAGATAATAGCTAATGGTACCTCTCCCTCGATATTCCCAGTCCCAGTGTCCCCCGTGATGACAATTTCTGTGCAGACAGAAATTGCCGCAGCATTGTGAGATGTCAAGCCTGATATTAGACATAAGTTGGCCCTAGGGTCAAGTGTGTATGTTGGCCCGGTTCTAGGGATTACCCCATTCACCCCTGTCACACCTGTGTTAGCCACCCCTCCTCCCGTGTGGCTAGGGTTCTGGGGCCCGTCACTTGTGACCCTGTGACCCAGTTTTTTGCTGTGTGTGCCTTACCTCTATTCTGTGACCTTATTCCCCAGTGTTGTGGTTCTTGTTGGAGAAACCCGTGTGGTTTCTCCCCTCGAAGGAATGTTATCATTATTGGTTGCTCAGACCTCGACTCTTCAGCTTGCAGAGCTGGGGTGAGAGTCAAGAAGAGGAAGAAACGTGCATGTTTC
Organism: Palaemon carinicauda; assembly: GCF_036898095.1. Taxonomy (NCBI): domain Eukaryota; kingdom Metazoa; phylum Arthropoda; class Malacostraca; order Decapoda; family Palaemonidae; genus Palaemon; species Palaemon carinicauda. The sequence continues at coordinate 150,354,554 of NC_090731.1, forward strand.
TCTTCCTCCTCCGACGATGATTCTGACTTTTTCTAAAATGAAGGGCTTCCTTAGGTCTTTCAGGTAAGCCCTCCATGACTGTTTTGAGGGAGGTGGTAGCTAGCTTGCCTCTTCCCTGGTAACCCCTGTGCAGGCTCGTGATCATGTTGCTCCTGTGGCATCAGGTATGAAGGGCGTGGTGGTTCCTCCAGGGTCAAGGACCTCAATGAGTACTGTAGTAAGTTATGTGTGGTTGCACCCACTCTGGCTGTTAAGGGGCTGGAGCTGTTCACAACAGCTCAAAAATTTAAAGCTTCTGATGTACTGCTCACCGGTCCCAAACCTTTGGGACAGCCTCAAGATCTATGCTATTCTGCAATTCTGCCTGATAAGGAGTGTCTTGAACCAAGTCCGGTATACTCCCAATCTCGATATGACTCTAGTAACCTCGAAATGGACAAAAGTAGAATGGTACCCCAACCTGTTGTGCCAACCACATCCCCAGATATTCCACAGCACTTTGGAATTTTGTATGGCTTCTGGCATGAATATTATCCAGCATCTCCTCTCAGAGAAAGGCTGTTGGTGTAAAGTTGTGCGATAAATGGCGAGATAGGCCTACCTTTTGAAATCTTCAACTTTTGTGTACCAAGTCAAGTGTTGGGTTTCGTAGAAGGAGTGTTTCTCCTCTCGTAGCCTCTAGTTCATTGAGAGCCGAAATTTTACTCTACCCCCCCTAAAGAGAAAAGCCCTTCTCAGGATCAGTGGTAAAAGGCTATGGCTCAGCCTTGAACCAAGTCTTTAGGGTGAAAGACTAGGCTCATACGTAGTCTTGCAGTTCTTTAAGTGGGTACTTAATGAACTGTTTAGGCTCGGCTTAGCTTCCTCCAAAGGGATAGACAACTTCATGGTCTCTCCCTTAGCATCTCATTCTCCTCCAAAGTTGGTATCTAGAACCCAAAATCCATCAGTCCCAGATTCTAGGTTTTCTTTGTTTCCAGATGTGAGCCTTAGAGCAATAATTGATAATCATGATCAGCTAGCTGCTGAGGTGCTACCTTAGACCTACACATACAACTTGACCTCACCTGCAGCACCTCTTTGGTAGCACACAGTGAGTTAAGAAAATGACTAGATATAATCTCCTCTTGGCTGAGGGAAATTATTGACTGCATCCATTCACCAATCTCCCTATATGCATCAGGTAGAGCTCGGGTTTTAGCTCATGATGGCAGAAGAGTAAGCAAGACCCTGGCATTATTTAAGAATCTCTCTGTGGCACAGGTACAGTACTCCTGGCAGGTGGCTGGAAATGGCAGACTGCATTTATTGCCCATTACCTGTAGGAATCAACCCACAGGTCCCTAGATGCCCTTTTGCTAGGAACTGTAGTAGCTACACAGCAGGTGGTATAGCTGCCTCAGCTCCTTTCACAGGACCATTAGCATTGTATCGAGGGTGGAGGTTATGTGTTAGACTGGGATGAAAGGGAAGAAGAACTGGCTCTTTCTTTTCCTTTCCATCTTCCCCTCTCTTGGGGCACATCAGAAATCCTGTCAGCAGAAATCGAATTTCTTGCGGGTAAGCCCTACTTAGCCTGTAGCTTTTCTATTATGTAATATAGAAGAGTCATTCCCCAAACTCCCTACGAGGGGGAGTGTGTTTCAACCAAGCAAAACCATGGACATGTATATGCATCATTGATACTACGTAGATATTTTCTGCTCCGCATCCTTTATTGCGCAGGCTGTGGACCCACTGGTATTGATAAACCATAGGTGCATGTAAAGAACCTTAACTCTGCACCACATACAAGGGCCTGAGTTTTTGGTAGTCCGGGATAAGTACCTAGTTAGTTGGAATAGGGACTTTCTCCCACTTATGGATGAGCTTCCTATGTAAAGGATCATGGTTTGCATTTGTGCCACAACAAATGACAAATTTGGAGATAATTGTATTTTTCCTAACTATACAAACTTGAGTCCTTTATTCATACTTTGTTGCCATCACCTACCCCCTAGAAAGTCCTGGCTGCAATCAAAGTGAGTGATCAGTTAACAATAAGGGTGACAGGGCTTCCCTCGTCCTGATACCGGCCACCTTGTTATGAAAGTTTAATTGCCGTGTTCACCAGCTTCGCTGATATTCTATCCCTATGTAAAGGACTCAGGTTTGTATAGTTAGGAAAAATACAAATTATCTCAAAACTGGTGTGCTTCCGACAGGTGGAAGGGTGGTGCTTCTCTCCCGTTCTCACCAACTGTTATTACCTACTGTACCTCGTTAATGATTTCAATGGCCTTTCCAGCTCTGCTGAAGACATGTTCCCTATTTTAAAAAGGTCTAGGGTTTGTATGGCAAGGAAAAATAAAGTTCACTTTTAAATTTGTTGTACTTTATTCTAAAAGCTATTGCTTGGCACATTTATAATAAATTCCTGTGTCTGGTTAATGTAATGATACTGTATAAAGGGATTTTTTATTTTATTTAGATAAAACTGGTCAATATTGGTCTTTTCTTTATTTAAGTAGTTAGCTGCTGCAATGGATTTTTCTTTGGAATAAAATCTTTTGTGTACTGCGGTTAGCAACCTGCACCTAAATTCAACTTATATTTTGGTAATGCATAGTGCAATCCATTTTTTTTTATTACAGACTTGAATAGGCAAGGTTAATAGAATCAGAATTGTGACTTGATTGTTACTTTGATATGATCTTGTATGTGTGACCAACATGTATTTACAAAACTCTTTGTAACCCTAGGGTTAGAGTGTTGACAACTTGAGAATGAAATACTGTATGTCCCAGCCCTTGGTTGGTAGTAAGGAGTAATACTGTGTTTGCCATCATTGATTATCATAATATTATTGTAACATCTTTACTTTCTTGTGAAACTTGTCAATATTATTTACAAGTTTGTAAATTTCAAGTGAATTATTTCTCCTGCAGTTGACATACTAGAGCCTGATTATTTTTTTACAGACCATGAGTAGTGGAAAAGATTATGATTATCTCATCAAGTTTTTGGCCTTAGGAGATTCTGGTGTTGGGAAAACCAGTTTTCTTTACCAATATACTGAGGGCATATTTCAACAGCAGTTCATTTCAACTGTTGGAATCGACTTTCGAGAGAAACGTCTGGTAAGATATACATACATAGATTTTTTTCTAAATATACCTGTGCCATTTTTAAGATTTTTCTCTTATTTTCGACATCAGCCATTCAGCCACCTGGTTTAGATCACCCCAGGAGTTCCAAACGTAACTGAAACCACATTATACGTAGTAATTTGATAAGTAATTTTCTAATGCTAGCTGGCTATGGCCATTAATAAATAGTATAATTTTTAAATTTGAGTATACAATTATACAGCCCATAGGAAAGCTTAGTTGACTCTCTTTTTAAAATTCCACACCAAAAGCCAATCATACATTTATAAGTACAAACATAGATTAGAACATCACCCATTTCTCCTTAGTCCAAGAAATTATATGCTGTCTGGTTAGACTTATTTTAAAACAGATGTAGAACATAAGTATAATAAAATAGAGAAATTGATTTGTACACCTTTAAGACCAAGATGCCTGATTAACTGCCAGGCATGGTAGCTGCTAGACGTATGAATTTTATGACTTTGTTGTATGTACTTAGACGTTTGAAGCACTCAACTTATTCTCTGGTCCTCAGTCCCTCAGGGTCATTCGTGTGCTTGATAAAAGTAATAGTCAATTTATCTGCTACATCTAGAACACAGGAATTTTGCATGACTTGTATTATTTAGTGTTTAAATAATTTGTTACCATAATTCTAGAGAATATGTAGACAATGTGTTTGCTGTGCTACAATACTTTTCAATGGAATTTTTATATCACTAATATCATCTATTGAGAATATCGTAGACATTGTAGTAATACAGATTTTACTCTACTGTATATTTTTCTTGTAGATATATCGAGGAGATGGATCAGGTCGGCCACAGGGAGTTCATCTTCAGCTTTGGGATACTGCGGGCCAAGAAAAGTAGGGCTTTAAGTATTTATTCACTTACATTACTTGGCTATCAAGTATAGTAGATATAGTCTTCCCATTAATCATAATCCACTAAAAGATCTGAATATATTAAGTAATGGTTTGTATTACAGCTTATAATTTTGAAATGTTTTTGGGTGTAATGCACTGCATCATTATTTTTTTTATAATAGCTAACATCTGCATGATAAAAATTTTTAACAAGTTTATGTACTCTTTCATTTTGGTTATTCATAACTGTTTACCAGCTCAACTAAGTTGCTTCTTATAAATCCTTTAAAATAGTACAATCTCTGATTAGTTATTGTTTTCATGCAGTAAATTTGGTAGAAATTCAGCAAATAAACAGCCAGTTAGATATTTGCATTTAGATACTGAAGGATTTCAGTTGCAGATTGCAAATTGATGTAGACAACCTAAAGGGTCTATGATGATCTGTAATTGCTGTAATTATAAATTTCTAGACATTTTTTTGGTTAATGTAGCAAATTTTAAATTTTGATGTGTGTGTACTGGAAATGAAATTACCATCAAACAACCTGCAGGATTCCCTCAATAGAATTCTTGTACTGTGCTCTAAGGCTCACTTCATATGAGTGGATTTTTTCCGCATGGAAATATTAATGCTCTTTAGAATGTCAAAAAAGCATGTCTTCACACAACCAGTTGTTTTTTGCACGGTTCGACTGCATCAGTGCGCAAAGTACTCAGTCTGTCAGCGATTGTTCGAGATGGAGGACAAATTTTGTGGATTAATATCCGAGAGGTATTGATTTACTAACCGCATGCATTGCTAATCTGCTCAGTGCTTGACAGTTTAAAATACTGCACTTCAAAAATCTATGGAGCCCTTCAATCGGGAGGTTTTTTCCCCATTAGTAGTCATGGTTCAGCTGTTGCAGTGGGTAAACATTCCTCTTCTGCTGCTACTTTTCAGTGATTAATATGAATTCTTATTATCATTGTTGTTAATATTATTATTAGTATTACTTTGTATGGACACACTTATAAACCCTACGCTATTAAATAAGGATTATACTTTCGGCAAAGCTGAAACTAGCCATAAGACTTTTAGTGAGGTGAAACTTCCCCACTGCTAGTTAGCGGGGGTGTTAGGTGGAGTAGCCGGAGAAGCCACACACACACAATTGTGTTGTCTAGTCACTTTTTACTTTTGTCTCTCTCGCTTCTCCAACTGTATTTTCTTACCTTTGACTTTTTTTTTTTTTTTTTTTTTTTTTTCCTTATTCACGATTCCGAGAGTTTCTGTTTTTTACAACACTCTCTACCTTAGCTCCTTCATTCTAATGCTACAGCATGGAAACAAGGACTGACTGGGTGCCTCCACGCATTCCAGTAGGGGGGATCCCTTCGGGGGGACCCCAGAAGTGAGCTTCGGTCACGTTTCGCAGGAAGCGCTTCATGCCGACCTCCAACTTGAGCAATGTTTGTTGATAAGAAACAGAGAGCGCTGCCCAGGGGTCCATCTTCAGGTGTTAGTTTTTTCCCCTTCTAAGGGAAAGCCCCTCCACCTGCCACTGTTCGGCATTTTTCCTGCTTGTAGGGAGAATTGCTGACATGGCCACATTCCTTCAGGGATTCTGCCAATTTCCTGCCCTTCGTCGGGTGACTCCTTCAGGGAAAACCCAGTGAACAAGCTTCGGTTTCGTTCTCAGGCAACACTCGATGTCAACCTTCAATTTGACATAGAGTTCATTGAAGGGAAGCAGTGTGTGCTGCCCAGAGGTTAGCCTCCAGGTGTTGGAATTTTCCCTTCTGAGGGAAAGTCCCTCCACCAGCCACTGTTTTGGAATGTTCCTGCTTGCAGGGAAAACCACCAACAGCAGTAACAAGGGTTGGTCGTTCTTTCTCTTTTCGGGAGAGATTTCCTTCACTTGTACCAGAGAACAAACTTTGGCTTCGTTCTTAGGCAGCACTCTATGTCAACCTTCAATTTGAGCTAGAGATTTTTGAGGGGAGGCAGAGAGTGCTGCCCGGAGGTTCACCTCAAAGTGTTGGAGCTTTCTCTTCTGAGGAAGAGTCCCCACACTAGCCACTGTTTGGTAATCTTCCTCCATGTGTGGGGATTGCCGATGGGCGATTCATCCATTCCTCGCTCTTCTACCTTCGAGAGCAGCCTTTTGCACCACCCTGGGATTGTCACTCGTCATGTCAGGATCATCACTCGCCAGGTCATGATTTTCACTCATCAGCTCGTGATCGTCACTCGCCGTTTGCCAACTTGCAATTCGCCAACTCATGATCGTTGCTCTCCAAGCCATTTACCAGCTCAACGCTCATCGATCCCAGCTCGGTGTTCACCAACTAACTGTTCGCCGATCACCAGCTTTCTGTTCGACTGCTCGCCAATCGCTGATTCGCCAGCCTGCCGTTCGCCAGCCTGCCGTTCGCCAGCTTGCTGATCACCAGCCACCGATCACTGTTCGCCAGCTCGTCGCTCGCTGATCGCCAGATTGTCGTTCACCAATCACCAACTTCGCCAGCTCATCACTCGCTGATCGCCAGATTGTCGTTCGCCAATCGCCAACGTCCCCAGCTCGCTGAGCGCCGTTCACCTGTACGCAGTCCTCCAGCTCTCCATTCTCCTGATCGCCATTTGCCAGCTCGGTGTTTGCCAATCGCTAGCTTGCTGTTTGCCGACCACCAGTTTTCTGTTTGCCGACCACCAGTTTGCTGTTTACTGATCACCAACTTTCGTGAGTTTCACCAGCCCTCCGATTGTCATTTACGAGCTCACTGATTGCTAGCCGCTGATCTCCATTCGCAGTTTACCGTTCGCTGATCTCCGTTCACTGGTCACTGTTCGTCATTCACTGATTGCCGTTCACCAGCTCGCTGGTCATTGATCACCAATTTATCGGTCGCTGATCTCCAACGTTTGCCAGTTCACCAAGTGCCGTTCATCAGTTCGCCATTCGCCAGCTCGCTGATCGCCGTTCAACGATTGCCGTTCGGTAACTCGCTGATGGCTATCTCGCCGTTCGCCAGATCGCCGTTCATCAGCTTGCTGATCACCAGATCACGTTCGCCAGCTTGTCGTTCGTCGGCTCGTTTTTCACCAGCTCGCCGTTCGACAGCTCACCATTTCACTTGCTCTCTGTTCACCAGCTTGCCGTTTGCTTGCTTCTCGTTTGATGTTTGCAGACTCGTAATCATCACTAGACTCAAGATCATCAATAGTTGGCTCTCCGCTGGGTTACTGTTAGTACCAGCATACACTTTCAACACCTTACAGTTTTCTTCTGGATACTTTGCCTTCTGGGGCAAAAGTCACTTCTGTAACTATCTAGCCCGACTGAGACCCTCACTGCATTGAGGCTTTTGCCTCTCATGAGTCTCTCTTACTTTTCTGAGAGTACTCTCATCTAGACGACATTGATCGTCTTCACACCACTCTCTTTGGTTGGGGCTGCTTCGGTAGCCCTCCCACCTGGAGTTGAAGTTTAGCACAGATTTCCTTCTTCAAACCTAACCCAGCTCTCTTCTTTGATGGCTGGGGTAATGCGCAAGAACTAACCTTGGAGCTTATACCCCTCTCGCCTCTTTGGTTTGGTTCTTCACAAGCAGGGTTATTCGGTTATTCTTTCTCCGAACTTCGAAGAACCCGCATACACGGGGCCAGGATCTTTTATCGACTGCGACACACTTGCCAATGTTCAATGAACATGCGTTCTTCATTTACACTTCATCTTGCTACCGAATGGCTTATGTGCCATGTGCCTCAAAGACGAGGTTACTGCTTTGACTGCTACCACCTCCCTCGCTTCAATTGAGTTTTTATGAATATCTTAAGAGGTGATTCTCCATGGATAGGACCTGTGCTAGTTGCACAAGCACTGTCAGCGAATTGGATCTCGGATGCGGTTGCGGAGACAGATTCCTTGAATCTGCTCCTCCGCCTGTGTCAGGAGACATAACCCCATGGGGTTACTCCCTCTTTCATTCCTTCATATCTAGGGGATTGAATTCAGTGTTGTATAATTTGACAGCTACATATAGCAACTTAGTTGCTAAGATCTTCCATATGCATCTGAGGATCTGGTCAACCCTTGGATGGGTGACCTCCTGGGAACACCAGAGGTTGTCGGCATCTGGCATGCGCCAGGTCTCCGTCGGTGTGAGCATCTTTAGCCTCCATCTACGGAATCCTTTCCCGGAGAGACATTCGTCCAACCCTTACTAGACTCGAAGTCTTGTTTGTCAATCCTCGGATAGTGACTCTTCCGTTGCCTGATCTCTCTCTTTGGCTGAGCTTGGTTGATAGGAATGGTTTCCTCTCTTGTCTGTGAGTGAGGTTTTCCAGTATTGGAAAAACCTCTCCTACGGACTCGAAGTACTCATCTCTCTTCGCCAAGGACAGATATTTTACATTAAAGCAACAAGAGCATACACTCCTGTCTCTTCCTTCCTCCTTTGATGAATTGGAAGTGGTTCTCTCTTTATCCTCATGATTAGAACAGCTGGTCTTGCAGGAAGACATGGGTCATGAAGATACCGCTGAGCGGCTATGGTCACTTCTTCCTACTGAAGTCTACAGTTTTAGCCTCTCTTCGGGTAACAAGTTTTATCTTCAAACTTTGTCAGAAGAGAAGAAGGCTTGCAGCTATACAAGCAGTTCGTCCATGACTTACTGTACAAGTTCCACCACTATGACTTCTTCCTGGATGTTCGTTATCGGGCCTGTCATGTCAAGGAATGGTGCTCCAGTTTAGATAGCACATCAGTTTCTTCATTTAATATTGCCTTGCCTATAGCAACACACGGGCTCTGGCATTGGCAGCACCTCAGGTTTTCACAGGGATTTTTTCCCTGGGGTCGACCTGCTCCTTCAGGATCGGCTTCATTTTCCAAAAGACTCTGGGACGACCGACTGATCCTAACAGTCTTGAGCTCTTTCAAGACATCTCCTCGAGTTACTAAGGTCCAAAGATTGGAATAAATTTCATGATACCAGACTACTGTATCGAATTTGAGGCATCCACAGACATGGTCATTTGACTGCAGAAGCTCCTGCAGGTTTGTCAAGCCCCCATTAGTCTCCATCAAATCCAACCCCTTCAGGAATAGTCAGACTCCAGGTGTTTCAGCACCATGGATCTTCTTTTTCTCTGGTTCTCTACGAGATCCGAACTAAAAACGGTCCTGGTAATGAGGTTGTCAGACGAGAATATCATCCAGGGAGTCGACCTCCTCGTTTATTCTGGATTTGATGCTTCCTACAGATGCATTAAAGAAAGCAGGTGAAGCCACATACGGTACCTCACGTCCTCAGGACTAGGGTCAGAGCACAAATGGTCCCACTCTCTCAAATCTCCTTGAATTGCAATCTTATCTTCTTTTGGGAAGAATTTCCTATAATGACGGCAGAGCTTTATGGGAAATACTTCCCTCACCAGTTTGGTCTCCTGTAACGGAGGATTCCGAGTACATGATTTGAAATTATCCAATCCCCCCTTCTGTGGGAGACTCCCTTCTTCAACTTCTGTTCAGAGGTCTTCCTACTTTCGAGAGGGACTGCAGATAACAATGACAGGCATTAATCTCTTCTTCCTGCAGGAAAAAGACTTCTTTCACCTGCAGGCTCCTTTTGTGCGATTCTTCCAAGGATAAATGGCTTCTCTTATCCCGGGTAGTCTTGTCTTGTTAAAAGATTCGACTAGCCCATCAGTCTTGCCTAGCTAGCAAGACTCAACTCACTTAACAGACGCATCACGCGCAGTGATATGTATGCAACTCACAGTGGAGAACCCATAGAGAACTTTCCTTATGACACGATCTACTTGGACCACCACAGGTGAACATTTCTCACATAGCGTATCTTTTTTGCGACCCCATGCCTGGAAACTATTAAGCTCCTCCTCTCTCAAAGAGTACAACCCTTTTTGCAACAAGTTGCGAAGAGGATGTCTAGATACCAAAGTTTTTTTTTTGGCTTCGGTTAGGGAACTTTTTTTCTGTGGTGGGGATCATGTATGGTTTGTCTCTTCTCTTGAGGACACCATTCCTGGAATAGTTCCTCAATTTTCCATCAGGAGGAAGGCTGCTCCTCATCTCAGGCAATGGGAGGCCACTGCTCGTTCCTTGAGCATCTCCTTCGGACCGAAAGGTTAAACCTTTCTTACATGTCACCATTGTTGCTCTTCATCCAGAGTTCAAGCCTACATACCTGCAGTCGGGTGATAAAACGCATTCACGAGGCATGGTTTGCTTCCTTCTGTCCTGGGTGTGGTCCCCAATGACTGAGGACCTCTAGATCTTCACCTGATCCTGAGGATGAGTCTCCCCCGGTGTTACCTGAGGCCAAGAGAGTAGGCGTACCCTATGGGTTGCCTTTAACATATCTCACTCACGATGAGGAACTGAATAATATCTGACTTCTTTCCAGACAACTCGGACCCCAGGTTCAAGCCCTTCGGTCTGAAAGTCATTCATAGTATGATCATTGGTCTTCACCAACAACGATTACGCCAGTGATTAACTGAGGTTCTATCTTGAGGAAGATACAATAGCTCGCCCCGAGGGTTCGGCACGATTTGCCAACACTGGGAAGGTCAAAGGAGGCTCACCAAGAACACGTTCTTGACTTGGATCTACAAGGTCATGGAGCGGACATTAAATCCTTATCCCTCTCCTTATAGAGGTGACCTAGAGCTCATAATATTAAGGGTAGGAATACGCCCCTAACGTTTACGAACAGCTACTATTACGCAGGCCATGCCATTGGTGGGTTGGAAGTGCTAATGACCTTCATCTCCCACTTCCACTTCCTGCAAGATGTGACCTACAGGATATGGAGATGCTCTCCATTGTCTTTGTGTTGACTACACAATAAATGGTTTATAATGTCTTGAGCTCCTTGATGGACAAGTAGCAGATGGAGAGGGCAAAGTTAACCAGAGATAAGGCTGGGATGATTGACAAAGAATAACTGGGTCTTTTTTTCTTTCATCTTTGCCCCCCTACATTGCTCTGCAAAGCTGACCTCCACTGTCTGCAGGTATAACCTTTCCCTTGTGTAACCTGGTATAGATAGATATACTTGTTGCATCCCCATACCCCCTGGCGAGGTGGGATTTGGTAATGTCTCTGGTTAATTTTAAGATTTCTACATCTCTAAGATTGTCTAGCATCACACATAAACCAAAATGCTCAGGCCGCTAACTGTGCTTTGCACGTATAATTTAGTGACGTGTCAGGGTTTCTCTCTGTTACGTGCAGAGCACGTACAGGAAAATCCTAGGTCAAAGACCAGCCAGTTGGTTCAGCCTTCCACCCTCCTAAGGGGTGAGTCATCTCTATTAAATAGCTTAAGGTTTGTATGTGTGTCAGAATAAATGACAAATTTGGAAGTAATTTGTATTTTTTCCTAACATGTACCTATCCCCCAAGAATTCAAGCCTGCAATAAAACGTGACTAGACAACACAGGTGTGTGTGTGTGAGTGGAGTGACTGGCTACTCCGGCTACCCCAACTAACCCCCTACTAACTTACGGTGAGGTAGTTCTACCTTGCTAAAAGTGTTATGGCTAGTTTCAGCTTTGTCAAAAGTATAATCCTTATTAAATAGCTCCAGGTTTGTATATGTTAGAGAAAATACAAGTTACTTCTAATTTTGTCATATTGTAATATTGATCATATCTTATCATGCCAATGTCGAATCCGCAGGTGGGCATTGTTATTTGCCTCTCTGATCTCTTTATCTGAGCAATGAGGGCCAAGTGAGCACCCTTATAGGATAAGTTCAATTGTTTGTGGCTTTGCCTCACAGGGGGATTCAGGGTTGGTGGGTAATCCCATTTGTGGCAGTGATCTCCAGTTTTGCCCACTATTACCATTGGTCTGTTTAGGGTTATTCAGTCCTTCCAGGTAAGGATTGTTTTACTGGGCAGGTTTTGTTTGGGCTGGACACGCCTTGTTGGATGGCCATCGGTCACTTTCCTATCACTTTCTAGCCTATGAGCAGCTACACGGATTGGTTCTAGTCCATCCACTGTTGCGAAGCTTTTGCGATATTTCAGTCTTCACCTAGCTTCCTGATGATTTTGGAGTGGATACTTAGGGTCATTAATTTGTTTATGCCTTCCAGTTTTTGCCAATGTTTCTTGTCGGATATAGTGTGGTGGGATACCAGCTATTTTATATAAAAATGGTAGAGGTGTTGATTTTGGGTACCAATAATAATCCGACAGGACTTATTTAGCTTTGGGTCTACCTTATGTGCATGGCATGATCTTGCCTACACTGGTGCACAGTACTTTACAGGAGAGTAACAAAGTGCTGGGGCTGTCTGTCTCATGGTCTGTTCTCCAGCTGGTGTTGGCGAGTTTGCTAAGGAGGTTGCTCTTAGTTGCTACCTTATGTTTGCTTTTGTTTGTGTGGTCTTGAAAGGAGAGCGTTCTGTCAAGGGTGACACCTAAGAAGACTGGGTAGGGGTGATTTTTCAGTTCTTTGTCACACCATAATTTTGATCTTTAGCTCTCTGTTTGCCGGGTGATTTTTCAGGTGGAAGGGACACACCTGCGTTTTGTTTGGATTAGCATTGAGATGCCACTTTTTGTATTAGGTGAGGAGGGTAGTCAGGGTGTTTGAACAGTTTTTCTTCGATGGTAGTGAAGGAGTCGATTGTGTAGAAATGCAAAGGTCATCAGCATATATGTACCTGCGGATGCTCTGGTGCTGCGGCTGGTCATTTGAATGGATGTTAAATAGTATTGGCACCAGCATGGCTGTGATATGGAAATGCCAGACCACTTTACTGCCTTATACCTACGGGAGTATACCCACAGGTCCCTTGACGTCTTTGTGGTTGGTCTTGTGGTGGCTGCTCAAGTAATGGTGTAGCCAGCCCAGTTCCCACACATGACAGGAAGCATTTTATTTCTGGTAACATATACAGTAGATGTAAGTCTGGAATGAAAGGTAGAATGACTGGCTCTTCTTCATTTTTCTGGCACCTCTCTTGGGGACAAAATGGTCGAAGCATTGCTTTGCTGGGTCTGAATTGAGGCTGTTAAGTTACACTTCTGAACTCCATTCTTTAGAATCCAGAAAAGTATCTCCCCCCCATCCTTCCTAAACCAAGCATATTATTTAGGACTGCAATCCTCTGTGGGGGTAGGAATCCCACCTTTGACATCATATCAATCTTCTTGGATAGGCCAGGCCCTATCAGCTTATTCCTCCCTATGACAGACAGATAGGAATTTGTTGGTGTCTTATCCTTTGCTCCCATAGGGAACCAGGCACATTTATACTCCCAGAAAAGAAAAAGAGACAGCCAGTTTTGGTTCTAGGGGAAATTCGTGAGTCTCCCTAATTTAAAGGATGAAAGATTTGTATAGTCTTAGGAACAAATAAATTTTTAAAATAATTTGTACTTTTCCTAGCTATACAAACCTGAGTCCCTTAAAGTCAAAACTTCCCACCTCAACCACCCTTCTCAGACCTGAGCCAAAGATCGAAAGTGAAGAGCTTCGAATAAAGCAGTTGTGGGGGGGGGGGGGGCGGGGTGATACGTGTTAGGCTACTCGTCTGTGCTCACCCCGTCTCGTTAACTACCTCATTAACAATTTCAATGCCAGTTTCATCTCTGCTGAAGACATGTTCCCTATTTTAAAGGACTCCATTTTCCATAGCTAGGAAAAATACAGATTACTTTAAAAAGATTTCTTATTAAAAGGGTTGTGTGTAATATCACTATTTTCCATGGTTATATTTTACTATTTAGTGGAAGTTTTTAATCAAGGTTGGTCCATAGTTTTAGAAGTCTTTATCAAGGTAGAGAAGAATAGGTGCCGGATGCAAGACGTGTAGACAAGATGCACACAATTGAAGGTCATGTGTGTACAGGATCCTTTTAGCCTGCTGCTCTTTCACTATGTGCCTGATCTATTCAAATTTGGCGGCCCAACTTCATACGTTTTGTGTTCCAACTTTTCTCGCATATTAAAGAATGAATCATTAGCTCTAATTCTATAGAGCCTTGAAATTTAAGACACTTTTATTCTCATCCTAAATAATGATAATAATAGTAATGTGTGGATTCAAATTCACAGATGTAAGAAATCCTTCTCTGGTATTGAATGGCATTGCTATTATTTTGAAAATGTTTCACTAATTCAGTATTCTATGAATAATTAAAGTATAGATTTTTATGCAGTAGAAAAGTATTTTATTTCAGGAAGCACCAGCATGCAGTATTATATCACTAACAATTTGTATCCATGTAAATAAGAATACAGGTACTTCAAGTATTCAGCATGGTATGCCATGGACTGTGGCGGTCTTCAAAACTATATTGGACTCCCTAGCTACTCTTAACTTATTGATGTTTGGTGGAAAACATGATCACCCATATAAGGTCATTTATTTTTACAGTATATATGATACACAGTAGTCAGAATGTAGTCAGTAAAGGATTATGCCAGACATAGCAAAAGTGAGATGTCTATTCTTTTTTACTTGGCATCCACTACTCGAGAACTTTCTAAAGATAATTGAATGTAGTTTTTCCAAACATCCATTAGTCTAGCATGAAGTAGTATGCACTAATATTTTCTTATGCTTGTGCAACCCTTATACATTTAGTTATCATTGCACTAAAAATTTAAGTTCGGTTTTTAATAGAAATCCAAAAGTGCTAGAAATTATGGCAAAGAACAGAGATTACCATCTTTTAGAGTAAAGGCAATTTATGCTGTTACGTAATTTTATATGGCTCACAGGTATTGTGTGGTACCAAGTTTGATAAGCTTTGGTGGTTCTTTATTTGGGTTATGCTTACAGTGTTGTATGAATAGCTCATTGTTTTTTTATTAATGGTTTATAGTGTTTTCTTGGCTCTTTAGCTGTATTGTTTTTCTTCTTCTCTGTTCCTTCCTGTCTCTTGGAGTATTTATTCCTCTTCTTATTTGTAGTAAATTCAGGTTAATTTTTTTTTTGTGAGATTCCAAACGTTCTGGATTACATTTACTCGCAGTGAGTTTCATATATGTAAAGGAAGTTAGATTGCTTTGTGGAATGGCCATATAGCTTTGTCAAGTTGCAGGTTCCAAAAATAATGGGTTTACATAATTTTTTTTCATTGTGTTATCCTCAGAGAAATTTGCTGTACAGGTTTTGTTTGAGTCTCCCAGGTTCCAGAAAATTCTTTTTAGCACTTGCTATGGTTGAATTTAGAGTGAAGCATGGAAAACTTTGCTGTTGGTGATATATCAGTCACTGTAGAAAGGATTGCATGTACATCTTCCAAATTCAAAGATAGTGGTGTGATAGCCCACCAGAGCTAAATGAATTATTAACCACCTCTGGTATCACCATAGTAGTTTTTCAGTATCGGTTGATATACCTGTACTTTCTTTGCTCTTAGGAGATGAAGTTGCATTTAAAATAAGGGTGTTTATGTTGCTAAGTCCTAGACTTCTTTTGAAACTTATAGAATTGTTTTATTGGCATCATTATCTTGTAATCTACATTCATATTCCAACTTAGATTTTGTTTATTCTATTTGCCAGGGAGTCTTGAAGTACATTTTCAAATGAGCCGAGTAACCTGATTTAGGTATTTTAATTCAACAAACTAAATTTGAGATTGAAAATTTTTTAATGTAGATTTTTTTCTGAAAGACCTCAATTTCACAATTGATAATATTTATTAAATTTTTACTTGAAAATCATACAAAAGGATTGTTACATGATCTTTGTTTTTCAAGGAAAGCAAGGAAATTACAGTATGGTATTACACAATTAAACCAGAAGATTTGTAGTTGGTAATGTTATTAAGAAATCATATACCCATATAGAAGCCACTCTAGACTTGAAGACTTTTTCCTTTCTTTGTGCCTACAGTACTTAGAGCCTACAAAACTTAATATTAATATTACAGAAAGTGTTCTAACATCCAAACATGGTGATCTTTGCACTTTGCTTCATTTCTAGAAGTGTTGATGCACTCTTAGAGAATCAGTTTAATACATAGCTTACTAATAAGCACTTGCATTTTGTAGGTTTCGTAGCTTAACCACAGCATTTTATCGGGATGCCATGGGCTTCCTTCTCCTGTTTGATTTGACTAATGAACAGTCATTCCTCGATATTAGAAGCTGGTTGGAACAACTCAAGGTAGGATGAGGATGCATTTAATGTGTGCTGTCAAATGTTTGTGATACTGTGTAATATTATCTTGTCCAAAATACGTAAGAAATATGTTGCTTTGCCATTTTCCTGTGACTGTGAAGTGGAATTTTGGTTATATGTAGTAATTTCTTTATTTATGCAGGGATGCTTCTGTCTCCTCAGTAAAAGACGCTCCTGTCTACATATACTTGCTTACTCTGAGAGGTTAGGTATTGAAACAGGAAATCAGAATTACTTTACAGTATATTAACCACTTTTTATGCGTACAGTACGTGTTTAGCTATTACACTTAATTTTTTCTTGTAATGACTTCTTTCTTCTTGTTACAGGACATACATAATCCCATCAACTCATCTTAATACTGTACTAAGCATAACCTTCTTAATGGATTTTTGGTTTTTTGTTTACAAAGATTTTGTAGTCTTTAATGGAGTTGGCTTATTAATGGTAGTTAACTGATACACCAAGTATATTGTCTCCAAATCAAGTTGGTTATGTTGACAGAAGGTGGTCTAGGTTATTTATATTGTGTGAGGAGAATAAACTAATGGTATGGGGTTAGAATTAATAGGAATTTAGTCAAAGCCAATGTACCTGAGGCTAGTAGTAGTAGTAGTATAATACTCAAGAGAAGGATTAAACTGAACACAGGTACTTAGTAATGTTTGAGAATGCAGAGGCACAAAAAAAGATGTGCACTGTGTGGCGACAAATCAAAGATTGAAAATTGAGGCCTGTTGATGATGTAGGTGCATTGGCGAGAACTGCAATGATGGTTCTTTGAAGCATGAAATATAGACTTCTCCTGGTCAAAAAATGCAACAATCTGAATTTCTAAAATTCCAAACAGAGGTCATGAGTCACACCTCTTAACTGACCATTTGAGTAACAAAATAGTAGATGTTGAAAAGGTAATGGTCCATAGTTTATACAATTGTTTCTGTTAAATGTGAGATTTTCAGAGCTATCTGCATTATATTTTGGGTATTGATATTAAGCTGATGTTGATGTTAACTCTATTTCTTTTTATTATTTCTGTTTATTATCATTTGTTCTTTGCTTAAAATGGCTTCTATTAAACATTTTAACTCCACCTACTGTGAAAATAACCTTCCTTGAAATCACCCAATTTTCATTTCTAATAGAGCAATCCAGTATTAATGTAAGAATGCATTAGGTAGTTTTATTTGTGCGGAGTATCCTTTATACCAATACAGTTTCATATGATATAGAAATTCCCTTGAATTACTTCCTGATAAAGATCTAGTATATACAAATTAAGAATTTAATTGATAACTCATACCTGTGCTTCCTGTTAGGGGCAGAGGAGCCAAGTTGCTTTATATCAGTACTGTAGGTATTATCCATGAGTAAGACCTCCCTTCGTGGAAATTCCTGTCTCTAGTCAAATGTTTTAATTTCCCTAACTCTGTTCCATTTTATGTCACATATCCCCACATCTCAGAAAGTGTTATGTCCAGTCAACTCTTAAATGAATTTGAAATTAGATGTATCCAAATCCCTTTTTTCCAATGTATAGTTTTCTGATGTTTATTTCCAAATACAGGTACATTATGTGCTGGAAGTTACATTCTCATAAATTAATGTGATTTCCCTTTAATGTTCCTTTTAAAATTACAAACTTTCTGGACCAGCCCTGTGAAAGTTAAGAATTTTATCTTGGTGGTTTGGCTGGACTAACTAACTAACTGAAATTTTATCAGACTTGAAACATAAATTGTTTTATAGGATTTTCATTAATAAGTATGTATTGGAAAAACATGCAAAATAAAAGTGACATCTAGTACAGCATCTGCACAGCCATCATTTTCCTTCAGACGCCTCTATGGAAAATTATGGAAATTTACTGTTAATATTTACCTTCTGTAGAATACAGTTAAAATTTTTATAGTGGACTATGTTCAACATTTTTCCTACATACCAGTTTTGTCTAATGCCGGTGGTGTTAAAGTCCTATTGGGTATATGGAAGTATGGATGGAGTGCTATTGATATGCTATTGTTGAATCATCTAACCAGCTTTGTCATTCAAGTGTCCTTGTTATTCAAGTTGATTTCTATATATTTCTTTTGGCTGCATGAGGATTTATGTTCAATGAATTTGACTTGAAAATAGGTTTGTATTTCACAAAAATTAGTTGGTCCTAAAATGGATGAATCATGTTTCTGCTCAACTTTATTATCATAACCAAAACACAACTAAAACTATTTTAGTTTTAAAGAGCAGGTTCAACTTGAATTTTGAGATTCAGACATTAATAAAACATACAATTATATATTACAGTGTACTGTGGAGTACTGTACTGAAGTTGTTTTGATACTTTAAAACTTTTCTGTTACAATATACTGAAAGTTTTTGTGAGAAAATGGCCCATTAACTCGTGAAAAGAAAGGATTTGAGTTCTAATGGTAGAATGTATAGTGTATGTAGGTATCTCTGTATGAGGATCCTAATTCAAAACATTTGATGGGTTTTGCTGTCATTCTGATGACTCAATACTTTTCTAGAATAGCTCTTATGTAGATTGTTTTCCATCCCTTTTTTGCAATCCTAGTTGTAGTTATTATTGGAACATATATTTTTAGTAAATTCATAATAGTATAGTGAAATGTAATCATAGACAAATTCCGTACAATTATTTGATTATAGGATACAAAACAGAAGGTAAAAATTGGTCTTTTTCAATATTAAACTTAGCCGGTGATCATATAAGCTGTCAGCTCTGCTGCCCGACAGAAAAACCTAAGGACAAAATACGCCAGCGATCGCTATACAGGTAGGGGGTGTACATCAACAGTGCCATCTGTCGCGCAGGTACTCAAGTACTCCAAGTAAACACAGAACCAATTTTCTCTCTGTCGTGCCACCGGCAAGACCTACTAAATACGCTGTTGCTTACTGGATTGATTTTCACAGTTTTGGTGAAGTACTCATTTCTGGTTATTAGCTTTCGCTTTGCAGAGGTTATCTTCAATACTTCCTTGCATTCTTTTATTGAATTTTGGATTACCCTGTATTTGTTGACGACTTGGATAGATTTTGAATTCCCCCTTTGCCTAATTCAAGATGTCTGACCCTTCTCAAGTCCCCAAATACAGGAAGTGTAGTGCTAGGGACTGTTCAAGGCGTCTTCCGAAGGCCTCTATCGATCCTCACACCATTTGTTCCAATTGTCGGGGTAAATCCTGTCAATGGGAAGATCGATGTGAGGAATGCGTTGGGCTTTCGGAATTCGATTTTCTCGAATTCCTGAAATATTCACGTAGGCTAGAGAGAGATAGAGTCAGGAGGAGTTCGTCTCGCTCAGTTGATTTTTCCTCTCCCCATGCCCCACAACCTATTCCTCCCCCTGTAGTGGTTACTCCTGATCCCCCTTCTAGCACTCAACAACCTTCGATGGCAGATATGATGCGTGCCATCCAGGCTCTGGGTGAGAGAGTCGAGTCATTGGCGAGTGACCGCAACCAACTCATGGCAGACGTCAGGGAGTTGAAGGGTAAGAGTACAGTGGGAAGTGAAGTGAGTGGTAGTGCAGTGAAAAGTGTTAGTGTTGCGCATGAGGGTGCGTCTGTTCGTGCCTGTCGTCCTCCCAGTCCGGGACCTCTTGCAAGCTCCCAAGCCCAGGGGAGAAGCAATGTCGTACGACCAAAGGGTTCGACAGGCTTTAATCAGCGGACAGACGTTCCCTCCGTGGTTTCGGACGTATCTTGCCAAGATCGCCCCACCCACAAGAAGACGAGAGAGCCCGTACATTCCTCGTCTGCGGAAGAGGTTTCACGTCAGAAACGATGGACCAAGGTCTCACGGCCTCTCAAACGCAAGGTCCCTTCCGCGGCAGTCCAACGACCCAGGTGTAGCCACTGGGTCAGTTCGGACTCGCTGCAGTCTTCCGATGACTGCACACCTCCTAAGAGAGGCAAAGTGGTACCGCAACAGGCAGTAACACCGTCTGTTGCCGCACCTGCTGCTGTAGACCCTAAGTGGTCTTGGCTACAGTCGATGCAGACACAGTTAGCATCTTTTATGCAAGAGTATCGTGCGGAGAAGGTTGACGCTGCACCCGTTAGCCTACAACCAACCACGGTTGTGCGTCCAGCAGACGCTGAGGCTACCTTCTCGCGCACTCCAGCTCCCATGCGCAGTGTACCCTGCCAGCCGCACGTTGACGTTCACCGACGCACGGAACCCTCCGTTGACGTTCGCGAGTTACCACAACAACAGGAGGGTGGAGTTAAGTTGCCTTGTTTTGACGCTGTGCGTCAACCTCCGCAACCCACTGTGGTTACCGCTACTCGCCCGCAGCAGACTAAACAGTCAGGAGTAGAAGCTTTGCGCACCCACACAGCTATGGTTGTTGCCAGCTCACAGACTGACCAACAGTTCCATGACGTTGCGTCCAGTGCAGTCACGCATGCACCCGTGCTGCCAGACTCAGCCGACCAGCTGATTCCTACTCCTTTGCCGCTTTCTCCTCAACATTCAGACGATGGATTCTCTGATGATGACGACGCTGCACATCTTGACGACCCGCACACGGACATCGACAAACCCAAGACCACGCCTCCCTCCTTGGACTTTAGGAAAGTGCTTGCACTGTTCAAGGATTTATATCCTGACCAGTTTGTGTCTGCAGCACCACGCTCTCCTCCCTCTGAGTTCGCTTTAGGCACGCAGTCATCCGCACCTGCCTTTACGAAGCTCGTCCTCGCCCGCTCGTCCAAGAGAGCTTTAAGAGTGCTGGGAGATTGGTTGCAGTCCAAAAAGCAACTTGGGAAGACAGCTTTCATGTTTCCCCCTGCCAAGCTTGCTTCCAGATCTAGCGTCTGGTATGCCACGGGAGAAGTTCTCGGCTTGGGAGTTCCTGCCTCTGCCCAGGGCGACTTCTCCTTGCAGGGAGGCTTCTTGGAAAGTCCATCAACAAGTCCACCACCTCCGTGAACCATTCCCTCATCGGCCAGAACGGAGCTATCAGGATCATCCGTCCCGAATCGAGGAGGGCGAATTTCCTGACTACCAGATTGATGATCTTGAACGGGGGAAAAGCATAAGAGTCCATCCCCGTCCAATCCATCAAAAAGGCGTCTACTGCTATTGCCTCTCTGTCCGGAACTAGGGAGCAATAGATGGGGATCCTCTTGGATAAACTGGAGGCGAAAAGATCGATGAGGGGTCTCCCCCACAGCCTCCAGAGACTCTGACAGACCTGTTGGTTGAGGGTCCATTCTGTGGGAAGGACCTGCCCTTTCCTGCTGAGCATGTCCGCCCTCACATTCTTCTGTCCCTGAACAAACCTCGTCAGCAGGCTTATCCTGTTCTCCTTCGCCCAAAGAAGGAGCTCTCTTGCTGTCTCGAAGAGAGACAGAGAGTGAGTCCCTCCTTGCTTCCTGATGTAAGCAAGAGCTGTGGTGTTGTCTGAGTTGACCTCCACAACCTTCCCAGACACCAAGTCCTTGAAGGCCTTTAGCCCCAGAAAAATGGCCATCAGCTCCTTGTTGTTGATGTGCCATCCCAGCTGAATTCCTTCCCAATAGCCTGAGACCTCCTTGCTTCCTAGTGTTGCCCCCCAGCCTGACTCTGATGCATCTGAAAACAACACTAGGTCTGGGTTCTTCTTGTGTAAGGAGATCCCTTCCCCTAACAAGGTTGGGTCCAGCCACCACTTCAGAAGAGTCTTGACTTCTATTGGAATGGGGAAGGAAAAGGAGTCTTCCTGCATCTTTCTGTTCCATGTCTTCGAGAGAAAGTGCTGAAGAGGCCTTAGGTGGAGTCTCCCCAGAGAGACAAACAGTTCGAGGGAGGATAGAGTCCCCAGCAAACTCATCCACTCCTTCGCTGTGCATCTCTTCTTGTCCAGGAAAGTTCTGACTTTTACGAGACACTTGGTCTGTCTTTCCTGAGAGGGAGAAGCCCGAAAAAGAACTGAATTCAGAACTATCCCCAAATAGAGAATAGTCTGATTCGGTCTGATCTGAGACTTCTCCCTGTTGATGACCAGGCCTAGATCCTGAGCTATCATAAAAGTCTTCCGTAAATCCTCCAGACATTTCTCCCTCGATCGTGAACGAATCAGCCAATCGTCCAGATAGAAGGATATCCTTATCCCTTCCTGATGCAGCCAACCTGACACATTCGCCATTACCCTGGTGAAGACTTGAGGAGCCGTGCTGAGACCGAAGCAAAGAGCTCTGAATTGGAAGCACTTGCCCTCCATTACAAACCTCAGGTACTTCCTCGAAGTCGGATGGATGGGGACATGGAAATATGCGTCCTGCAAGTCGAGGGACACCATCCAGTCCCCTGGACGTACTGACGCCAGCACCGACTGAGTCGTCTCCATGGAGAACTTTGTCTTCTCCACAAATACGTTGAGAGCGCTGACATCCAGGACGGGTCTCCATCCGCCCGAGTTCTTGGGGACCAGAAACAGGCGATTGTAAAAGCCTGGGGAGACTAGATCCCGAACCGGTTCTATCGCCCCCTTGTCTAGCATTTGGTTGACAAGGTCTACTAGAGCCTTCTGTTTCCCAGGATCTGAGTACTGGGCTACTAAGGCCAGCGGAGCATCTGCGAGAGGAGGTTTTTTCAGAAAGGGGATCTTGTATCCTTCCTTGATGACTGAGAGGGACCAGGTGTCCGCCCCTCTCCTCTTCCAGGACTGCCAAAAACCTGACAGTCTTGCGCCTACTGTCTGGAGGAGACGAACTTCATTTCCTGGAGCGAGGTCTGAAAGAACCCCTGGTAGATCTTGGTCCTGAATCTTGCCTTCTCCCTCTAAAATCTGATCTTGAAGTAGTCCTGCCCCGAAAGGGCTGCTGGAATCTCCTTTCCTCCCGTTTCAAAGAAGAAGGAGGGGCTGCAAAGGGCTTAAGAGCAGAACGAGATAAAAGGTCTTGGGTGGCTTTTTGGGCCAGAGAACGCGTAATGTCATTAACCAGGGACTCGGGAAAAAGATGTTGAGAGAGGGGGGCGTAAAGAAGCTCAGACTTTTGAGCATTGGTAACAGACCTAGAAGCAAAAGAGCAAAGCAGAGCTCTCTTCTTTAGGACCCCAGCTGAGAACAGAGCAGCCAACTCATTCGCCCCATCTCTGAGGGCCTTATCCATACAGGACATAATGCTGGTAAGGTCCCTAGATCCATCCATCTGTTCAGTTTTCCTTGCGAGAGTCCCAAGCGACCAGTCTAGGAAACTAAAAACCTCAAAGGCTCTAAAAATACCTTTGACGAGATGATCCAGGTCCGACATTGACCACATGACCTTGGCTGAGTTGAGAGCATGCCTTCTAGCAGAGTCCACTAAACCAGAGAAGTCACCCTTGGAGGAGGAAGGCACTCCCAGACCCAAAGGTTCTCCAGTTGCATACCACATACCCGCTCTTGAAGCAAGACGAGCTGGTGGAAACGAGAAGGAAGTCTTAACTGTTTGTCTCCGCTCCATCATCCAGTCATCAATCTTCGTGAGAGCCTTCCTTGCGGAGATAGACAGCTTCATCTTGATGAAGGCCGACTGTTTCTTGGCCTTCTTTCTGTTAAATTGGGACTGAGGAGATTGAGGGGCAGCAGGTTGGAATTCCTCTCCAAAAAGTTCAAGAAGGGAGCGAGAGAGAACTTTGTAATCTCCCACAGCGTCGGCAGGATTATCATCGTCATCAGAAACATCCTCGAGGGCCTGATCCACATCTGCAATATCCTTCGAAAGAGAAGGATCCTTAGAACCCGACAAGGGCAAATCAAAGGCATCATCCTGCAAAAGACGGGTTGCATCCTGGAGTCCCGCGCTAGAAGAATCCTTGGAACGAGAGGCAGTATCGTCCCGAAGAGGCAGGGTGGTATCGCCCTGGGACCGAGAACGAGAGGCAGAGTCGTTCTGTCGTCGAGAGCGAGAGGCGGTATCGTCGTGGCGGCGAGAATGAGAGGCGGTATCGTCGTGGCGGCGAGAATGAGAGGCGGTATCGTCGTGGCGTCGTGAACGAGAGGCGGTATCGTCGTGGCGTCGAGAACTAGGGTCGGTATCGTCGTGGCGTCGTGAACGAGAGGAGGTATCGTCGTGGCGAAGCGAACGAGAGGAGGTATCGTCGTGGCGAAGCGAACGAGAGGAGGTATCGTCGTGTCGAAGCGAACGGGAGGCGGTATCGTCTTGGTATCGAGAACGAGAAGCAGCGTCGTTCGATAAGGTATCGTCCCGGTATCGAGAACGAGAAAACGTATCGCCCTGGTATCGCGAAGAAGTATCGCCTGGCGAAAGCACACATTCCTCATCCTGGCGTAGAGAGGGAGAAGTTCTCTTTAAAGAAGAACTCCGTTCTCTCTTAGAAGCAGACTTCTTAATCGGCAACGAGTCGTCTTTACGTCTGTCAGACTGGGCGTGAGGGCGGCTAAAGGCTTGTACTAAAGTCAAAAGTTGTTCCTGCATGACAGACATAAAGGATTTAGCAACATCAGCTGGGTCTTGCGGACCCGAAGGGGGGGGCTGACGAATAACACTCGTATCTTCGGCAGCAGGCTTCGTCCTTTTCACAGGCACGGAGTCGAAATCATCCTCCAACGGACAAGGTTCATAACTGCTAGAACCGGGAGAGAAAGAACGAGACCGTTCGTCGCGGTTCCATCTCCTCTTAGTAGGTCTTGAAGCTTCATACTTCCATTTACGTCTGGACGAATTCGGAGAAGAAAACAACACATCCGACTCGTCTTTCCCGTGACGGTCAAGAGCAGCCTGGGAATAGACAACAGAACTGTCTGAGGCGACGGCTGACCGAGGGTACGTACCTCTCACCCCCTTTCGGTCATCGACGTACCTTCTCCCTTGGTCCTGGGAGCTTGGTAGAGGTCTAGGCCTAGGGGTATGACAGATTCGGTCGGTCGCCACCTCCACTGCACTAACACAAGCACTTTCACTTTCCTTACCTTTAAAGGCCTCCAGCTGTTCTTTAATGGCCTTCAACTCGGCCGCCAGGCTAGCGTACCGAGGGTCATCCGTAGATACGGAACCTGTAGGAGGTGCAGGAGTTACTACCTCAAGGGAAGGATCAACTTCCAAAGAGGAATCAATAATAGGATCAATAGATAAATCTACGCTAAGTTCGTCTTCCTTACCACTAACAGACTTAGACTTAGACCTAGAAGCTCTCCTAACTCTATCGAGCTCTAGCTTACGCACATAGCGCTTCATAATTAACCAATCTTTCTCATCCAAAACCTTACATTCCCCACACCTATTATCAAGGGCACAAACAAAACCCCTACAATGAGAACAAACAGTGTGAGGATCAACCGCCATTTTGGGTAGTCTCACCTTACATTCCTCATTCGCACAGATACGGTAATGACTCTTTTCACTCATAATGAAAAACAGCAAAAAAAAGCTAAGAGAAAACAAAATACAACGATCGCCAAAACCCCAAATCAGAGTACTTCACCAAAAAAGCAGACTGGTACACCGAGCAGGGAAAGCGAAGAAAAACTCTTAATGACGGACCAACGTGTTATCGATCCGGCCGGCAGAGATGAACTGAAGAACAGAAAACGGGAATGATTCCTCCTACCACCCTTTAACGGGTGTTACCACCCAACCACCACAAGGCGGTTGCCTAGTTTTAGAAAAATTCTGCCGAAATAGAGATAATTAGCTATGTATATATAACTGCCAGGTAAGTATTCACAAAACTTTGTTTTATCATAAAAACTCCATATTTGTTGGACTCCTTCGGATTTAGACCATCTGATGAAAGGAGTATTCAGAGCGTTCGAAGTTTTTAACTTTTTGGACTGGTGTTTGGGAGCGTTGAGCAGGAAGACCTCCCCTTCTGACAAGGAAACTTCCATGCTCATAATGTCCTGCATGGACAAAGCCATACGGGACGGTTCTAGTGAGCTTGCGGCTTCTTTCGTTTCCGGGGTCCTCAAGAAACGGGAACACCTTTGCTCCTTCTTGTCAGACGGAGTAACCCCATGTCAAAGATCGGAGCTTATGTTTGCTCCTCTCTCGAAGTGCCTCTTCCCCGAGGAGTTGATCAAGGAGATTGCTGCCTCCTTGATTCAAAAAGACACACATGACCTGGTTGCGTCATCCGCACGCAAAGCCACCCCTTTGCCCTCCGTGTCTAGACCCAGGATGGATACTCCAGCGTCAAGGTTCATTCCGCCCTTTCGTGGCAGAGCCTCCAGCAGAGGAGGTGCTCGTGCCGAAGGTCAACGTGGGAGCAAGAAGAAAGGTTCCAAGTCCTTTAGAGGCAGAGTCTGACTGCCACCTTCTTCAGACAGCAGCGGGAGCCAGGCTCAAGAACTACTGGCAGGCCTGGGAGAACAGGGGCGCAGACGCACAGTCTGTGAAGTTACTCAGAGAGGGGTACAAGATTCCATTCTTGCGCAAGCCCCCTCTAGCAACAACTCCCATCGACCTCTCTCCCAGGTACAGAGAGGAGGACAAGAGACTAGCTTTGCAGCAAGAGGTGTCTCTCTTACTACAAAAGGGAGCGGTAGTCAAAGTCCGGGACCATCAATCCCCGGGCTTCTACAACCGTCTCTTCTTAGTCGTGAAGAAGACAGGAGGGTGGAGACCGGTGCTAGACGTCAGTGCTCTGAATGTCTTTGTCACAAAGCAGACGTTCGCCATGGAGACGACAAAGTCGGTTCTAGCATCGGTCAGGAAGGAAGATTGGATGGTCTCTTTAGACCTCAAGGACGCTTACTTTCACGTCTCCATCCACCCAGATTCCCAACCTTTTCTAAGGTTCGTTTACGGGAAGGTTGTATTCCATTTTCAAGCCCTGTGCTTTGGCCTAAGCACGGCGCCTCTTGTTTTTACGAAACTGATGAGGAATATTGCCAAATTCCTGCATTTAGCAGACATCAGAGCCTCCCTCTATTTGGACGACTGGCTTCTAAGAGCTTCGTCAAGTCGTCGCTGTCTGGAGAATCTAAAGTGGACTCTGGATCTGACCAAGGAATTGGGTCTCCTGGTCAATATGGAAAAGTCCCAACTCGTCCCATCCCAAACTATAGTGTACCTAGGAATGGAGATTCAGAGTCAAGCTTTTCGGGCTTTTCCGTCGGCCCCCAGAATCAGTCAAGCCCAAAAATGCATCCAGAACATGCTAATGAAGGACCGATGTTCAGTCAGACAGTGGATGAGTCTGATAGGGACGCTTTCATCACTGGACCAGTTCATTGCGTTAGGGAGACTGCACCTCCGACCCCTTCAATTTCACCTAGCTGTTCACTGGAGAAAGGACAAGACGCTAGAAGCGGTCTCGATCCCTATTTCCGAGAAGATGAAGTCTTCACTGACTTGGTGGAAGGACAACATTCACCTCAGAGAGGGTCTGCCACTGGCTGTTCAGACCCCCGACCACGTTCTCTTCTCGGACGCATCGGACACGGGCTGGGGTGCGACATTAGACGGTCGGGAATGCTCGGGCACGTGGAACGCGGATCAAAGAACGTTACATATCAACTGCAAGGAGCTACTGGCAGTTCATCTGGCCTTGAGAAGCTTCAAGTCCCTCCTTCTAGACAAGGTGGTGGAGGTGAACTCCGACAACACCACAGCCTTGGCGTACATCTCCAAGCAAGGAGGGACTCATTCGATGACGTTATACGAGATCGCAAGGGACCTCCTCACCTGGTCAAGAGATCTAAACCTGTCTCTAGTAACGAGGTTCATTCAAGGCAACATGAATGTCATGGCAGACCGCCTCAGCCGGAAGAGCCAAATCATCCCAACAGAATGGACCCTTCACATGAATGTATGCAAGAGACTATGGGCCTTGTGGGGCCAACCTACCATAGATCTATTTGCAACCTCGATGACCAAGAGGCTCCCAATTTATTGCTCGCCGATTCCGGACCCAGCAGCAGTTCATATACTGTAGATGCCTTTCTTCTGGATTGGTCCCATCTAGACCTTTATGCATTCCCCCCGTTCAAGATTGTCAACAGAGTACTGCAGAAGTTCGCCTCTCACGAAGGGACAAGGTTGACGTTGGTTGCTCCCCTCTGGCCCGCGAGAGAATGGTTCACCGAGGTACTGCAATGGCTAGTGGACGTTCCCAGAACACTTCCTCTAAGAGTGGACCTTCTGCATCAGCCGCACGTAAAGAAGGTACACCCAAGCCTCCACGCTCTTCGTCTGACTGCCTTCAGACTATCGAAAGACTCTCGAGAGCTAGAGGCTTTTCGAAGGAGGCAGCCAGAGCGATTGCTAGAGCAAGGAGGACATCCACTCTTAAAGTCTACCAGTCGAAGTGGGAAGTCTTCCGAAGCTGGTGCAAGTCGGTATCAGTATCCTCAACCAGTACCTCTGTAACTCAGATAGCTGACTTCCTTTTATACCTAAGGAAGGAAAGATCTCTTTCAGCTCCCACGATCAAGGGTTACAGAAGCATGTTGGCAGCAGTCTTCCGTCACAGAGGCTTAGATCTTTCCAACAATAAAGATCTACAGGACCTCCTTAAGTCTTTTGAGACCTCGAAGGAGCGTCGTTTGGCCACACCAGGTTGGAATTTAGACGTGGTACTAAGATTCCTTATGTCAGAAAGGTTCGAGCCGCTACAATCAGCCTCCTTTAAAGATCTCACTTTGAAGACTCTTTTCCTCGTCTGCTTAGCAACAGCTAAAAGAGTCAGTGAGATACACGCCTTCAGCAGGAACATCGGATTTTCATCTGAAACGGCTACATGTTCCTTACAGCTTGGTTTTCTAGCCAAAAACGAACTCCCTTCTCGTCCTTGGCCTAAATCGTTCGATATTCCAAGCCTTTCTAATTTGGTTGGAAATGAACGAGAAAGAGTCTTATGCCCTGTTAGAGCTCTTAAGTACTATTTGAGACGAACTAAATCTTTACGAGGGCAGTCAGAAGCTTTATGGTGCGCTATTAAGAAACCTTCTTTACCTATGTCGAAGAATGCAGTTTCCTATTATATCAGACTTTTGATTCGAGAAGCTCATTCCCATCCGAATGAGAAAGACCATGCTTTGCTGAAGGTAAGGACACATGAAGTTAGAGCTGTCGCAACTTCAGTGGCCTTCAAACAAAACAGATCTCTGCAGAGTATAATGGACGCAACCTATTGGAGAAGCAAGTCAGTGTTCGCGTCATTTTATCTTAAAGATGTCCAGTCTCTTTACGAGAACTGCTACACCCTGGGACCATTCGTAGCAGCGAGTGCAGTAGTGGGTGAGGGCTCAACCACTACATTCCCCTAATCCCATAACCTTTTTAATCTTTCTCTTGAAATGTTTTTTTATTGTTGTTTTTGGGTTGTCCGGAAGGCTAAGAAGCCTTTCGCATCCTGGTTGATTTGGCGGGTGGTCAAATTCTTTTCTTGAGAAGCGCCTAGATTAGAGGTTTTGATGAGGTCCTTTAGTATGGGTTGCAACCCTTCATACTTCAGCTCCTAAGAGTCGCTCAGCATCCTATGAGGATCGCGAGGCTCAGTAAGGAAGACGTACTTAAAAAGGCAGAGTAATTGTTCAAGTCGACTTCCTTACCAGGTACTTATTTATTTTATGTTTGTTATTTTGAATAACTGCTAAAATGAAATACAAAATACTTAGCTCTTAAATGTAAACATATAATGCTGGTCTCTACCCACCCCCCTGGGTGTGAATCAGCTTATATGATCACCGGCTAAGTTTAATATTGAAAAATGTTATTTTCATTAGTAAAATAAATTTTTGAATATACTTACCCGGGGATCATATATTAAAGGACCCTCCCTTCCTCCCCAATAGAGACCCAGTGGACCGAGGAGAAAATTGGTTCTGTGTTTACTTGGAGTACTTGAGTACCTGCGCGACAGATGGCGCTGTTGATGTACACCCCCTACCTGTATAGCGATCGCTGGCGTATTTTGTCCTTAGGTTTTTCTGTCGGGCAGCAGAGCTGACAGCTTATATGATCACCGGGTAAGTATATTCAAAAATTTATTTTACTAATGAAAATAAAATTTTTAGAAAATTCTGAAATTCTGATGTGTTGCAAATTTTATGTTAAAGAAACACACAACAATATATTTTATCTTAAAGCCATACAATACTTATTTCTGCCCATTAATCTCCTTATTGTTTAAGCAACCTTTATTTTCCATCATATCCAATCAACATTTGCCTACATTTGTGGCTGTGAATGTTCCCAAGCTCAGTTTTTTGTCTAAGAGAAAGAGAAAGTTTTGGGATTTAATGCCCGTGCTACCTGGAATCACAGCTATATGTTAATTACCCCAACACATTTTTTAAGTGTGTAGCACCATTGCTATCCATATCCGTAACGCACCCTATTCTAAAGCATTATTTCTCTGGTCATCAACAAATTCATGTGTACTGTAAATTTTACAGTTTGGTAGGTACTTCTATTATCTGTGTCATCCTCAAGTTATCTGGCTTGGTGATATTTCTGACCTTTTCTGTTCCTCAAACATCAAGGATCTGAATGTCTTGAAAATTTTATTACTGTTTCCACAGAGCATTGATAAAGAACTCTGAAAAGTTAACATGAACAGCAAATACACACACTATTCAAGCAAGGCAATTCAGTATCTTCATCAAGACTGTAGACATCATCCAGAATAAAGGAGTCGGTTACCTCCAAACATCAAACACATACAGGAGAGAGTACCTAGTATGCCTTCTAGATACAGTAGTTGTATGCCTCAATCCCCAACTGATCACCTCCAGCGAAGAGGCAGAAGTTACTATTTAGTCCCTGGAACGAGAGTATATTTATGGTTGTAGATGGAAGTGAAGGCAATGTCCTTAAAGGGACAAGTAATCATACTTTGTGCATTTTCCAGAAATTTTAGAGATCTTGGCTTGGGAAAATAGTGGATCTATGGCTGTTAGAAGTTGTCAAGGTTGAAAACAAATCTTGCTTTTTGGAGTAAAGTTACTCTTTATGCAACCAGTAGATGGCAGGACATACACTGGTGACACTAAAATATTTAAGGCTATAAAGGGGGGAGAGTGAGGGGAGGTAGGTGTAGTCAGGACTGAACAATCACTTGCTGTTTCAAGCTTGGGGCAACACGAGGTTAACATCTGATTGTCGACCGCATCCCGCTGAACGAGTTTTAATAGGAAAGCCCTGTTGGGATGCAGACAGCAAAATTCCCCTGCAGGGAGTTAGTGCTGTTAGTACACCTCAAACAGTGCACTCTAGGTGTAACTTAAGGGCTTTGCAGTTTCTTTTTGGACACAAGCTGCACTCAATTTTTAGCCTTATATTATGCCTCCATTCTTGCTTCCTTCCTTCCATTTTGCTGGCAAGTTTGTTAACTTAGCTTTTGTACTGCAACTGTGAGATTTTCCCCCCAGCACATGGGTGCTAAATAACCTCCCAAGCCCCAGTGTTGGTCCTGGCCCAAATTCATAAATCCAGTCCAATTCATCAGCAGATTCCTCTCAGTTGACTGGAAGAGCCCTGAAGTCAACATTAGGTTTCTTACACCTTTTAGCATTTTACCACTCATATGAGGCTAGCTTTATTTAAATCAACTACCAATCACTGTAGTAAGTATAAAAAGTCATCAGGGAGAAGACATTTTGCTCCTATACAACATACAAACCCTTGGCCTTTAATTAGGGAGATTGATTAAGTGTGTTTTGGAGATGGTCGTTAGAATTTGTTAACAATGGGTTAACCAGATGGTGAAGGTTAAAGGCGAGGAACCCCGCACCCTTTCCCTACTGGAATAGCTCACTTTTTATTCAGCTATTGATGAGTATAAATTACTGTCAACTCCTTAGCAAACTTTTTCATTTTCTTTTTCTATTGCAGGAAGTGGATGTGTTGTTGGAGTTTTTGTGATGGAAGGTCAGCAAGATGTTCATGCTTGCTGTGGGAAGGGTGACTGCTGCAACCGGTTAATGAGTAAACTGGCTGTAGATCCACAATACCTTTGAGTGTCTTATTAGGGGCACAATTATTTGCAATTATCTTTATATGCCAAGTGCAGGTTGTGGCCACTTGAATGAAAAATGCAAGCTAAGCTTTTTCAGTGGTCTGTCTTGACAATGCCCAAGAAGACACTGAAAAAGTTTTAGCTGCTTTAGTTTCCTTGGGGAGTGCGACTTTTGCTGCTGCCCTTGTGTATATACCCCTGGCTTAATTCCTGGCGGTGTATGCGTCAAGAGTAAGAATTCTCGGATCTGCATTGGCAGGCTTTTCAGGCTTTGGTGGTGTTTAGGTTACCCCCAGTGTTTGCCGCACCCCTTCAGAAGCTGGGAACTCTTCACCTATCTCTGTGCAGACTACTGATGACAATTTTAATGTAAGGAAGTCTTGGGTTTCCTTAGGTCTTTCAGGTAGGCCCTTTATGAATTTTGTGATGGAGCTTGTAGCTAAGGCTATTACTACTCCAGTTCCTACAGTGCCATTATCCCCTGTATTCCTGGTGATGCCGCTGGTGAAATGTGTGGTGGTGCCTCCACTGTCAGGGACTTGATGGTCCCCCACTCACTCCTAAAAGGACTATGAAAGCTTGGAGAGTGGCTCCCGTCATGATTCAAGTGGTGGGCACTTCCAGGGAAGAAAATGAACCATCCAGTTTGGTTCTAAGGGGACTACTAACCCACCAAGCAATCAATCTCCCCAATTAAAGGATGAGCGTTTGTATTTCATGTAGGAACATATCACAAATTCTTAGTCATTTGTATTTTTCCTAGCTATACAAACCTGAGTCCATTAATCTAACTTCCCTCCTCCTCAACCGCTCCCTCTTAAGTACTGGGTGAAAAGGTAAGAAGTGAGCTATTCCAGCTGGGAAAGGGGTGGGGCTCCTCGTCCGCACCCTTCACCAACTGGTTAACCACTCATTGACAAACTCTAACAATCATCTCCAGCTCACTCTGAATCAATCTCCCTAAATGAAGGCCTCAGGTTTGTATAGCTAGGAAAATACAAATTACTTTAGAAATTTGTGATTTTCCATTCATGGGCCTCAAGGAAGCATGCTTTCATGTTCTGGTTTATCAGTCCTTAAAGAAATAACTTTACTTTGTTCTGATGGGGGAAAGTGTTCCGGTTTCAAGTGGTGTGTTTCAGTGTACACATTTACCATATGGAGTCTTTACTTAGACCTTGTCACCAGTGGTACATGGATACATTGTAATGAAATAAAGTTCTGAAGATACCTGGGTGACTGACTGATGGTAGCAACAGCAGCAGTATTTGTCTATCATTTTATGTCCTCAATTTTAAATCAAATGGACTAAAAACAAACTTTTTACACAGTTGCATCTTATTTTGACAATTCAGAAGTTTTCCATTTCTACCATCAAGGGTTGTAGTTCTTCCCTCTTATAAAAATTTCAAATTTTATGACGATGTGTTTCATTCTGCTGTTTGAGGAGGATCCTTAATGGACACTGAAACCTCCATATTGGGACTAGATCCACAAGTGTCTTACCACTCTACGAGGAGTATTTTCTGGTTTTCACAATTAAAACAGTCTTTTTGCTGACATTTGCTTCTTTGTATTGGGTTAGTGAGATTCCTGCTCTGTTGGGAAAGCTCTGTGCATTAGAGGTTAGAAATTGTTGGGTTTGTCATCTACTTGTGACTTTATAACACAACACCCAAGTAACAAGCATCCTAGACAGCACTTTGCCATCCCTTCCTTATCTCTCTTCACATGTAACAAGGATAACCTTATATTCTATTCAGTAAGGGTTATAGGGGACACTGTGTAAAGAAATAGGTTCAGTATTCCTTTTTTCATGATGTGATAGGAAGTAAGTAATGATGACTGCAATTTCTTATTGGCTAAACGGGCTATCCTGTTAGCCTACTATTGCATGTCAGATGGTGAAGCAAAGTGTGTAAGAGTGCGAGTCCTCTACATTGGCACCCTCTCCACATCTAATGCTTTTACAAATTACATGGATGTCTTCTATTTTAAAGTGCAGGTACCACATATATTTTTATTTCACGAGATGTCACACACAAAGTGTTAAATTTATTTGTATGGTCCATTAGTTGGAAGCATGCTAATTTTTACCCTTTTAGGAATGATGTTAGGGTTTATCACCTTCCACATTTTCTATATTTTATTCTCATTTATTCATTGAAAATAGAGAGACCAGCTTCTAGGATTACAATGATCTATGTCTATTGTGATTAATGGAAAATATGGTAAATCTGAAGAGATCTAACTAGTACAAACATCTTGCAGTACACACAAAGAGTTCATCAAGACTATGAACAACACTTTTGATAAAAATGTGAATGATGGTTGATAATGAAGCAAAATTGAGGTTTTATATCTAGTATTTTCTTGCAAACTATCAGTGATATAATAAGTTCCCTCATTCCAACCCCGTACATTTCATATCCTTATTCCAATACAAAAAAAAAAATGAAGTGGATGATTTGTGGATACCTGTAGCTTCCGATAGTGCTTGTGTTATTAGACTAACTTATTTCTATCTGTTAGTCAAAAGACTGAGGGTTAGGGATAATTGTAACATGAATAAATTCATGTCTCATTATCTGCTGACCAGGATAGTGGCAGTGGTGCAAACTTAATATCTGAGGATAATGGGAGATGACTGTACTGTATATACAAATTTAAGATTGATAATTATGTATAAAAATACTACTGTAGTTTTGTGTTATGTACAGTAATGTTTCAGAATAAATTATTGTGGTTAAAAAATTGTTCCAAAATTACTTATTTTAGTGTTATAGAATATTTCAGAATAATTTACTTTTCTGAATAATCAATATCATTAAGATGTGCTGATAATTTGAAGATAGCTTAGGTTTCATAAGAGTTATCACTTTTTATAGAAAGTGTATCGTTTAAGATTTTTGAGAATTTAATGTATTGTTTCTTGTATTCCGTCTTGAAATAATCAAGCATGTAGTCTTGGGTGAAGTTTGTGTTATGGATAAGTAACTTGTAATTACGATTTAGTAACTAGTACTGTATATTTCTTGCACATAAATTTAAACTTTGTTAAAAACAAGAGGATATGAATTTTTTATTATTTTATGTTAAAGTTTGGAGGTCAGTATTAGCATTTACTGTTTGTAAATAGTGTCCTTCTAAGTCACGATGATTTAAAATAGAATATAGTTCAATAATTGAAAGATCATTATTGTAAATAGTTCAAATAAGTTTTTAACTCATACTCATTAAGTATTGAAGTTTTATATCATTTGTTTTTTACAGACACATGCATACTGCGACAATCCTGATATAATACTATGTGGGAATAAAGTGGACTTGACTGACCAACGAATTATATCAGAGCAGCGAGCAAAGGAAGTTGCAGAGAAATTTGGGTAATTATGGAAAAGATATTTTTGTTAGATGCACTGTATTGATCAAGTATTTATTCTGTAAAGTATATAGCATAGAGGTAATTTTACAAATACAGTATAGAAATCCCTCAGCTATTAAAGGTGTTATGTTCCAACACCCTCCTCCGCAGTAGCTGAAAAATTGGTGAGTACGTATTGAAATCCATGGTATAAATTTTTCATTATTTTTATAATTTTTTATACATTTTTATTGTCTCTAAATTTAAGCTTTTATAAACCATCCCAACACTCTTATAAACCTGTTATACACTCTTTAGAAATTGTTAAGCTTAAACTTACTTTTACTGTAAATACTGTACATCCTTACAAATACATAAATGAAGAGATTGAAATCAGAACAGTCTCCATTGCAGATAATTATGTAAACTCCATCTTTACAATGGCCCTTTTTCAATATTAATCTTACCCGATGATCATGTAGCTGCAACTCTGTTGCCCGACAGAAAAAACCTACGGTCGGGATACGCCAGCGATCGCTATACAGGTGGGGGTGTACAACAACAGCGCCATCTGTCGAGTAGGTACTCAGGTACTTCTTGTCAACAAGAACCAATTTTTCCTCTGTCGTGCCACCGGCAAGACCTACTTGATACGCTGTTGTTTCTGGAGTTGATTTCACGCTTTTTGGTGATGTATTCTCTCTAGATATTAGCTTTCGCTGTACAGGAGTTATTATCATTACCTTATCAAGCTTTTTTGATTAGTTTTGGATTAATTGTTGACGACTTTGATAGATTTTGGATTCCCCCCTTGGCTAATTCAAGATGTCTGACCATACTCAAGTCCCCAAGTACAGGCAGTGTAGCGCTAGGGACTGTTCTAGGCGTCTTCCGAAGGCCTCTATAGATCCTCACACCGTTTGTTCCAATTGTAGGGGTAAATCCTGTCAATTGGAAGATCGATGTGAGGAATGCGCTGGGCTTTCGGAATTCGATTTTAATGAATTCCTTAAGAATGCACGTAGGCTAGAGAAGGATAGGATCAGGAGGAGTTCGTCTCGCTCTTTTGATTTTTCCTCTCCCCATGCCCCTCAACCTATTCCTTCCCCTGTAGTGGTGACTCCCGACCCTTCTACTAGCTCTCAACCCTCGATGGCGGACATGATGCGTGCCATTCAGGCTCTTGGTGACAGAGTGGAGTCATTAGCTAATGACCGCAATCAACTCTTGGCCGATGTCAAAGAGTTGAAAGAGAAAAGTGCAGTGGGAAGTGTAGTGAGTGCAAGTGCGGTGAAAAGTGTCAGTGTCAGTGTTACGCATGAGGGTGCATCTGTTCGTGCCAGTCGTCCTCCCAGTCCGGGACCTCTTGCAAGCTCCCAAGCCCAGGGGAGAAGCAATGTCGAAGGACCAAAGGGTTCGACAGGCCTTGATCAGCGTACAGATGTACCCTCAGTGGTTGCGGACGTATCTTGCAGAGATCGTCCCATCCACAAACAGACGAGTGAGCCCATTCATTCCTCGTTTGTGGAAGAAGTTTCTCGGCAGAAACGCTGGACCAAGGTCTCACGACCTCTCAAGCGCAAGGTCCCTTCCGAGCGAGTCCAACGGCCCAGGTGTAGCCACTGGGTCAGTTCGGACTCGCCGCAGTCTTCCGAAGACTGCACACCTCCCAAGAGAGGTAGAGTGGTTCCGCAGCAGGCAATCACTCCGTCTGTTGCCGCACCAACCACTGTAGACCCTAAGTGGTCTATGCTGCAGTCTATGCAGACTCAGCTTGCTTCCTTCATGCAGGAGTATCGTGCTGAGAAGGTTGACACTGCACCTGTTAACCTACAACCTGCCACGGTTGTGCGCTCAGCAGACACTGCGGCTGCCTGCTCCCACACTCCGGCTGTGAGAGCTCCACCACCGATGCGCAGTCGACCCTGCCAGACGCATGTTGACGTTAGCCGACGTGCGGCACCCTCCGTTGACATGCGTGAGCTACCGCATCAGCAGTGGGAAGGTGCTGTCAAGCTGCCGTGTTTTGACGCAATGCGGCAGTCTCAGCAACCCACGGCAGTCCCCACCACGCACCATCACTCCGCTTTTGTTGTTGCCAGCTCTCAGACTGACCAGCAGCGGCATGATGTTGGATCCAGTGCAGCTACGCATGCACCCGTGCTGCCGGATTCAGCCGTTCAGCTTTCTTCTCCTCCTTTGCCGCTTCCTCCTCAGCATTCGGATGAAGGAGTCTCTGATGACGACGAAGCTGCGCATTTGGACGATCAACACTCCGACATAGAGGAACCCAAGACTACGCCTCCCTCCTTAGACTTAAGGAAAGTCCTTGCCCTGTTTAGGGAGTTGTATCCGGACCAGTTTGTGTCTGCAACCCCGCGCTCACCTCCCTCTGAGTTCGCTTTAGGCATGCAGTCAGCAGCTCCTGCCTTTACGAAGCTCGTACTCGCGCGCTCATCCAAGAGAGCTTTAAGGGTACTGGGAGAGTGGTTGCAGTCCAAGAAGCAACTTGGGAAGACATCCTTCATCTTTCCACCGACCAAGCTTGCTTCCAAATCTAGCGTCTGGTATGCCACGGGAGAAGATCCCGGCTTGGGAGTTCCTGCCTCTGCCCAGGGCGACTTCTCAAGTCTGGTAGACTCTCCCCGCAGGCTGGCTATGAGACGCTCTAAGATTTGCTGGACCTTTTCGGACATGGACCATCTTTTGAAGGGAGTTTTTCGTGCTTTTGAGATCTTCAACTTCCTGGACTTGTGTTTGGGAGCGTTAAGCAGAAAGACCTCCCCTTCGGATAAGGACTCTGCCATGCTCATCATGTCATGCATGGACAAAGCCATTCGGGATGGGTCTGGCGAGCTTGTGGCTTCGTACGTGTCTGGAGTTCTTAAGAAGCGAGATCACCTTTGCTCCTTCTTGTCTGCGGGGATCACACCATGTCAGAAGTCGGAGTTGATGTTTGCTCCGCTTTCCAAGTGTCTCTTTCCGGAAGAGCTGATCAAGGGGATTGCCGCCTCGTTGATCCAGAAGGATACCCATGACCTGGTGGCGTCATCCGCACGTAAAGTCACAGCTTTACCTTCCGTGCCTAGACCTAGGATGGACACACCAGCGTCTAGGTTCATTCCGCCCTTTCGTGGCAGAACCTCCAGCAGAGGAGGTACCCGTGCCGACAGTCAACGTGGCAAAAAGAAGAAGGGTTCCAAGTCCTCAAAAGGCAGAGTCTGACTGCCAACCTCTCCAGACAGCAGTGGGAGCCAGGCTCAAGAACTACTGGCAGGCCTGGGAGAACAGGGGTGCAGACGCACAGTCTGTGAAGTTGCTAAGAGAGGGGTACAGGATTCCATTCTTGCGCAAGCCCCCTCTAGCAACTACTCCCATCGACCTCTCTCCCAGGTACAGAGAGGAGGACAAGAGGCTAGCTTTACAGCAAGAGGTGTCTCTCTTGCTACAAAAGGGAGCGGTAGTCTTAGTCCGGGACCATCAATCCCCGGGCTTCTACAACCGTCTCTTCTTAGTAGCGAAGAAGACAGGAGGGTGGAGACCGGTGCTGGACGTCAGTGCTCTCAATGCTTTTGTCACCAAGCAGACGTTCACCATGGAGACGACGAAGTCGGTGCTAGCATCGGTCAGGAAGGAAGACTGGATGGTCTCGTTGGACCTAAAGGACGCGTACTTTCACGTCCCCGTCCATCCAGACTCCCAACCTTTCCTAAGGTTCGTCTTTGGAAAGGTCGTTTACCAGTTCCAAGCCCTGTGCTTTGGCCTAAGCACGGCACCTCTAGTGTTTACCAAACTGATGAGGAATATTGCCAAATTCCGGCATTTGGCAGACATCAGAGCCTCCCTCTATTTGGACGACTGGCTTTTAAGAGCTCCGTCAAGTCGTCGCTGTCTGGAGAATCTCAAATGGACTATGGATCTGACCAAGGAATTGGGTCTCCTGGTCAATATAGAAAAGTCCCAACTCGTCCCATCCCAAACTATAGTCTATCTAGGTATGGAGATTCAGAGTCGAGCTTTTCGGGCTTTTCCGTCGGCCCCCAGAATCAGTCAAGCCCAAGAATGCATCCAGAGCATGCTGAAGAGGAACCGATGTTCAGTCAGACAGTGGATGAGTCTAACAGGGACGCTTTCATCGCTGGCCCAGTTCATCGCGTTAGGGAGACTCCACCTCCGACC
Organism: Palaemon carinicauda; assembly: GCF_036898095.1. Classification (NCBI taxonomy): domain Eukaryota; kingdom Metazoa; phylum Arthropoda; class Malacostraca; order Decapoda; family Palaemonidae; genus Palaemon; species Palaemon carinicauda. The sequence continues at coordinate 150,394,179 of NC_090731.1, forward strand.
CCTTCAGTATCATCTAGCTGCTCACTGGAGAAAGGACATGACGCTAGAAGCGGTCTCAGTTCCTATATCCGAAGAGATGAAGTCTGCACTGACTTGGTGGAAGAACAGCATTCTTCTCAAGGAAGGTCTACCACTGGCTGTTCAGACCCCCGACCACCTTCTCTTCTCGGACGCATCGGACACGGGCTGGGGTGCGACACTGGACGGACGGGAATGCTCGGGCACGTGGAATCCGGATCAAAGAGCACTTCACATCAACTGCAAGGAGCTACTGGCAGTTCATCTGGCCTTGAGAAGCTTCAAGTCCCTCCTTCTAGGCAAGGTGGTGGAGGTGAACTCCGACAACACTACAGCCTTGGCGTACATCTCCAAGCAAGGAGGGACTCATTCGAGGAAGTTGTTCGAGATCGCAAGGGACCTCCTCACCTGGTCAAGAGATCAAAAGATATCGCTTGTAACGAGGTTCATTCAAGGCGACATGAATGTCATGGCAGACCGCCTCAGCCGGAAGGGTCAGGTCATCCCCACAGAGTGGACCCTTCACAAGAATGTTTGCAGCAGACTATGGGCCCTGTGGGGTCAGCCCACCATAGATCTGTTCGCTACCTCGATGACCAAGAGGCTCCCAAATTATTGCTCACCGATTCCGGACCCAGCAGCAGTTCACGTAGATGCCTTTCTTCTGGATTGGTCCCATCTAGACCTGTATGCGTTCCCCCCTTTCAAGATTGTCAACAAGGTACTGCAGAAGTTCGCCTCTCACGAAGGGACACGGTTGACGTTGGTTGCTCCCCTCTGGCCCGCGAGAGAATGGTTCACCGAGGTACTGCAATGGCTAGTAGACGTTCCCAGGACTCTTCCTCTAAGAGTGGACCTTCTGCGTCAGCCGCACGTAAAGAAGGTACACCCAAGCCTCCACGCTCTTCGTCTGACTGCCTTCAGACTATCGAAAGACTCTCAAGAGCTAGAGGCTTTTCGAAGGAGGCAGCCAGAGCGATTGCCAGAGCAAGGAGGACATCCACTCTCAAGGTCTACCAGTCAAAATGGGAAGTCTTCCGAAGCTGGTGCAAGGCGAATTCAGTTTCCTCAACCAGTACCTCTGTAACGCAGATAGCTGACTTCCTTTTACACCTAAGGAATGTAAGATCCCTATCAGCTCCTACGATCAAAGGTTACAGAAGCATGTTGGCAGCAGTCTTCCGCCACAGAGGCTTAGATCTTTCCACCAACAAAGATCTACAGGACCTCCTTAAGTCTTTTGAGACCTCAAAGGAGCGTCGGTTAGCCACACCAGGTTGGAACTTAGACGTGGTTTTAAGGTTCCTGATGTCAGCAAGGTTCGAACCGCTTCAATCAGCCTCTTTTAAAGATCTCACTTTGAAGACTCTTTTCCTCGTTTGCTTAGCAACAGCTAAAAGAGTCAGTGAGATACACGCCTTCAGCAGGAACATAGGTTTTACATCTGAAACGGCTACATGTTCCTTACAGCTTGGTTTTTTAGCTAAAAACGAGCTCCCTTCTCGTCCTTGGCCCAAATCGTTCGAGATTCCAAGCCTGTCCAATTTGGTTGGAAACGAACAAGAGAGAGTACTATGCCCAGTAAGAGCTCTTAAGTACTATTTAAGACGTACAAAGCCATTACGAGGACAATCAGAAGCTTTATGGTGTTCTATTAAGAAACCTTCTTTACCGATGTCGAAGAACGCAGTTTCTTATTACATCAGGCTTTTGATTAGAGAAGCCCATTCTCATCTGAATGAGGAAGACCATGCTTTGCTGAAGGTAAGGACACATGAAGTTAGAGCTGTCGCTACTTCAGTGGCCTTCAAACAGAACCGTTCTCTGCAGAGTGTAATGGATGCAACCTATTGGAGAAGCAAGTCAGTGTTCGCATCATTTTACCTTAAAGATGTCCAGTCTCTTTACGAGAACTGCTACACTCTGGGACCATTCGTAGCAGCGAGTGCAGTAGTAGGTGAGGGCTCAACCACTACATTCCCATAATCCCATAACCTTTTTTAATCTTTCTCTTGAAATGCTTTTTATTGTTGTTTTTGGGTTGTACGGAAGGCTAAGAAGCCTTTCGCATCCTGGTTGATTTGGCGGGTGGTCAAATTCTTTCTTGAGAAGCGCCTAGATTAGAGGTTGTGATGAGGTCCTTTAGTATGGGTTGCAGCCCTTCATACTTCAGCACCTAGGAGTCGCTCAGCATCCTAAGAGGATCGCGAGGCTCAGTAAGGAAGACGTACTTAAAAAGGCAGAGTAATGGTTCAAGTCGACTTCCTTACCAGGTACTTATTTATTTTATGTTTGTTATTTTGAATAACTGCTAAAATGAAATACGGGATACTTAGCTTCTAATGTTAACATGTATGCTGGTCTCCACCCACCCCCCTGGGTGTGAATCAGCTACATGATCATCGGGTAAGATTAATATTGAAAAATGTTATTTTCCTTAGTAAAATAAATTTTTGAATATACTTACCCGATGATCATGAATTTAAGGACCCTCCCTTCCTCCCCATAGAGACCCAGTGGACCGAGGAGAAAATTGGTTCTTGTTGACAAGAAGTACCTGAGTACCTACTCGACAGATGTCGCTGTTGTTGTACACCCCCACCTGTATAGCGATCGCTGGCGTATCCCGACCGTAGGTTTTTTCTGTCGGGCAACAGAGTTGCAGCTACATGATCATCGGGTAAGTATATTCAAAAATTTATTTTACTAAGGAAAATAACATATTTCTAGAAGTTATCCCCCATTTGTTCCGTAACCGAAATACAAACCACGCTATTTACACAGGGTTTACCTTTTAGCGCAGCTGAAATGGCTAGCCATTAGAATTTAACGAGGGTTTGCTGAATGTTGAGGATAATAGGGAGGCAGATATAATTGCTGTTCCAGGTGTTGAGGTGCCAGTGATGGGAGATGAGAATGAGAGAGAGATTACAATAGAGGAAGTGAGGAGAGCACTAGATGAAACGAGAGTAGGAAAAGCATCTGGTATGGATGGTGTGAAAGCTGAGATGTTGAAGGAAGGGGGTGTGACTGTACTTGAATGGTTGGTGAGATTGTTTAATGTGTGTTTTGTGTTGTCAATGGTACCAGTAGATTGGGTTTGTGCATGTATTGTACCACTATATAAGGGTAAGGGAGATGTGCATGAGTGTTGTAATTCAAGAGGTATTAGTTTGTTGAGTGTAGTTGGAAAAGTGTATGGTAGAGTATTGATTAATAGGATTAAGGATAAAACAGAGAATGCAATCTTGGAAGTACAGGGTGGTTTTAGAAGAGGTAGGGGTTGTATGAATCAGATTTTTACAGTTAGGCAGATATGGGAGAAATATTTAGCAAAAGGTAAGGAGGTGTATGTTGCGTTTATGGATCTGGAGAAAGCATATGATAGAGTTGATAGGGAAGCAATGTGGAATGTGATGAGGTTATATGGAGTTGGTGGAAGGTTGTTGCAAGCAGTGAAAAGTTTCTACAAAGGTAGTAAAGCATGTGTTAGAATAGGAAATGAAGTGAGTGATTGGTTTCCGGTGAGAGTGGGGCTGAGACAGGGATGTGTGATGTCGCCGTGGTTGTTTAACTTGTATGTTGATGGAGTGGTGAGAGAGGTGAATGCTCGAGTGCTTGGACGAGGATTAAAACTAGTAGGCGAGAATGACCATGAATGGGAGGTAAATCAGTTGTTGTTTGCGGATGATACTGTACTGGTAGCAGACACAGAAGAGAAGCTTGACCGACTAGTGACAGAATTTGGAAGGGTGTGTGAGAGAAGGAAGTTGAGAGTTAATGTGGGTAAGAGTAAGGTTATGAGATGTACGAGAAGGGAAGGTGGTGCAAGGTTGAATGTCATGTTGAATGGAGAGTTACTTGAGGAGGTGGATCAGTTTAAGTACTTGGGGTCTGTTGTTGCAGCAAATGGTGGAGTGGAAGCAGATGTACGTCAGAGAGTGAATGAAGGTTGCAAAGTGTTGGGGGCAGTTAAGGGAGTAGTAAAAAATAGAGGGTTGGGCATGAATGTAAAGAGAGTTCTATATGAGAAAGTGATTGTACCAACTGTGATGTATGGATCGGAGTTGTGGGGAATGAAAGTGACGGCGAGACAGAAATTGAATGTGTTTGAGATGAAGTGTCTAAGGAGTATGGCTGGTGTATCTCGAGTAGATAGGGTTAGGAACGAAGTGGTGAGGGAGAGAACGGGTGTAAGAAATGAGTTAGCGGCTAGAGTGGATATGAATGTGTTGAGGTGGTTTGGCCATGTTGAGAGAATGGAAAATGGTTGTGTGCTAAAGAAGGTGATTAATGCAAGAGTTGATGGGAGAAGTACAAGAGGAAGGCCAAGGTTTGGGTGGATGGATGGTGTGAAGAAAGCTCTGGGTGATAGAAGGATAGATGTGAGAGAGGCAAGAGAGCGTGCTAGAAATAGGAATGAATGGAGAGCGATTGTGACGCAGTTCCAGTAGGCCCTGCTGCTTCCTCCGGTGCCTTAGATGACCGCGGAGGTAGCAGCAGTAGGGGACTCAGCATTATGAAGCTTCATCTGTGGTGGAAATGTGGGAGGTTGGGCTGTGGCACCCTAGCAGTACCAGCTGAACTCGGTTGAGTCCCTGGTTAAGCTGAAGGAACGTAGAGAGTAGAGGTCCCCTTTTTTGTTTTGTTTCATTGTTGGTGTCGGCTACCCCCCAAAATTGGGGGAAGTGCCTGGGTATATGTGTGTGTGTGTGTATTACCCCCGTGCTAGTTAGCGGGGGGGTAGGGGAGTGGTAGCTAGCTACCCCTCCCCTCCCTCACACACAGATGAATGCTCACTTTCACTTTTGGCTCGTACTGTGACAGACGTCTCTGTCTTGGTCCTCTCTTGGCAGCCATTGTTTGTTTTGTCTTTACTTAATCGCTTACTTTTCATTTACTCAATATATATGTAAACATGTTTTCATGTTTGTATACATATTTGAGTATAGAAATCAGTAAGTTTCCTTTTCAGATTTGTGTGTGTAGTGTAACCCTCGTTTATCGCGGTAGATAGGTTCCAGACGCGGGCGCGATAGGTGAAAATCCGCGAAGTAGTGACAGCATATTTACCTATTTATTTAACATGTATATTCGGACTTTTAAAACCTTCCCTTGTACGTAGTACTGTTAACAAACCACCCTTTAATGTACAGAACACTTAATGCATGTACTACAGCACCCTAAACTAAAACAGGCACAAATATTAAAGGCGATTTTATATCATGTGTTTCCTAAACACCTAAAAAGCACGATAAAAAATGGCAACCAATGTTTTGTTTACGTTCATCTCTGATCATAATGAAGAAACAAACTCATTTAGTGTACACATATATGTATAGGTTAGTTTTTGCATCGATTATATTGATTATACAGTACTGTATGTTGATTTTTTTATTACCAATGTTTTAGTTTACGTATTTTTCTTAGGACTTCCAAATGAAATCTTTTTCTTTATGACGCCGCCTGAAACGACGGCGTGTACGCTCAGTAAACAACCACGCTCAGAACAAACAAGGCATTTAACGCGCATGATGATAGTGATAAATAATGATACAGTACATACAGTATTTACAGTAAAAGCATTTACAAAATATGTTACCTTACAAATATAAATTATACAGTACTTGTACGTAGCAAAACAGGAAAACAATTTGAGAGAGAGAGAGAGAGAGAGAGAGAGAGAGAGAGAGAGAGAGAGAGAGAGAGAGAGAGAGAGAGAGAGAGAGAGAGATTGTTTTACGTACGAATGTAAATTTTAAACAAAAAAAATATGATAGGTTACAACATGTAGACTTTTAAAACCTTCCCTTTAACTTAATGCATACGTACGTACATTACTAAACTATAAAACAGGTTAAAGTAAAAAATAAAGATTGTTACTGTACTCACCACGAAAGAAGTTCAAGAAAAACTTGAATGACGATGGCGATGAATTTGCTGCACAGTAGAAATGATGATGATGAAGCTGATGATGTGTTCTACTGTGCAGTCAATGATAGTATTTTACGTCTCTTCACACGGAGGTGTCTTTTCCTGGGACACCTCTTCAACTTCTTCCTGGGAAACTTCTTCAATTTCTTCCGAAGGCGTACTAGCAGGAGGAACTGGCTCTTTTTTGCGAGGCTGGAAGAACATTGTGATCGGAAGTTGTTGCCGCTGCTTCTTTTTTCGATCCAAGAGCATCCTGTAGGGAGTCATGATGTCATCGACCTTATTTGAGAATTGCATCGAGCGAACCATATCCTCGTCCCACTCTTGTAACATTTCTTTCGCCTCCTTCATATGGTTGCAGAACTTGGCAAGCCGTTCTAATGTTAAGCCCGTTTCTTCGACATTTTCTTGGGTCTCTTCCTGGGTACCCTCACTCTCTTCCTCACTTGCCGATTTCGTCAGGTCTTCGAGGTCTGCGTCAGTTAGGGGCTGGGAATGGCAGTCCAACAACTCGTCGACGTCTTCAGTCGTCATGTCGCCAAACCCGTCACCTCCAATTATGGCAGCCAACTGCACAGATTTCCGTATTGCAGAGTGTTGGATTTCCGACGGAGTAAATCCCTTGTCGTCGTAAACAATATCGGGCCACAGCTTCTTCCAGCTCGCATTCACGGTTGCAGGTTTCATCTCTTGAAGTGCCTTTTGAATATTCTGCAGGCACGTGGCTATGGTGTACTGCCGCCAGTACGCCTTCAAGTTGAAATCTTCATCCTCGTCATCTTGGGCAGCATCCACACACGCAACGAGGTCCGCCAAGGTATTCTTCGTGTAGAGGGCCTTGAACGCCCTGATAACCCCCTGGTCCATCGGTTGAATTAATGACGTGGTGTTGGGTGGTAGGAACTCAACCTGAACGCCCTCACGCGACAGGTCAGTTGCGTGTCCACCAGCGTTATCCATAATGAGAAGGATCTTGAATGGCAAGCCCTTCTCTAAGAGATATTCATGGACTTGCGGGATGAAACACTGGTGGAACCAGTTGGAGGTCAGCATCTTCGTAATCCATGCTTTTTGATTATGCATCCAGTACACGGGAAGGAGATTCTTATTTTTATTTTTCAAAGCGCGAGGATTTTTCGACTTATAAATAAGCCCCGGCTTTAACAAAAATCCAGCAGCATTGCCACACATCACGAGGGTAACGCGATCCTTGAATGCCTTAAAGCCAGAGGCTTTGGCTTCCTCTTTGAACAGGAAAGTTCGCGACGGCATTCTCTTCCAAAACAAGCCGGTTTCATCCATATTAAACACTTGTTCCGGCTTGTATCCACCTTCAGCGATAATGTTCTTGAAAGTCTGGTTCACGTAAGTTTCAGCAGCGGCAGTGTCAGCGGAAGCAGACTCCCCATGCAGGGAAACGCTTTTCAGGGCGAAGCGTTTCTGAAACTTCGCGAACCATCCTTTGCTTGCGGAAAAACGTTTCTGAGGCTGGGAATCAGTGGATGTCCCTGGTTGAGGATCATCTGCATCATCATCATCTTCAGCATGGTTGCCGTCGTCGTCTTTAGGTTCCTTTGCAGCAAAATTCTCATATAAGCTCAAAGCCTTTGTTTGGATGGTGTTCGTATCCAACGCTATGTTCTTCTTCCGGCAGTCGGCAATCCACACAGCTAAAGCACCTTCCATGCGTACGATCGTTTTATTACGCGTTGTAACGACTCGCTTCGCTGATCTGCTAAAGGTGATTGCAGCAGTCTTTCTAATGTTCGCCTCGTCCTTTTTGATATAGCGAACGGTGGATTCGTTGATGCCAAAATGGCGGCCGGCGGCCGCGTAACTTCTACCATCTTTTAACATGTCGAGAAGCGTAACCTTCTCAGCTATCGTCATCATCCTTCGGTGGCGTTTAGGCTCACTACCAGCCTTACTAGAAGCAGAACGCTTGGGAGGCATTGTACAGTAGGATTTAACAGAAAGTTCAACAAAAAGTTCAACTTAAAACAGTCGCACACAGCACAGATTAAACTTCACAAACTTAAGAACGTCTACTCAGCAATACGCGGAAAGAGAAAGTGAACGATCCAGCCCCGCGAGAACTTTGATGCTGCGGGTAGAAGATGCGGGCAAAACACCAATCACAGGCTAGATAACAAAACTTGAGTTTTGATTCGTCATCTATCAGCGCTTGAACCAATCACAACCCGTCTTACAGTACATGGTGCGTTGGTTACTCATAGAAGATGCCCCGCGCATACTGAACGTACGTACAGTAGATTAAGTACAATACCGTAATAATAATAAATAATGATAATAATACTGTACAGTAATAATAATAATAATAATGATTAATAATAATAACAATAATAATTTTATTAACAACAACAACAATAATAATAATAATAACAATAATAATAAAAATTTACGTACGCTATTTTACGCCTCTCTCTCTCTCTCTCTCTCTCTCTCTCTCTCTCTCTCTCTCTCTCTCGTACGCTTACAGTATTCGAAATGTGATTTTTGCAACAAAGAATATTATTGGATGCAGTACTGTACTACGTACGTATACGTACAAAAGATTCATGGAAAAGAAGCACATCCATTACAGTACACACCATTCTAATATGGTATGACTGCATCTGATTTGCGTTTCATGTTTGATTTAATTTTACTACGTACTGAATTATCGTATGATCACATTCTCTTTTCGTGTTTTATTTCTTTCTGTGCTGAATTATATATCATATGTAATGCAATGAACAATCAGTGAGAGCAGATATTACTAATTACAGTATTAATGGAATTACAGGTAACAAAATATCGTATTTGGTTGTCTTCAGATTTCGCGGTATTTTCGAATTTTCCGGAAAATCCGCGATATGTATATATATATGGGTTATGGGAAAACCCCGCGAAGTGGTGAATCCGCAATTGTCGAACCGCGAAGTAGCGAGGGTTCACTGTACTTATCTACGTGGTGTCCTCGGCAGTTGGCCGCCACGGCGTTATGGGTGGCGATCGAGTTTGACTTATGTCTTTCTCTCTCTCTCTCTCTCTCTTGACGTCGTTCACCCTTTTACTACGTGTTACTACGCCCTTGTAGCTTCCTTTCCGTGTGGGGGGGTTGCTACGCCGTACGTTTGTCTCAATTATTTTATGAATCTAATTGTATTTGTTGATTTTTCAGCTTTGTAGAACGATTCCTTTCGGGGTTTTCGTTCTTTCTTTAGTGTTCATTCATTTTTAAATTACATAATTACATAGTTACATAATTATAATTGTTATAATTCTGTTTTGGTTACAGCTCTCCTTCCGTGAGTGTAAGTGGTTGTGAGGGCACGTGCCTGTTGTGTAATTCTTGTTTCCTTTCCCTCGGGATTCCTCTTCGGAGCCTTCCCGGGGGAATGAATGTGTACTAATGTTTTTTTGTTTTATTTTTTTACAGTTACCGATCTAGTTCGTTTCTGTAATATGGCAACGGTGTGAGCTGTCTTGTTGAGTCCTGGGGATTCGGCTGTTGCTGCCTTCCCCCTTGTGTTTTCGTCAGGGGCGTGTCTCCTTCTACTGGAAGTACTCCCGTGACGACGGACAGCTCTCCAGTTCATTTTAGAACTCTCAGGAGGCTTGCCTCCTTGGGCAGGTAACTTTCCTTCCGAGGGAAGTTTTTCCTGTCCAGGCTTGAGTTTTTCCCCTTATGGAGGGTTCTCCTCTTGCCTTTTTTTCGTGCGACTATGCTCTTGGTGCTGAGCGGTCACACCTGCAGTTTCGCTCAAGGGGCTGGGCAACTGCAGGAGCTCCTCTTCGGAGGATTGCTCCTTTTAGGTCACTGCTGACCAGTCTCTTCTACGAAGTGTTTCTCTTTCGTTTGCGAGAGAGTACACTCATAGAGACTCCTATTCGGAGGTTTCTTCTATTGCTGTTGCTGTTGGCCTCCCTCGCCGTAAGGCCCACCGTCCGCCTCGTCGTAAGGGCCTCTCATCTCCCTATAAGGGTGCTTGAGGCGCCTTTTTGAATCTCCGTTTGCAGCCTACAACTCCTTTTTCTCGATCTTCCGCCTTGGTGCAAATGGACAGCAGTCTGATCTCGTCTTCTGACGGGCAACGGTCTTCCCGACGGACAACGGTCTTCCCGACGGACAACGGTCTTCCCGACGGACAGTGGTCTTCCGACGGACATCAGTCTCCCGGCGGACAACGATCCCTTCGGGGCAAAGGGTTGCCTCCCACGGGGGTTCTTCCCTTGCGTGTCAGGGTTTCCCTGTGCGCCCTTCGGCTGTGTTCTCTCCTGCTCCTGCTCAGTGTTAGCGCACAGGCGCTCTTCTGCTCATCAGCGCTCTCCTGTTAGTCAGCGCTTTCATGATGATCATCCCTGCTGTTCCTGCTGGTTCCTGTTACGCGCCCTGTGCGCCCACGTTCGCCCTCGCGATCTAGAACTTCGGTTCAGGTCGGGGTCAAGGACTCTTCTTCTATACGCAGGCTTCCACGCGTAGCCTTCTGCTCGTCAGCGATCATCAGCCCGCCAGCGATCATCAGCTCGCCAGCGATCACCTGTCTCTCGGCGATCTCCGGATCGCCCGCGTGTTTTACAGCTGGCACACCAACGTTCTCCAACTCTTCTGAAGGAACATGGTTCGCCAGCTACTAGCTCACCAGCGCATGCTGATCGCCATCGCCCGACCCTCAACTGCGGATGCTGATCGCCATCGCGCGACCCTCAACTGCGGATGCTGATCGCCATCGCGCGACCCTCAACTGCGGATGCTGATCGCCATCGCGCGACCCTCAACTGCGGATGCTGATCGCCATCGCGCGACCCTCAACTGCGGATGCTGATCGCCATCGCGCGACCCTCAACTGCGGATGCTGATCGCCATCGCGCGACCCTCAACTGCGGATGCTGATCGCCATCGCGCGACCCTCAACTGCGGATGCTGATCGCCATCGCGCGACCCTCAACTGCGGATGCTGATCGCCATCGCGCGACCCTCAACTGCGGATGCTGATCGCCATCGCGCGACCCTCAACTGCGGATGCTGATCGCCATCGCGCGACCGCCCACCTGCGGATGCTGATCACCATCGTGCGACCCTGCGCATGCTGATAGCCATCGCGCGATCGTCCACCTGCAGAGGCTGCTCGCCATTGCGCGACCGCCCATCTGCGCATGCTGATCACCATCGCGCGATCGCCCTCCTGCACATGCTGCTCGCGATCGCTCACCTTCGCATATTGCTCGCCAACGCACGATCGCTCACCTGCGCATGCTGTTCGACCATCGCGTCGGCATAACACAACGCGCCATCGCCAACCTGCGCGTTAGCCGCTCACCAGCTCACCACCGATCGCTTGTTGATCCATATCGCCAGCGGTCTTCCTCGCCCACGCGGCAGCGTGTTTCCTCGCCATCGCGCTAACGCTTTGCGTTCGCCGCCTCGGACTCGCGCTCATCCACCTGCCCACCATCACGACCGCATCGCCTGCGCGCCCGCGCGCGACCGCTCGCCCGCGCGCCCGCGCGACCGCTCGCCCGCGCGACCGCTCGCCTGTGCGCCCGCGCGACCATTCGCCTGCGCGCCCACACGCCCACGTGCCTGCACGTCTACGCTCATGCGCGTCCGCGCCCATGCTCTCCAATGTTCGCCCACGCGCGAACCAACGGTTTTCCATCGCGCGGACGGATGGTGTTCCGTCGCGCGAAGCTACAGTGTTTCTTCGCACAAACGTCGGCTTATTTCTTGCAGTATCCATTGCTCGTCTATGGGTTATCGCTCGCCGACCACCAGCTCTCGCCCTTCCTACCACGCTCGCCCTCCTTCTGCCCTCCTTCGCTCACCTTCGTTTGCGTTACCCGCGCATGGGCGCTTCCACGTTCGCCCACGCGAAAATCTTTGAATTACTGTCGCGCGAGCTCCAGGGCGATTGCGACCACGATTCCCAATGGGGTTTTTGCAGCATGGCCAGCCTGGCGAGTTCTTCTGGAGCGTATTTCCAGAACACGGCCTCACCCCGTAAACGCAGAGCATGGCACTTGCAAGAATAGGAGAAACTTAAGGGAGATCTGAGCAACACTCCTCTTTCCTGAACCTGGGTTAGCCCTTCCCCGTCATTTCCTGGAAGGATTTTTTGGCGGGGGGGGGCTTTCCGTTCGAGATTTCTCCATCGGACAAGGGGTGACTGCTTACCCCTTCCTCTGGGAGCTTACCGGGTTCTTTCCCTCCTCGGTTACGTCGACGGCTTCACCCCCGGCCTCCTCAGTCGATCCTTTCTTGTAAGAAAGGATCTGAGAGGGGATGTCCTTAGTCGACCTCTCAGCCCTGATCAAGTTTGTCGAACAAACTTCGGCCAGCGTAGACCAGCAGAATCGATCAGACTGGTAACGAGGCGACAGGACTCCTTAAACCCTGGATCGGAAGGACGGGTACTTTCAGTTTCCATTCCATCCATCTTCCAGGGTGCTCGTCGAATTCAGCCTAGACTGCAAGTATTCCTGCTTATGATGCAGTGTGGCTATCCCGCCGTGGCATAGCAGGTTTGTTTCCCCAGAGAACTCTCCCTGCCTTCCTCTTGGCCGCTCAGGTGCAGGCTTCCGCCTCCTCTGCTGTTTGGAGGGCTGTTCAACTCCGGTAGGCTGGGGTTCGACCTTCTTCAGCGCCGGGACAAGCTTCCGGATGCTTACCATGAGTGTGGGCTCATGGTATTTTGCTTGGAGCCTTGCCTTCCTCTGCCTCAACATCTGGAGTATCTGGCCATGATATTGAGTCAACGGCCTTACCACGTTGGAAACCCCGCTTCTCGTCCGTCCAGCGAGGTTAAGCAACGTCGGTACTTGGATGGGTGACCACCTGGGGACGCCAGATTCTGTTACCACATCCTCCGAGCCTTCCTTTCGGTTGACTGTGGCAAGACTGAGGAGAGTCGCAGTACCTGTTCTCAGTCAAGCAGAGCTTTCAGCCCTACCTTGGAACGTTTCCTAGTTCTCCTTTCCTCATTGACCCGTCTATAGTCCGAACGGTCGCCTCAGGATAAGTTCCATGTGGGGCGATCCAAGTTCCGGTGGCTTCAGGCAATGTTTAACCGGACTTCCTGGCCCCTATGGGACGAGTGGAACTATTAGACCTGCAATGGGTGTTGACCTATTGAGCCTCTTGATGGTAGTGGATATTCTCGTCCTTTCCCCACATTCTTGATGCTGTTCTCGGACTCGTCAAAGGAAAGGGGGGGGCATGTTCCGGTCCAGGCCTATGGTCAAGACCTGAAGGATACCTCTCCATCATTCAGGCAGGCTTAGGGGCCTTAGTCTGGCCCCTCTACAGATCCTACAGCTCCTGCCGAGTCGCCCCGTGCGCGTCGACTTCATGATTCTGGCGTATTCTAACCAGCAGGGGACGCATTTTCACACCTTCACATCTTGCAGTAGAGATACCGGGATGATTGAGATTCTCTCAATACCACCATCGGCTCTCTCATTCCAGGCAGGGGAATGTTCTCTCAGACTATCCGAGCAGAGCCTCGTAGAGAGAGTGTACCTGGGGGTCTTTGACCTTGGGTAACCAGCAAGTACTGGTCTGGGGGACCTGATCGCGACAGCTCGGAACCTCAAGCTTCCGCTATTCTTCCCCCCAGTCTCAGACCCCGAGACTCAGGCAAGATGCATTCCGGTGATGGTGGGACATCTTCGACGCCAGCGTCTTCCCTCCTTTTTGTCTGTGGACAATGGGTCTCAACAAGACCAGGTTGTCTGTCAACCTTTCAATGGGAGAGCTCCACTGGGACTATGCGCAGAACGGTTTCTGGACCCTCTGCTTCCCCTGACGGAACTCCCGGGAGAGCTTCTCCCACGGCGCAGACTGCTCAAGCAACCACACTGCGACATCTCTCCCGAACCGGGGCGTCGCTTCGGCTTCATGCCTGGAGACACTACGCCTCCTCCTCAAGAAGAGACAACCCGCTACAGTCGCGGTACGGAGGTCGCGTCATCTGCGATAGTCATCCACAGGGGTCTCCCAGGCAAAGTGAAGAGTCTAAGGTGGTTGGTGCCGTGGGAGATATACCTCTTCCCTTGAGGCCTCTTCTCCAGCAATAACGGTCTTATTGCCTTTCGGCGGGAGGAAACTCCTTTCCGCTCTCGGCAATGAAGCCTGTCGCTCAGCCTTTCCCTGACCTTCAGGCTTAAAGGAATAACTTTTTCCTGCCCGCTGGATCTATCCTCGCTCATGCGAAGCTACGATCGTCCCTGCCCGCGCGACCGCTCGCCCGCGCGACCGCTCGCCCGCGCGACCGCTCGCCCGCGCGACCGCTCGCCCGCGCGACCGCTCGCCCGCGCGACCGCTCGCCCGCGCGACCGCTCGCCCGCGCGACCGCTCGCCCGCGCGCCCACACGCCCACGTGCCTGCACGTCTACGCTCATGCGCGTCCGCGCCCATGCTCTCCAATGTTCGCCCACGCGCGAACCAACGGTTTTCCATCGCGCGGACGGATGGTGTTCCGTCGCGCGAAGCTACAGTGTTTCTTCGCACAAACGTCGGCTTATTTCTTGCAGTATCCATTGCTCGTCTATGGGTTATCGCTCGCCGACCACCAGCTCTCGCCCTTCCTACCACGCTCGCCCTTCCTACCACGCTCGCCCTCCTTCTGCCCTCCTTCGCTCACCTTCGTTTGCGTTACCGCGCATGGGCGCTTCCACGTTCGCCCACGCGAAAATCTCTGAATTACTGTCGCGCGAGCTCCAGGGCCATTGCGACCACGATGCCCAATGGGGTTTTTGCAGCATGGCCAGCCTGGCGAGTTCTTCTGGAGCGTATTTCCAGAACACGGCCTCACCCCGTAACGCAGAGCATGGCACTTGCAAGAATAGGAGAAACTTAAGGGAGATCTGAGCAACACTCCTCTTTCCTGAACCTGGGTTAGCCCTTCCCCGTCATTCCCTGGAAGGATTTTTGGCGGGGGGGGGCTTTCCGTTCGAGATTTCTCCATCGGACAAGGGGTGACTGCTTACCCCTTCCTCTGGGAGCTTACCAGGTTCTTTCCCTCCTCGGTTACGTCGACGGCTTCACCCCCGGCCTCCTCAGTCGATCCTTTCTTGTAAGAAAGGATCTGAGAGGGGATGTCCTTAGTCGACCTCTCAGCCCTGATCAAGTTTGTCGAACAAACTTCGGCCAGCGTAGACCAGCAGAATCGATCAGACTGGTAACGAGGCGACAGGACTCCTTAAACCCTGGATCGGAAGGACGGGTACTTTCAGTTTCCATTCCATCCATCTTCCAGGGTGCTCGTCGAATTCAGCCTAGACTGCAAGTATTCCTGCTTATGATGCAGTGTGGCTATCCCGCCGTGGCATAGCAGGTTTGTTTCCCCAGAGAACTCTCCCTGCCTTCCTCTTGGCCGCTCAGGTGCAGGCTTCCGCCTCCTCTGCTGTTTGGAGGGCTGTTCAACTCCGGTAGGCTGGGGTTCGACCTTCTTCAGCGCCGGGACAAGCTTCCGGATGCTTACCATGAGTGTGGGCTCATGGTATTTTGCTTGGAGCCTTGCCTTCCTCTGCCTCAACATCTGGAGTATCTGGCCATGATATTGAGTCAACCGCCTTACCACGTTGGAAACCCCGCTTCTCGTCCGTCCAGCGAGGTTAAGCAACGTCGGTACTTGGATGGGTGACCACCTGGGGACGCCAGATTCTGTTACCACATCCTCCGAGCCTTCCTTTCGGTTGACTGTGGCAAGACTGAGGAGAGTCGCAGTACCTGTTCTCAGTCAAGCAGAGCTTTCAGCCCTACCTTGGAACGTTTCCTAGTTCTCCTTTCCTCATTGACCCGTCTATAGTCCGAACGGTCGCCTCAGGATAAGTTCCATGTGGGGCGATCCAAGTTCCGGTGGCTTCAGGCAATGTTTAACCGGACTTCCTGGCCCCTATGGGACGAGCGGAACTATTAGACCTGCAATGGGTGTTGACCTATTGAGCCTCTTGATGGTAGTGGATATTCTCGTCCTTTCCCCACATTCTTGATGCTGTTCTCGGACTCGTCAAAGGAAAGGGGGGGGGCATGTTCCGGTCCAGGCCTATGGTCAAGACCTGAAGGATACCTCTCCATCATTCAGGCAGGCTTAGGGGCCTTAGTCTGGCCCCTCTACAGATCCTACAGCTCCTGCCGAGTCGCCCCGTGCGCGTCGACTTCATGATTCTGGCGTATTCTAACCAGCAGGGGACGCATTTTCACACCTTCACATCTTGCAGTAGAGATACCGGGATGATTGAGATTCTCTCAATACCACCATCGGCTCTCTCATTCCAGGCAGGGGAATATTCTCTCAGACTATCCGAGCAGAGCCTCGTAGAGAGAGTGTACCTGGGGGTCTTTGACCTTGGGTAACCAGCAAGTACTGGTCTGGGGGACCTGATCGCGACAGCTCGGAACCTCAAGCTTCCGCTATTCTTCCCCCCAGTCTCAGACCCCGAGACTCAGGCAAGATGCATTCCGGTGATGGTGGGACATCTTCGACGCCAGCGTCTTCCCTCCTTTTTGTCTGTGGACAATGGGTCTCAACAAGACCAGGTTGTCTGTCAACCTTTCAATGGGAGAGCTCCACTGGGACTATGCGCAGAACGGTTTCTGGACCCTCTGCTTCCCCTGACGGAACTCCCGGGAGAGCTTCTCCCACGGCGCAGACTGCTCAAGCAACCACACTGCGACATCTCTCCCGAACCGAGGCGTCGCTTCGGCTTCATGCCTGGAGACACTACGCCTCCTCCTCAAGAAGAGACAACCCGCTACAGTCGCGGTACGGAGGTCGCGTCATCTGCGATAGTCATCCACAGGGGTCTCCCAGGCAAAGTGAAGAGTCTAAGGTGGTTGGTGCCGTGGGAGATATACCTCTTCCCTTGAGGCCTCTTCTCCAGCAATAACGGTCTTATTGCCTTTCGGCGGGAGGAAACTCCTTTCCGCTCTCGGCAATGAAGCCTGTCGCTCAGCCTTTCCCTGACCTTCAGGCTTAAAGGAATAACTTTTTCCTGCCCGCTGGATCTATCCTCGCTCATGCGAAGCTACGATCGTCCCTGCCCTAGTCGGAGGAAGACCTCCAACTTGGAGCATGGCTCGGACTTTTAGTCCTTTAAGAGATCTTCTCAAGACCCTTTACGACAGGCCTCGGATTGTATTCCGCCTTGGGTCTCCTGCTCACTCTGGCCACGGCCAGTGTGTAAGCAATCTTCTTGGTCTCTTACGACTCCCCCCTTTCTAAGGAAGAGGGGAAGGCAACATTCAGGCTCGCTCCTGAGTTGTTGGCTAGACTCAGAATCTGGGGGTCCCGGCCCTTCGGTCCGATTCATTCAAGATTTCGAGTCTCCATTCTGTATCTGATGTCCCAAGACCTTCTCTTTCTTGCCAGTAAAGGAATCAAGAGGTTAGCGCTGGGAACAGCTGCAGTTTGTCCTCAGTTGCAGCCGATTTAGGAGCACAAGGAGGACATGGGGGAGAGTCACCAGTAGACCTCGAACCTCTGCAGGTAAACCATGCTTCCTTGTGTTCCGAGTATTGAGTCAATACTGTCGCGTCCCCCATACCCTGACGAGGTGGTATTGGGAACGTCCTAACCCAGAGTTCCTTCTGGAACTCCAGATCAACTGCCTAGGACGGGTCACACTTCTTCCTTCACACACAAGCTTACGTAGGCCACATGGTTCCTTGCGGAGCAAGGAACTTGTGAGGTGCAGGGACTCCTTTTATCGAGTGCTACTCACTCGGATTCTGAGTCCCCGGGTAAAGCCAAAGCCAGTATGGCTGGGGACTTTCCACCCTACCTAAGGGGTAAGTCACCCTGTGTAAAAAGCGTGGTTTGTATTTCGGTTACGGAACAAATGACAAATTCAAAGATAATTTGTATTTTTCCTAACCATACAAACCTTAGCTATTTACACACATTTGCCCGCCAGCCCTGTCCCCCAAGACAAGTCCTACCTCTAAGTGAAAGTGAGCATTCATCTGTGTGTGAGGGAGGGGAGGGGTAGCTAGCTACCACTCCCCTACCCCCCTGCTAACTAGCGCGGGGGTAATACACCCTCGTTAAATTCTAATGGCTCGCCATTTCAGCTGCGCTAAAAGGTAAACCCTGTGTAAATAGCTAAGGTTTGTATGGTTAGGAAAAATACAAATTATCTTCGAATTTGTCATTTTTCTATCATGTTAAAGTTGACATTTGCCGTCGTCCTTATATTCCTTTGGTTCTTCTTGATTTAGCAAATAGTAGATTTGTTGATGTTGTAATGATGCCCTACATCCCCATAGCTTCTCCCTTCCTGAAGTTCAGTACGTCAAGGAATTTAATTTTCGCCGCCATAGTAAGCATCTATCTCCAACGCTGGGGTTCACTGCCAGAAAAGTTTGAAGGTGCAGAATGTTTCTCGTAGGCCCTGAAAACAATTTAGAATTTTAGCAAAAAAAAAAAAACATACAACACTTAAAGATACAGAGTGATGTTGCATACGTATGCTTAGAATCAAACTGAACAGCTTGGGATACTTAAGTGAGATCCTGCGGTCTAACAGCCAGTTAGCCTCGATTGGTCGTGTCTCGTCTACTGGAAAATAGTGTGCGTGGTACAAAATCATCTGGGCAAGCTAAGCTATTGTCATCACGCTTCCCGAGTTCTGTTTTTCATACAAATGCAAGATGGTTTGTGTCAACACGTCACACTATGTATTTTCTTCTTCTTAACAAACTAAATAAACTGTACAGTACTGTATACTGAACAGTCACTTTGATTCCTGCTGGCGAATAACGAAGACGTGCAATTGGCTTCTCTTCAAACTTAACTTTTAAAATTTTCTTTCGTTAACTTTTGGTGAATTTTCGTGTTTCCATTGACTATGCTGTAATATGCCTTTGGACTTAATCCCTCGAAAAGGAATAAACTTCAGAGTCTTATGACATTGTCATTAGGTCTAAACTTGAGCGGCTGGCTAATGTCACAATCAAGATGACGATTACAATGTAATTCTAGGAGAGTGTTTGGCCCTTTTTCTTCTTCCCCATCCTTGGGGGATAGCTATTGGGATCCCATGGAGCTTGACTGATATTGATACAGGTAAACACAACTTATAGCTAGCAGCTTTTGTATTACTGTTGAAATAGAAGTTTTTATTCCACCATCCTCCTTATGAGGGGAGGATGGTTATGTACAGTACAGGCAAATCCAGTAATTTGGATATGCCTTACTTAACATTCTCAGTAGTCTAAGAGAGAGATTTTCTTGTGCAACAGCCTTGGTTGCTTGGGTCGTGAACCTTACAGTACTTTTGACTGTTGTTCGCGAGATGTCTAGGATGCTACTCTCCACACTTTATCAGGTCCAATCAAAAGTTTGTATTTGTATAGGAACAAATTGAAATTTTAAAAAGTGATTTTTATTTTTCCTATCTATACAAACTTAAGTCCTTTAGATGATACTTCCCACCTTCACCTTCCCCCTCTCCCAAAAGTCCCAGATGCAGTTTAAGAGACCGTTCAGTGTACAGTACTGACAGAAGGGGTGGGGCTTCCCCACCGTTAGTAGGTAATTACTGACTACTGCTGACACCTCGTTATAAATTTTTAAATGCCTACTTCCGGCTGCGCGTGAATCCATCTCCTTTTAAAAGGCACAGGTTTGTATCGGTAATAAAAATACAAAATACTTTTAAAATGTGTGATATTTATAAATCCACGATGTGCTCCGATAGGTGAATTGCAATACGGCGATGGATTACTGTGAATATCATATTTCTTCAAGACTAAAGGTTTGCCACAATATTTTTCACATCTTAAGAAATGAATGAGACCATTACATCAGAAGATTTATTCCTTTTCGCTGTTCAGTATTATTTAGGCATAGTAAGAGTAAGTGTGCCTAATTTATTTTGCAGTGTTATGGTCTCTGCTCAACCTTTGATAAAAATACCATTGCTGATCAAAGGATTGGTCTTAGGTGGTCACAAAGAATTTAATCTAAACCTTATAAGGGCTTAGAAAGTTATGGTTCATATTACAAGTGCAGCTGTATCACTTCATTTTTGCTGGAATCTTTCTTTGGAAAAGGTTTTAGATGCAGTTCAGTGGCGTACCAAATCGTTTTTTGCTAAACATTGCCTTAAAGAATCATGGTATGGTTTTAAAGATTGCTGGTCTGTAGGTCCTATAGTGGGAAGATTGCTGGGCTGTAGGTCCTATAATAGTGGCTCTTGATGTAATCTAATTATATTTTGAGCCAACTTAGTGTATAATTTTCATTTAAATAGTTAGTTTTGGGTGCATATAGATAAAATTTAGAGTATTGTTTTCATTAAGAAGCAACCTAAAGTCCAGTATTTGTAAAGGGTTCTATTAAAACAATCTGGAGCATTACAAATGTATTTTGCTGGAGGTCTGTTACCAATTATCTTCAGGTCAGTAAAAATTGGGTATATTTGGTACTTAATTAGAATTATTTTTCCTATCTTCCTTTCATTGGCATCCCACCTTGATTAGAGTGCAGGAGTCAGCAATATGAAGATCAGGAGAGGTTCGTAGAAATATACAGAATTTTGATAATAAAATTGTTCTTTTCTGTACTCCCCTGATGTTCATATACATGCCCATCCTCCTCCCCACTGACTGGTGGTTTCAAGGGAATACAAAATAGCTTCAACTTTGAAACTGAAAACACAAAGAGAGACTGGCTCACCACAGATTTGTTTCTTACCAGTTAGTGCCAAACATGGCATTAATTTACTAGAGGCTTGAGCCTATAGTAAAGAAACTGTGTAAATTTTTAGGGTAAATGTCAATAAATCCAAAGCTTCCAAAGAGAAGCAAGTATGAACTTCAGATGAGTATAGAATTAATCATTTTTATTAAAACCCAGATTATTGCTGTCATTGCCAAAACTTTATCCTCAGCTTTCACTACATTGAGACTTCAGCTGCAACAGGCCAGAATGTCGAAGCTGCAGTTAAATATCTCCTCGATTCAGTTATGAAGAGAATGGAACTAGCGGTAGATACCAGTCGTCTTCCAGGCCGAAGAGGCCGAACAAAAACACTGATTCAAGAGGATGATGAAGCCGAGATGGATTCCAGTTGCTCTTGCTAGTGGAATTCTTATCCTTGTATCTTAGTTTTAGTTTGCTAACTAGTCATTATTGAAACTGAAATTTTTATGTATTTTTTATTGTGATACATGTCTTGCACAAAGATATTGTATCCCTTTTCAGTGTACTGTATCCTATCATTGTTCAAATGAAGTATTGGTTATTTTTTATTTATGTAGGATGTAAGCATATGCAATCTCTTAAAAAAAGTATGCATTGTGATTAGTTATACAGTGAATAAAAGTTGTAGAATCACCAAAGTTGGTTTAATATTTAATCTTTCTTTACGTTATTTCAGTCTCAAGGAAAAGTGTCCTTAAGATATAAGTAACAGTAACAAAATTTGGGTTGTGGAGGTTTTAACTTTTGGATGGGCTATTTAAATCTGGAAGAAACTCGTTTCTATTGTTTCCTGTTGAAAGCTGTCAGTTGAAGCATAAAAATACATGAATATAAGGTAAGTATTAAAAATTTGCTTATTTTTAACAGCTCATTTCTGAGATACATAAATTTTAGTCTTGTTTATCTGTGTTATAGTATTAATTAGGAAAACTAGTCAAGTTTCATCTACTCGATGTTGCATAACTTTTCACAGATAAATGAAGAAAAAATATATGGAGTAAAATCATCTTCTATTCATCATCACTAATATAAGGCAGATTTAGTTATGCTGAAAATCTGTAATAGTGTAAATTTATAGTCTTCACTCATAATGGATTTGATTGTATACTTTTGTTTATTCCTACAATAATTTTCATGCGCTCTTGATCAGTGAACTCGTCTATTCATATTAGCAAGAGGGAGACAGGGGTGTTCTGCAGACTGAGCTTAATTATCCATTCCAACTTGTACCTTGAATTGACAGGTTCCCATAGTTGATTAAGGAGAGAAACTCACAACTTCTTGCTTGTAATTTTGGAAATTCAGATTATTGCATTTTTGGCCAGGAAAACAAATATATCTCATGTTTCAAGTAGTTTTTTAATGAAAACTATTTGCTTTATTGTTAAAATAATTTTTTATATATTTACGCAAGCGCAGCTGGTCCCATACCCTACCCTTTTCTGACCTGGGTACTTGTTTTATCTAGAAAATTTTCTGTCAAAGCTATTTATTTTAGTATCCCATATACTGTACAGTAATTCCACCATTTTCTATGAATTCCTTATAAAAGGGAATTTGACGAAGGAAAAATCTATTTCTGGGCGAGGAACCTGTGTCGCTACCTAGAAAAGGGATTTTGACGAAGGAAAAATCTATTTCTGGGCGAGGGACCTGTGTCGCCCAGTGAAATGCTCCTCTAGCACCATTTCTAAGGCATAATTATTGCTGAAAATACCAGAGAAAAAGAGATGCATGGAATGCCAGGAATAAACCTAGCTCACTCACTCATTGAGTGTCGGTATATCAAACTGGGGCGTGATTGAACCACGACCATAGATCCCTCACCAATTAGACCTCTCCTTCATCAACATCCCCCTCCACCCCTACATCTCCCCACCCCTTATCTTCATTCCTCTTTTAGCACCTGCGTTGGTCAGACGTGTTTTATTTTGCTCGTGTGCTTTGTGTTAATTTTGGAAGATGTCCGACGTTTTAGAGATCCCTGCTTCCAAGTCGAGTATTATATTTGTCTGTTTGGGATTTTTGGGTAGCGACACCTTTTTATTCTTTATCGTGTTTGGCCTTTTGTTTATGTATATTCCCTTTTGGGGGTTCGCTTTGGCCATGGTGTCGCTTACTAGTGATCTCTGTTTATCGGGTTGGCATTTAGTTCCTTATACCGTTTGTTACCCTGATATTTGATTTGGACATCTATTTTGTTTTTTGGCATGATCTTTTTATTCATTTTTATCATTTTAGCAAATGTACCCTTCAGGTTTGTTAGCGCTGTGTTTGATTTCCTACTTAGTCGATCCGTAAGCGGCTCGGTGGGTAGCTTTCTTACCAGCTTTTTTGTATTGAGTCCATTTCGGGGAAAAGTATACGTTATTGTTGTTCTGAATCGGTTTTTCCTGATTTCGGAAGACCTTTTTTTTTATTTATGCCTGTCAAACAGACAAACATAATACTCAATTTGGGAGCATTTTACCCATTAATGAAAATAGTCTTATGAATTTTCTAGAAAGAAATGAAAGTCCAAGGTAGATATATGACTTGTATTTTATTTCTTGACAGGTATTAATAATAGCTGACTAGAATTTATAAATACAGTGACAATTGTAATAATATAGAAATACAGTTTCAATTGACAATTATATTTCCACACCTAAATGTTTAAGCCAAATAATATTAAATGTTTTATTGCTATATAAAAAATCATTACTTATGAAAAATAAAGTAAAGATTTAGTCATCAATACCAGTGTCAAAATTATATACTTATTCTGAATTCCAGATACAGATGACCTAAGTTACATAAAGATTTGTTTTGGTTAACCCACTTGATTACAGTGTTGGCAGAAATATGGAGAAATACAGCAAAACAATAACTTTTTTCATACAAACCCAGAACTGGTAATCAGCCCAAAATTTGTGGTCAACAACAACCTGGATACTTCATTCCTCGTCCAAGAGAAAATGGTATTAATTTAATATCCCTAATCCAATTACCCTGTGTAAACTGCAACATATGTGTATCATTAACAGCTAATTAGCAGTGTTGTCTAAATAATTAGCTGGTAGTATGAAATAATTTTGTTTTTAAAAAGTTTCACTACAAATTCATTACTTTTAATCAGCTTGCTTGGGATTGATAAAGCTACTTTACTTTCAAGAAATGGCTAAATAGACAAGCAGCATTGCGTTGAAAGCTCTTGGGCTTGAGATAAAAAACCTAATCATAAGTTTGAGTTCTTTACATATGTTCAGGTGTTGGTGCTCTTGAACACCTAGAATTCCTGTCCATAATAAAATGGGGAAAATGTAAGCTAAAGGGTTAACCTTTTGTGTTAATGGTAGAAACTGTGACATTTGTCAACTACAAGGTTCACAAGATTGATGGACATAAAAAATTGGGTTCACTTGGTCCAGTATTAGGGTTGGGGGTGACTATTCAGTGCCTAGACCAGCTATGCATCAATATAAATTCATATTAACATCTTGATGAGGGGGAACTATCCAATAGATCAGTAGGTGGATTTCATGGGTGGGTTGTAAGGGTGAGACTGAACATTTCTTCCAATATGCCTGTTCCACGATTGGCGTAAGACAAATTTACTCTTTTAATAGTCATTGAACTAAATCACTGGCTTATATCAGTTTTTAATTGTATGGGTGTTATACCAATTAGGTTGGGCAGGGTAGGTAGTACCTGTAAATATTTGGAAGGCAGTTCCTGCTGGTGTTATTGGCAAAGAATTTAGTTTCTGAGTTTGTAACTCCTTTTTCCAACTTCATATGATATATTTTTCTATTTCTTTCCTAATTTTATTACTCGGAGATCAATACTATGAAATATTTATACCCCTCGAATATCTGACAATATAATAACTATAACAATGATGATAAGTGAGAATAAGGACAAAGCAAATATAAATTCAGCATTTTGCCAACATCATAATGTAGAAACCACAAAATTACAAGAAAAGTACATTTAATATAAAATAATTGGAAGAATTTGTAACCAATTCCCACAACAAATACTCAAGCTTGAACCACAGTACAGTAATATATTGTAAATATCTCTGAGCATTCAAGTGGCTGGTACCATGTACCTTGCACTTATTGGGAGTAATTTTCCTTGTGCGAGGAAAACCAAGCATAGTAAAGATCTTGAAGATACCATAAAGAATGATGTCAGGAATTTTGTTGACTGATATCAGACTGATTACAAGCCTTGATACATTTGCATGAAATAAATTGTAAACCATTATACACTTCTAAACCACATTCAGGGAAGTTATTAGATTATTAGGGATAGTTAATGTCATGAAAAATAAATAATGTAATACACCATACAATGTGCTATATCTACAAAAAAAAGATTAACTTTGCAATTGTTGGTGGCGATGAATATGCAATATTGTCCATATTTACTTGTTAAAAATTCCATCAGAATCTATAAGTTAGCTTCAATGAATATTTAAAATATTTTTACATATTATAAAATAAAGCACTGTACTGTATAGTAATAAAAAATTAAATGATTAAAGAACATCATCAATAAAATCTTATTTACCCGATTGTATGGTAGTTGAGCACCCGTTTGTTTACTAAAATGGTGCTGAGAGGAGATAGAGAGAGAATGCATTCTATAGATTCAGTTTCTTGTTGATTATTAAACATGTGAATGGAGAGAATATGTAATACCTATCAAGTCAGATTTTATCCCTCATAAAGTTTTTTCTATATTTTTTGCTTTTCTTATTACTGGTTTCCCTTGTACAATGTAATCTTGAGTTTGCAGTATTGAATTTTAATTAACTTTCACTTCTGTGTTAAAGATATGATTGCAGGAAAGGCAGTGTGGAGTCCCATGCATGTCGATGTAATGAATAGTTTGTCAGGAATAACCCTTTTCTAACAAAATAATCAGATATCTATGAAGAATATTAAAAATGGTGGTGACCTAGTATGGAAGTTAGTGACATTATACTTGCGGAAATCAGATACCTGTATTCCTATGGGGACTGGAAATCCAACATATGAGGTCTAACTATATTGATCATGGCACCACATCTTCCAAGAATACATGACTACTTATGCACCTATCATACAGCTATCATAAGGTCGTCTTTCTACTGTACAGTATAGTAATATACGATGATGATTAAAAAACAAACATGATCGTTGAGAACGATATTACAATGCATACACATTCCTAATGTAATTACTACCCTTAACATTGATAGCGATGAAAATGATAATTAACAATATTAGCCTTGCCAGCTTAAAAGAACAGTACTTGTGCCATCAAAAGAAAATATAATAATGCAATGACAGAAGTATGGACTACATGTGAATGAAGTTTGCGTAATACGATTTCTTACCTAACTACAATATGGTTATAATATAAAGTAAAAGGTAAGGAGGAGAATTCAAAGGTTATGCAATATAGTTAGTTAATTCTGATCAGCAGAAGATTGCATCTTTTAGAATAGAATTACTTACTTTGTATTTATTAAGCAAGTACTGAAAGAAAGACTTGTGCTGGCTTGTCAGTATCTTTCTTTGCATAATGATACCTTTCAAAGCACCAAATGGTGTAATCTTAGAATTTTTATCCTGTACTATTTTTGGTCAAAACATGATTTTGAGAAATTTCCCCTAAAGTCTGTTTAGCAATAATAGTAAAAATTATAGCAATGATGATAGCAAAAATAATTAAAAAAAAATAATATAATATATTAAATACAAGTTTTAACAACACAATTTAAGTTAAATTTAATTTGTTTGAGACATTCTTAAAATTTTCTTATTCAAGATTCATTTATTCTAATATTTTCTGTTTGGTCATTAGTTGTTTTGTGCACATTATTTGCTTATCTATCCCACTGGCCTTCGTGAAAAATTTTAACTATTTGAAACTTGTCATCCTAAAGTTTCCTTATTGACAATGATTAGATGGTACAGGGTTAATTGATAACCCTATTTGGGTTGTCTGAATATGAGCAAAAACTACAGAAAAACCAGAAGGGAAGAAAAGTCCCTGAAGAGCAAGGAAAGGATAAGAAAGGAATAATAAGAAGGGTAGAGAGAGTGGAAGGAAGATCTGGTCGTAGTCAGAAAAATCATGGGTTAAAATTTGAATGAACATAATCTCAGTGACTACAGCTACTCCATCTCCCCAACATTCCATCCATTTGGATATACACAGACAATATCCCTTTCTACATAGGAATGAAACAATTAAGTTTTATCATACAAGAATAATATAAGAAATTATGAATATTTAGAAAAAATATACCTGATAATGCTAATCATAATAAGATTCACAATTTCTACAAAATTAAGAATTTTACCGGTAATAATTTCAGAGCAGCGATCAACTAAAAATATTAGTATCAAGCTAAATGTCAACTCCTAATCTAAGTACAGTACCATAAAGTGGTACCTCGGAGGTCGGACATTTCTGATCTCATACGAATTTTGGTTGATGAAAAATTAATGAATTTTCAGAGGTCGATCAACAGTAACTAATTGGAACTTGTACAAGTCAGGTTGTATATGACCAACTGTGTGATTCCACTCAAGCTGTAGTAGCTACTGTACTTTACGCTCTTAAGCATAGGTGTCTCCCAGTGCAAACCCATAAAACTACTATTAATTTCTAGGTTTATAGTCTTTTTTTGTATTATTTTATGCATGGAAGTAGTGTGAACTTTAGATAAAATTGCTTTATAAGAAATGATTAATCCAATTTACATTACTTCTCATGGGATAAAACTCAATGAGTTTGAACAATCTTCTGGATTGAATGCTTTTCAACCTAAAATGTACCACTGTAGAGTTTCAACATATCTTCTGGAATGAATCATGTTTGACCTACAAGGTTCCACTGTATTAGTAATTTGAATAGTCTTCTGGAACAAATTATGTTCGACCTACAAGGTTCCACTGTATTACAAAATTTTATTCTGGAAGACAGATATGGTTTATCAAAATAAGTAAATTTTTATCAAATACATTATAAGTAGGACTGACCTTACCAGGCCAAGTGTTTCATTTTTAATTTAAGTAAAGGATACTTTTTAATTTCTTATCAATTACTTAGTAATTATGCATGCTAAAAAAATCAATATACTCAAATGATCAAAATTATTAGTTGTATCTATCACAAACTTTCTCATAGTTGATACATTTAATTAAGCTGAGCAACTATCCATAAACTACTTTAAGTAATTTACAGCTGAAAAGGTTGTGGGAAATAGAATATCACATGGATTAAACACTATATGAAATATTTTGCCACTAAACAGCTTATCAAGGTTGTACCAAATATTAATATCAAAAGCCCAAGCAATGAAATGCAGAAATTCTGTTTTTAATTTTTTTTTTGGCAATTTATTAAAATGATGTATCTAAATACACTTGTATAATATTATTGTATATAGATGACTTTGAAGCAATATGAATACCCAAAAGCTATGGCAATTTCAATTCTATATCAAACTGTTCATGTATCAAATAATTAACATTAATATTACCTAAAAACTGTTCTTTCGTACCTTCACATGAAATTAGCAATACCATTCTTACTGTAGTACTTAAATTTGTGAAATGTGAAGCAATGCTATAAACTAATATGTCAAGCTGGAAAACACACACTCTCTCTGACACTATCATAAACACAAAGAACTCATTACTCTGATACTTTTTCATAAAGGATCATATACGCATTAGCTTTCCTTACTTCCTCCAGGTTGGACTCTCTTACAGTCAAGTCGGATGTATAAAACCACCTAAAAATAGAAAATAAAATAGAAATATATTGTGAAAGAAAAATACTGAAATGGCTTAAGCTTACCAAGTAATGACTAAGAATAAACTCCTAGTTAATTATTTAGCTCTATAATAAAGTTCTCAAGGGCTCCATTCATACAGGCAAGCTTTGCTCAGTGTGACATCAGAAATGGCAAAGGTTCATAGGTCTCGCATAGTATTGAAACTTTGCACTATGGACATGACGTCATCTATGAATATATTTCCATAAAGAGCATTTTTCATGTAAAATCTTCACAAATGAATAGCTAAATAAAAAAGGACAACTAAACAAATGTTTCCTGTTATTCTACCCTTCATAATAAATATGTTAGATGATTATGATTGTTCTGAAAACTGTTTGAAAACCAAATATATCAACATACTTCATTTTAATGCTACAGAAATATACTACACTAGTCCGTATGAACAATACCTTCTGGCAGTATTGATGCCTATATACACATGTATATGAACATATAATTATGTAATTAGAGCATATGTACAGTTGGACATAGGAATTCCTGGTGCACCTCACACTGAAGAAGTGCACCCAGCCATACCTTTTCTGTATGGAGAGTTCCAGTTTAGCCCAACACACTACCTCTGTCATCTCTCCTTGCACTATCTGTCTGATTACTTGCCCCAAAGTAAGGGTGTGAGAGTACGCTTCACCGGAGTGAGAACTGAATTTGGAGTTTCTTTAAAAGATGTCTTCTATCTTTTTCAATGAATTTTAGGTTAACATTGTTATGGAACATAGAGGTATAACCCACTTACAATCCAGCCTATGGTAGGTCATAAAAACTTACAGTGGGTTAAGTTAGCTGTGGAATGTATTTGCAAAATACAAAATATATGTAAGGAGGGCCAGGAACCAAATCCTCTTAGCAATTCATTGTAGGTAAAGTAAAAGCCCTGCTTATATGATGGGGATATGCTCTATAGTGACCAATCACACCAAGAAAATTAGTAGGTAAACCTCATCATATGGCGTAACTTGAGATGCATTCAAAGTTATCACATATAATGCACTCTGACATACTCCCATGTATAAAAAAATTTTGATTTAAATGCTTTTACTTAATACATTTAAGAAAAAAGTAGTTATATTCTCCACAACTATAAAAATCTATCTTTCAGGCCAGTTACAAAAGAATACCTTTTAAAAACATACAAATGTCAAAAGAAAATTAATAATTAAAAAATTATTCATTTGGCAATCATAACCCAAGCCAATTTCAACTGAACTCATCAATATTACCTTTCCACTACAACCCCTCCCTGCTGAGGGCCTAGAAAAGATTTTATAATTATTCAGAACTATAGGCTCTGAAGACAAGGCAAGGAAAGTTGGGGTTAGTGGGGGGACTCAGACTGGATGGTGTGTGGGGAAAAGGACACTTGCAAAAGGGCATTGATAAAGATGAAGCCTAAGAGGCTGAAGAGATATTTCATCAAGTGAGACTCCTGTTCACCGATAGTATTTGTTACTACAGTCACTGTCAAATGACCACCAATATGGATATGCTCGGGTGAGGAAATCTGATCACTAACTATTAATCAAATAATGGTTCTTTTCAATGCTTAGCATAAAACTACAGTAGACGGCCAAGGGTATCAATATGTCTATGATGTGGTATTTTTAAAATTATTCAATGTGAAAAAAAGAAATTAAGGCAAAATAAAAAAAATATTAGTACACTACTGTAATTATACAAGATCCACTGATAACATTTATAAATGATAATGGCCAATGGAAGCCATAATTAGCAAAAATCTTAGTTACACAGGTATAAAAAAGTATAATTTTTCAGAACAAATTAATCCATGAAAGCATTCAGAGCAAAGCCAAAGAAATACCTGTTTCTGCAGCGGGTGCCTAATGGTCCTCTGCGGTAAGTTACAAAATGTCCACAAAATACATCCCCAACATGGACAATAACGGCTTTGAGTCTATATAACTGCTCACATCGAACACTTGTGACTCGAAAAAATGGACTGAAAAGACAAAAGATTTGATTTGCAGTTCATAAGATCATCTGAATTGAAATGTTTTCAAGCTAATTCACATTAACACAACACTGCAGTATGAGCACTCAAACCAAGACACAAGTACAGAGAAATAAACTTCATACTCTAAGCTTGTAACCAAACAAGGTATTCCCTATACTGTAAATAATAGTAAAAATTATTAAATTATAAAACTGACCTAGCCTCAACTTCAGTAGAGGTAGCATTATCACTTATGATAGAGGATGGTTGAGTTATGTTTTCTGTAGACCCAAGAGCTGTCTTGAGAATCACGTTGGCCTCTCTACCGCCTAAAAGAACACTGCGAAGTCCCTGAGAAGAAAATATTATGAAAAAGAAATCCATAAATGCAGAATTTATATTTTCACAAAGTCCCAGTAATTAAAATATAGCCCACATTCATGGTTCTCTTGAATGTCTATGACAGCAGAATATTTTTTCAAACAAACGGAGCTGATGTAGCATCACCCATGTGCCAACTGTATCCCCAAGTTCAAAGCAGGAAGCTGCCCTACTTAGTCGTGTAGTCTAGACTGTTAAGCTACAAACCCTATTTATAAGTGATGGATTTATAAGGAAAAAACAAATTTAATAATCTAACCTGACTGCTTACAGATGTAACATACGTATATGGATCCATCGTCAAAAATTCAGGGAAGATGACATGATCTTGTCTCTTCACAGCTGATCCATTCTCCATCCAAACAGTTCTCTTGATATGGAAGCACAAACAACTAGGAAGCTGGAAGAAATTCTTTTTATATGCGTATGAACATCACAAATTTTTTAGGGACTGTATTTTTCCTGGCCATACAAACTCAAGTTCTTTTGGTAGGGGAATATGTTTTCAAAGCGACATGGATGACCAGTGAATTATTTTAATGAGTAGTTTAGCGACAGGTGGGAGTGAGTGCAAGAAGCCTTGCTCCTTTACCTGTCAAATTCTCTTCACTTATGATCTTTCAGCTCAGGAGTAAGAGGGGCAGTTGAGGATGGAGGTAAACAGTAATCTAAAGGACCTAGGTCTGTATAGCTAGGACAAATACAAATTACTTAAAAAAAAAAATCATTATTGTTCCTAGGTAAATGCAAACCACTGTCTTTAGGTAGGGAGACTTGCTGCTTGGTGGGCCATTAGTCCCTTAGAACTGAACTGGTAGGTTGTTCTTCCCTAAAAATGTCAATCTACCTGCTTCCATACGGGAGCAAAGATGACTTTAGAAACCTGTCTGTCTACCATTGGGATGAAAAAGCTGATAGGGCCTGACCTGTCCCAAAAGATTGGAAAATCTCTTCCTTCCCCTCAGAGCATACGCATGCCTGACACAGCAAAGGAGGCCACAACCTACACTCGGCACAGGAAGATGTTTGCAAACACTCATGCTCTCAACAAGAGCACAGTGTAGCGAGTGTGGACCTACAACAGGTATAAAGAAAAAAAGAAAAACTCATCTACAATCCATCCTCCAATGATAATGTCTTGCTTCACATTACATTAACATTCAATAGCCAGCATTCACTTCCTGAAAGAAAAGGTAAGTGAAAATTTTTATTAAGGGCGTATTGTTGCGTCTGTAGTTGATGTGGCAGAAAACATAAATGAGGAGATGTTGACAGATAATGAGGCGGGTATTCTTGCCCTTGCTCCCACTTGTCGCTTGATTGCTCGTTAGAATGATTCAATAGCCCTCCAGCTAGTGCTGAAAACATATTCCCTTACCTAAAGGACAATGGTTTGTACTTGCATAGAAACAACTTTATAACTTGTATTTTTCCTAACTATACAAACCTGGGTCCTTTAATAGGAATATGCTTTCACCTTGAGTTAAACTTTGGCTGTCAAAATTTATAATTAGGTGTCAGTAGTCACTCGGTGGTGGCAGGAAAGCACTGCCCCCCACCCAGTACACTGAGTAGCCACTTTGACCTTCACCTAGGACTTGTGGGGTGGTTGAGGTGGGAAGTGACGCTTACAAGACTCAGGTTTGTATAGTTAGGAAAAATACAAATTAATGTACTTTAAAAATTTGTGATTTGTTCCTACATGAATACACATCCTCATCCTTTAATAGGAGGCTTATTCTTAGAGGGAGGGAGTCTCTACATCCATACTGGCTTGTTTAAAAATACCAGGATGTTAATACACTCAGACCTCACAGCAGTGCGGGAGTGTTGATTCTTACCACCTTCCAACAATCGAGAACAGATTCTCATGACTTGGGTTGTGATTCGGTCTTGTGAAATGGTCAAAGAAGAACCTACAGTATATCCTAAGAAAGATATGATGTCACACTGTATGGCCAATTCGGCGTAATGTATCGAACATTCTATCCATTCTCCCACTCGTAAGGAGGACGGGAGAGATATTTATATAACTGACTTGTATAGAGCAGTTGCTTGGTCTGGAAGGTCACCCATTTCAACATCTGATCCACTAAATAAAGGGATGACCACTGCGCCCAAAAGGGAAGGGAAGGAAAAGGGACATACACTCCACCTCTAATCCTAGACTAATGTTGGGACTCTTATCTTACATGAGATGTTTCTTGTCCAGCAAGGAGCTAGGTAAGCTACACAATCTGCATAGCAGCCACCAGAAGTCACAATGATAGTTTATTAAAATAACTTGTGGGTATACTCCCATGGATAGTCGCCTGGTGCTTCCAGATTCCAGCCTTTAGCACTTGTGCTACTGACAGATTCTTCCAGAAGGCAAAGGTAGATCTGATATTCTGACTTTGTGTGATTGCATCTGGGGTGGTCCCCTCGTGTCTGATTGTTCCCATGAAGCCAAAACAGAACAACATTTCAGAACTCTCAATCCTTCCGTACTGAAAGAGGAGTCGTAGTGTGCCTACCGAAGAGGTAAACATTGACTACTCAGGAAGAGCCTAGTTGATTCTCTTGAAGAGTCCAGGTTTGAATCCAAATAAAACATTTGTATAGGGGACAGAGCATTATCTTTACCGCAGAAATTGGGGAGCTTCACTGATAACGGAAGAGAGATAAACTGCTAATCTAAGTAGTTCAACCTGTGGTTGTTAAGGAGCAATCAAGGTTCTTCTGAATCTTGATGTCTTCCATCGACTGTTGAGGAATCAGAGAGACAGGGAAGAGGGGGTGGAAAGGCAGACGCATCTAGTATTCACTAGATGTTGCAAGGTATCTTCAAACTTCGCCAACAGTCGGTGACTCAGAGAATACAGAGTTTCTTATCCTACTGCATGGTGAACAGGACAAGTGATGATGAGAAACTTAGCCTTTCAACTATGCAATGATGTAGGGATAGCCTAAAACCCTACACCGGAACATTGTTAATTGAGCATATTTTCTTTAGGTGTTTTTGCTTGAAAGGACCTTGTGCAGCTGCATTGCATCTACTCACAAAAGTGCACCTGCTTGAAAAGGGTCCCTTTGTAAATATGGGCATGGATGGAAGTGATATCGGCCATTATCGCTAACAAAATACTTTATCAAACTCTTTGGAAAATAAGCACAGTAGAAATGCTGCAAGCATTCCTGGTAGGTTTAGATGCAGGTATGATCCTTCTGTCAATTACATCCCCTAGATGGGAGGAATTTCAGTTGAATGCCTCGTCCCTTCTCTGCATTGTGGATGGTAAGAGAGCTCTGGTTATAAACCAGTAAAACTTCAGGAACTATAGGAGAAATCACTAAGGAGGTAGATATGTGGAACTAGCCTCCTTGTTGAAGTTAATCTCTGAAGGAGTTATCTTTATCGATGAATAAGACATTGTGGAACAGTTATGTTTACATTGTTGCTAAGATGGTTTGCTAGGAACTTCCCATAGCTGTCACATTAAGGTAGTCCCAGGTATTCAACCCTCTTTCTGGGAATCTTAAGAACCTTATTCAATATACCTTAAACCAAGAACCTTATTCAATATACCTTAAACCAAGAACCTTATTCAATATACCTTAAACCAAGAACCTTATTCAATATACCTTAAACCAAGAACCTTATTCAATATACCTTAAACCAAGAACCTTATTCAATATACCTTAAACCAAGAACCTTATTCAATATACCTTAAACCAAGAACCTTATTCAATATACCTTAAACCAAGAACCTTATTCAATATACCTTAAACCAAGAACCTTATTCAATATACCTTAAACCACAGATTGAGACATGGGGCAGAGAGACTATCGATGATGAAGTGATTTCCTTGTAGAAGGGTAAAAAGGGGCAATCACCGAGACCCGTCAGTAGACAAGTGCCAGTTGAAAGTGCTCAAAACACTAACGTGAACACTTTTGGATTGGTAGCAGCTTTTCCCAAAACTACAGCAGAGAAAACCTCCTGTAGGACAGGGAATGGATCCAGGGATGTGTCCTCTTCAAGTCAACAGGGAAGGAAAGGTAATTATTCTATGATGGACCATATGCAGCTAACTATGGCTGGTCTGAATAGTGTTTGGGGAACCAAACATGAAGACCAAAGACCTGTCTCTAATTCCTTGAAGACTGTTCCATTCATAAGAGTAGACTGTACAAGCCTGAAAAATTTCTCGATAGCTTTCATGTCTTCTCCGTTTGTTATCAGTAAGGGGTGAGTTTTGGTAGATCAGGAGCAAAATTGGCAACTGGAACATTGTGTCGCTCCCCATACTGACTGGCATATACTCATTTATAGAAGCTCCAGGAAGTCACTGAACTCCGTGAACATTTCTGCCTTTCCACTATCTCTACCAAGAAGGCTAGGTTGAAGGTGAACTGAAGGAGCACTGGCTGAGCTTTTCCATGGAAGGAAGCACTTGGAGTAGCCAAATGAACCTGTAGGTCACTGGATTCTTTCTCAGCGCTTGCCTAAGGGGAAATGGGGATCTCTGAATAATTATCCTTTAAGGGACTAAGCACTTAGTGGCAATTGACTGGTGGAAGAGGAGACACATTCCGCCTTCTTCCACTATTACTTACTGTACCTCATGTCGTTCCCTCCCCGGGAACCCGGCTGCAACTCTTGTAACAATGCATTCTATAAGGGAGTACTTACATTCATTTCCTCTGGGTATTTGAATGGCACATCCTGAAGGCTTTCTTCTTGGTGCTTTGTTGGATGAAACCAGTGTACTTCCTCGTACTTGGGCTTTGACAAACCCTGGATTGTAGTGCCGTGCATGGCTGGAGGCCGAGATTCCATGGCAGAGGACTCAAATGTTGAAATATTATTTCCTTGTTCCTTGTTCCGTCTGGTTCTTTAGAGTCAGCTTGAACTTCTGGTTCAATCGAATGAGGAAGGTGTCTACAAAAAGCTCAGAAACTATGAAACTACCAATCATTATAGTGTAAGGAATTCCATTTCAGTACTCGGATAAAGTTGGAACTGCTGTACTAAATAACCCTAAGGGTTGTCATCTCTAGTGCCTCCTTCCTGAAATTACACAAGGGACCTTGATTGGAAAGCAGTCTTGCTAACAACTTCGTGTGCATATTGTGGCATTTCAGTGCTTGCAAGAGTGCTGAGATCAGAAATTAAAAATCATCTGTTACAACATTCCGTGTGCATCACTGGAATGGAAGATCCTGGTGTCTGGGAAAACTCATGTCATGGGTGTGGAAGATATAGATTAAGGAGTAATATCAGCAAGTTGGAAGTTCTTGCGTGCCGTCACTGAAGCGTCTTGTGACCGTCCCAGACCAGGAAAGAGATGAGGGCCTCTGCCAGCATTCCAACCAGCACCATTCATGCTCGACCAAGTACTGCACTGAAAGCATAGGTCCTGTATTCTGTACTGAAATTTCTTCCTGGAGGTTGGGTTTACGGTACAGCACTGCTCCTCCAACGAAACCAAATAGAGGGACTGGCCCCAGTCTCGAACAACTACACCAGACTGATTGTCCAGTGCTTCAGTAATTCCTTCCTCATCCTTTTCTACATTTGGAGTGCTATGAAGGAAGGGGTAATGGGAACAGCTAAACTCGTTCCCTGGTGGCACAAAAGTGATTAACCCTAGAGGCAAGAGTGTTAACTTGATCATTGTTTCAGATTATGTGGTTACAGATTGCACGATTTCTTTTATCTCGGAAACAGATCGTAAGTTTCCTGACTCTTTTACACAATTGTAAGGTTCCCGACCTCGCAAAAGAGATAACATGGTTCACGATTATGGTACAGTATAACAACGTAAAATTCCCAATGGAGGCAACCTCGAAGAGTTCCCAATCGCAGTAGATGATTGCAAAGTTCCTAATAATGGAACACAATCATAAGGTTACAAATCACAGTAACTGATCCTAAGTTTGGTGATCATGGCGCATGGCCGATCCCATGGAAAACACCCATTTTGGAGAGAAAGTGCAAGAAAACCTGTCTTGCAGGAAGCAAACATACTTGGAACATTCCCCTGAAGACAAAACACAAAAGAGCAGTGCACAAGGAAACCTTTCAATTGTGCCAGGAAAATCTCATTTCCTGCACTCATGATGAGAACATTCTTAGGTTCCTCTTCCAACATACTATGCAATGGAAGAGGAAGTGTGAAGCAGATGACAACAGTTCTGAGACCCGAAATTCACTAAAGAAGATACGTGAAGCGTCCCAATCGCGCAGTGTTTAGCAAGCAAAGTGAATCCAGTACATGAACCTCGTAATGTATGTATCTTTGGGGATGTTCCAGGTAAGTATTCTATCACTTCGTGAAATTTTCTGATGAACGAAGAATTATAAAGTTTCTTGCCTTACTAGCGGGCAGGTGTATGTGAGCTCTCAGTAGATGAGCATAGCGTTCTAGAAGGGCGAATGCAAACAGTAGAACGTTCTTCATCTGGAAATCACTCGCCAGCAGTAGAGCGCACTTGACTGCACGCCACATGGAGTGTCAGACTGGAGTAGTACTCCCGATCAGATCATGTGCCAACAAATGAGCACGAATAAATAAGAACGTGCAAGCATGTGGATGCTTTAAGTCCGACGAAGGAGAGCAGATAGACAGACACGTGCCCTCTATGGGGCATGCACGAGCATGCAAATGTTCCAAGTCTATTGAATGAGAGCACTAGCTCAAACAAATGGGGTGGTGGTCCAATGGGGGCACGCTCTCACAAGCGAGGTAGAGGGAGATAGCGAGCAGATGAAAGTTACAGGAGATTGACAGTAGGTGACGTGGCCCTCTCTTACAAGAGCCCAAGAATGTTAAAGCAAAGTAATGCTCTAATTGGGGCGCAAACAGGTGATCAAGAACACACTCCTTTAGAGCTGCGATCTCAAACAGATGAGTTAGCACTCTCTTAGAAGCATGCTAAAGCATAGAAGCCTACTGATGGGCCCAGGCAATGTAGCATGTAATCTCACTGCCTGCTTCTTCTTCCCTGGTGAAAGATTTAGCAACACTTTCTTCTGACCGGCTGCGTTGATCGGCTGTTGGCGCCAAGAGAGGATGGAATAACTTGAAGTTCTCCTATCAATGGTGTGCAATGACATTCTGTTGGGTGTAGAATTCTGATGTGTCTAAGCATAAAAGAACTCTTCCGTACATATGAGTATGTGTAAGAGGCAGTACAGTAAAAGACCACATATTGTGTAGAGCGTGTGCGCATGGATCTCACGTACAGTATGTGTATAAGGCAGTACAGTACATTCCACAACAGTATGTGAGAATACCTTGCGCATGCAATACATAAGTGTGGACTCCTGATGCGTGTGGATTCTCAGGGAATTGCCTTCTGACTAGTCCAGGAAGGGGAAAAACGAAGGGCGGAGCCGTTTCATCTCGAATGGCAGTGCGTTCTTGGCACAACGCTTCTCTTCTATAGGGAAAGAAACTGTGGGAGTCATGCATATGCAATTCTTATTGATCACTCTTCCTGGGCTTCTTTGATGGCATCCTCTATACAATCTTCTCCCAGAAGGTAAAGCCAAAAAGGAGAAACTTGAATTTCTCCTTCTAAGGGGTTGTCCAGACTGATGACAATGCCCCAACACAGAAAGTGATCACAGAAACTCTATGAAGAGATCTCTCAACCAGGTGATACTTCCTCAGGACTTTTCCAAGGACAAGAAAACACTGACGGAAAGGAGGAAGTTGTCCCTCTCCTTCACAATGAATGGCAGCAGAAACTCCATGGAGTACAGTACAACAACGTCCAAATAAAGCCAACTTCCTCAGGATTACGTTAACATCACCAGACCAAACTTGCGAGGGAATAAACGGCAAACAGAAATGCCATTCAACATGTGAAAGAATACTGATATTGGCAAGCTGAGGAAACAAAATGTCAGCCAATTACAGTTATTGGGAAAAAATGCAAAACCACACTTCTTTATCATCCCTTGCACATGATGATCTGCAAACTAATTTACCTACAATGAAAAGAAAATTATTAAAACCGCTGGTTGGGAATGCTGGAACGACGTGTATACTACCCGGCAGTTGAAAAAGTGGTTACTGAAGTGGGTTGGCAAGGGGGCGGAGCTTCCCCGCTACCTGCCAGTAACTACCGACACTTCATTAAAATTTTTGCAGCCGAGTTCCAGCAATGCTGAAACCATATTATACTCCTATTAAAGGATGATTATTTGTATACATGTAGGAACTACAGTATTTATTTTATAAAAAAAAGACATCCTTCTACAGTATAGTAAAACTACAAAAATTTTATATAACAAAACTTTGATCTTTACAGTATAAAACAAAGATTTTTTTTTGTCAAGCTTATTCATTTGGTAGGGGAGCATGCTTTTATGACAAACACAACTTAAATGGTTATTACATCAATATGCATTCCATAATTAAATAAAAAAAATGGAATTCTAATATTAAAATTTACTTCTATACTCACCTGATATTCATATTGCTAGAAGATCTGTTTAAAAGACATTTTCCATAAAATTTCCCATTTTCTTTCCTCTCCATAGATATACCTCTAGTGAATTAATCAAATATTCTAGCAGTCAATGATGAGAAGTGAAGGCGACGCTCTAGTCTTTCTGTCAATTTATTTTCTATGTCAAATTGGTTTCACAGATGACCTCCAGATTATTAGAACTTTAGTGCATTTTAAGAAGTCTTCCACTAGATTTGTTAGCAATTACTGTAGAGATTTTTCTGTATCTCGCATTGAGGACAATACAATACTGTGATTTAAAATAACTCGCTGTTCCTCTCGTGGAAATTTATGTTTCAATTAAAAGTTCAAAGTGCAAAAGGAAACTTGTTCTGTTCAGAGGAAAATCCAGAGAAGATCAGGGTAGTTGGCTATGGTGGGGATGATGACAATAATGACATGCCAGCACCATTATTTAAAACTGTGCTTAACCAACAAAACTTTAATAGCGATGAGCTTAGAAAGTTCTTAACATCTCTAGCTTCATTTGTTAAATATCAGAGGACAGGTGAGTCTTCTCCTAAAGGTGATAATTCTCATCCTACTTGCCCTGTTGCTAACTTTTCAAGTTTAGTCTAGTGGTAATTGTTCCTTTCAGTAAGGGTTCAGAAAGATCACTGCACCACAAAAATTTGAGATTCTCTCACAGAGACTCAAATTTTTTAACTACCTTAGACTCCTCTGCTGCTAAACCCTTGCATTCCCACAATCCTAGTCAATTTAAATAAATAAATTGAGAGGCAGAAGACCAGAGTTGGTAGTCTGGAAACTAATATCCCTCCACTAGCTAAAGTAGGTGCACTGTTAGGCAACCTCATATTAAATGGATGGTGTACCATAAATGATTCTCTTAGCTATGAATGAAGATTCAATTAAAGTAGACTGTTTGCATTATATTTTGGACTTACAAATTTGGGCACTTGCTCAAAGGTTAACTCTAGCAGGGTAAATTTCAGCAGTAGTTCCTTTACTGCTGGAAAAAGTCCCTTTTACACATAGGTTTCAGCTCCCATAGCCAGTTACATGCAAACAAGGAAGTCAGTAAATAATTCCTAGGTTTATCCTGCTATACGGGAAAACACTGAGATCTTGAATGTGAGGAAATACCTCCATTTCGAACAATATGTAACATTGTTGAACAATACCCTAATAAGTTGCTTAAGGTAAGTTATGAATTCTATTCTACTAAGTCTTTTGAGACAGCTAATACCTAGACTATTCATACCCATCAGTTCTCCAACTTCATTGTCGACAGAATCAATACATTGTAGCCACAAATTCAATCAAAGGCTAGGCCTCATTTAGTGTTTCACCCTTCTTCACCACAAAGACATTCTGACTTAAGACTAATCACATGTATGATCTCTTTTTATATCAAGATTGAATTTCCTGCCTTGAGCCCATTATTACTCCTGATAAACAAAAAACCTTTAAATGAAGCTAAAGCTGGTTGATTAAAGAAATGCCATTTGTTAGGTACAGTTCTTGAAACAATTTACTTTGCTGATTCTATAATAGGGGTTATTACTAGTCTTCCAGGAGAGAAATCGCAGGATATTAGGATTTGAATTTAATTTAGGATTATCTAATCTGTTTAGATAAGAATATTTTAGAAAGGGCTTCTAAGTATTTACAAACCTTTGTGTGTTTTGTGATTAAGAGAAGAAGGCAGGTACTGTATGTGCCTTTATGGTGGGGTCAGTCTCAGTGGCACAAAGTCATTAATTTCTTCCCCTATTTTGGGGCCTGTTTTAGATGTAGTAAAATTTGATAAGGTAATTGCTCAAATAGACTGATGTTTTGAAATTTTTTTCAAGGAATACTTTAGATTCCACCTTTAGGTCAAACACCTCAACATCAGAATGGTTGTTGAAGAGTTCCTATTGCTCTAGTGGTAGAACATCAGATGTCAGATTTAGTAGATGTTCAGGAAGGGTTACCAACTGGAGTCCAAGATCTTATTGGCGAATGCTATTGCAGTTCTTCCTTGCATATTCCAGTAGGAGGAAGACTTTTCCATTTCTATACCTTTTGGAAAAACTTTTAACCCAATCTGTGGGTGTTACCTGTAGTAAAAAAAATTACCATATCCTTTTAACTTCTCATCCTCACTTGTCCAAAAAGCCAGTTCCATATCAGTTAAAGTAAAAATACAATATCTCAAACTGCTTATTTCACAATTTCTATTGTGAAAGAAGAGGTTTTAAATCCTACTCTGGGGGTTTTATAACAAGTTATTCTTAGTCCCCAAAACTTCAGGGGTTAAAGACTAATTCTAGATGTATTGGCCCTCAACAAGTTTACAGCTCTCATAAAGTGTTAGATGGAAACACCTTCAACAGTTCTAGCCTATGTTGGTTCTGATGTGGATAAGGCTGCTAGGGAACATAGCTGTCTTAGAAAAATTAGTTTCATTGGGGCATCTAAAGAAAGGGATTTTTCCATTTCATCTCAATCTACATTGAAACAGGACACCCGATCTAGACAGTCTCAATTCCAGATAAAAAACCAACTTCAACTACTGAAATGGTGGGACGAGTGCACGGAATTGTCTCGGGGAGTTTCTCTGGATATGAGAATCCCTGCTGCTTTGCAGGAAGGATGGGGAGCAACTCTAGATCATTTAAATCTGTCAGGGAAATGGACCTTGCAAGAGTCAACTTTGCATATCAATTGCCTACAGCTAATAGCTTTATTCAAAACTCTTTAGTACCATGAACCACTGGTGGTAGGGAAGACAATATATTTTCAGACAATATGACGGCACTTGCCTACATTCAAGACTAAGGGGGTACAGAGTCCCCTTTCCAGTATTGAATAGCAGAGTTGTTATCTTGGGCAAATTTGAGAGGGACAAGCTTTCTTCCTCAGTTTATTCTATGAAAATTGAATGTCTTAGCAAACCTACTAAGTCGAGTCAGGTTCTTCCAAATTCCAAATGAATGGTCTCTACATACATCAGTACGTCTAAGAATTTGCAAATGGTAAGGTTGTCAAAACATAGACATGTTTGCAACATCATTAAACAAAATGATAGAGGTTTTTTGTTCACTGATGTCAGATCCCTTAGCGTGGAAGGTAGATACCCTATTACAAAGACAGGTCATATCTGGATCTTTAGACATTTCCACATTTTGCCATGATTTGGTATGTGATAAAGAAGTTCTGGATCTCTGCTGAAAGCATGATGACACTGATAGCCCCATTCTGGCCACAAAGAGAATGGTTCATAGTTCTGTGGCCTCTGTTTTCTGAGTGCCCAAGAAGATTGCTGTATATAGTCAAACTGTTCAGACAACCAATTTCAAGGGTAATTCATCCAACACATCCATGCTACATCTAACTGCATGGAGACTATCTACCATATTCTCATAAAAAGAAGAGTTTTTGCAACCCTCTAAACAATAGGTTCTAAAAGACACAAGTCTACCAATAACCCATATCAAAAACCATGAAATATTTATTTTGATTGGTGCTAATCAGGGCATAGCATCAATGACTAGAACTAGCTTTGATAACAGTTAAATTTTCGAGTTCTATATTTCTATGACAAAGCTTCAGAAGAATCTGTTAACCTTCTTTGACCACAGCTAACTCCCGTAGATCGG
The DNA here is from genome assembly GCF_036898095.1 of Palaemon carinicauda. Classification (NCBI taxonomy): domain Eukaryota; kingdom Metazoa; phylum Arthropoda; class Malacostraca; order Decapoda; family Palaemonidae; genus Palaemon; species Palaemon carinicauda. The sequence goes on from NC_090731.1 coordinate 150,437,131, forward strand.
GATGAAGGCTTTCCAAAATGAGATAAAAGTGGTGAAGTCTTTCTCCTACTGGAATTTGCTGGGAAGAACCGTCATGACGTTCTCTGATAAGATCTTACAATCTAATTGTTCTCTGATAAGATATTACAGTCTAGTAGGTAACTCTTCCAGAACATCTACTAGATCAGACTTTTGATGCTCTATCATTGGCATGAAGGAACTCTTACACTACCACCCAACTTTCAAGTTCCCATAGACCTGTCAGAATGTTGGAAAGATGAACATTCTGAAAATGAACCTATTTAAAATTTCATCCATTTTTTTTATCCAATTCTAGTTTCCATGCACAGAGGATTATTCATATCACTTCTCGTTTCATCTGGTTGCAGTTACAGTATGCACTTTACATTTCCTTCCATGTCCTTTCAATCCCTGCTTAACATACTGTTAAGTCCCAGAGCTGAGTGAAATGCTTTAACCCCTCCTCAACTGCTAATCTACTACAGCATGGTTCTTCCCAATTTGCTCTTTTAATGTGAACACCCAAGAAACTAATTAGTTGATAGCTTGTTACTTCTTAGAGAACCAACAATAGAAGAGCAAAACCAATCAAAAGTATATGCAATCACCAAATACTTAGGAAACTGAAGAATTTAGCAATGAACATACGCAGTACTGTACAGTATAAGAAAAAGCAGTTGAAAGATTATCTTCTGAACTACTTTTGGGTCAACGAAATCTATCAGATGGTATGAGGAAAGGACCTTAGTAAAATTTTCAGCACTTCTTATGGTTAAGTACCACACAATGATAAGTACCACACAATGAAGGGTTTTATAATTTGAAAGAAAAAATTAGATACTAACATGAAATTATGGCAATCCTAAACAAGGGAGTTATAATTCAATAAAAAAAAAATGGAGTTTTTATGATAAAACAAAGTTTTATGAATACTTACCTGGCAGTTATATATATATATAGCTGATATCTCTAACTTTCGGAAGAATTTTTCAAAACAAGGCAACCGCTTTGTGGTGGTTGGGAGGTAGGTGGTTACACCCGTCACAGGGTGGTACGAGGAATCATTCCCGTGTTCTATACTTCAGTTCATCTATGCCCGACCTATCTCCTGAGGGGAGGTGGGTGGGCCTTCGAATATAAATATAACTGCCAGGTAAGTATTCATAAAACTTTGTTTTATCATAAAAACTCCATTTTTAAGAATAGTACTTACCTGGCAGTTATATATATATAGCTGATTCACACATTTGGAGGAGGGAAACAGACAGTAAACATCGTTGGGGAAACAACAAAAGAGTTGTAGGAGATAAAAACACCTTGATTCCTTGCTTGCTAAGGTAGCTGACTTCAAAGGTACAGCCTCTAGAGTCGCTTTCCCTAGGAGTGTTTAGCCAGGAGTAGACCTGCAATGCTGCAAACAACTCAATCGAGTCTGTCAAAGGGGTAAGACCAACAACTTGACTAGACTTCAGAAACTACCTTTGCCCCTTATAATAAAAAAACTGCAACCTTACTAAAACTAACCACCTAACCTTGCAGCATAGATATAAACAATCTATCTAGACTGAGAGAACCGTACCACAAGACGAATCTAGACTGAGAGAACCGTACCACAAGACGAAGTCCTCAGACAATCATAAAAACACAAACATTCATACATGCATACAATATAAGGTTGAGTGGGGTTAGTAACTCCTTTGCCTAATACAGAAGCCGCAGATACGTATGGGCCCAAGGTATAGCACTTGCCATAGTCTACTCTCACCTCTCTGAGGTAATGAGAAGCGAAGACAGAGTTGCTCCTCCAGAAAATTGCATCCATGAATAGCCTAACTAACATATTTTCCTGATATGCCAGTGAGGCAGCAATGGCTCTCACTTCGTGAGCCCGTACTTTCAACAGGGCGAAGTGTTCCTCCTCACATAAGAGGTGGGCTTCCCTAATATTTTCCCTCAGGAAAAAGGACAAAGCGTTCTTTGACAGGGTTTTTTGTGGATCCTTCACTGAACACCATAACAAGTTGGATGCGCACCTCACGTTCTTAGTGTGAGCCAAATAAGCTTTGAGGGACTTAACTGGGCAGAGGAGTCTTTCCTGCTCTTGACCCACTAGGTTCGTGAGGTTAATGACATCAAACGTCCTAGGACAGGGTTTCGAAGGGTTCTCGTTCTTGGCGAGAAAGTCGAACCTTAAGGCACAAACCGCTCTATTCTGATTGAAACTTACCCGCTTCTCAATCGCCTGGACCTCGCTGACCTTTTTGGCATTCGCTAGTCATAAGGAAGAGGGTTTTCTTTGTTACATCTCGAAGAGAGGCTTGCGAGATAGGTTCAAATTTCTTGGAGCACAGAAACTTAAACACCACATCCAGGTTTAAGAGTACCTGTTTCGTCGTCTCAAAAGACCCAATGAGGTCCTGCAAATCTTTATTTTGGGACAACTCTAGGCCTCTATGCCTAAAGGCAGTCGAGAGCATGCTGCTGTATCCATTGATGGTAGATACAGCCAGCTTAGCATCCTGTCTGAGGTACAATAAGAAGTCTGCAATCTGGCTCAGAGAGGTAGTGGTTGAGGAAATCTTGTGCCGCCTGCACCAAGCTCTAAAGGTCTCCCACTTAGATTGGTAGACTCTTTTTGAAGAGATCCTCCTTGCTCTGGCGATAGCTTTCACCGCTTGTGCCGAAAAGCCTCGAGATCTGACAAGCTTCTAGTCAGTCTGAAGGAAGTCAGCTTGAGAGCAAGGGGGTTTTGATGATACCTCTCGAAGTGGGGCTGTTTGAGAAGATCTGGACTTGCCGAAGTCTTCTTGGGAAGTCCATCAGCATGCCCACCACTTCCGTAAACCATTCCCTTGCAGGCCAGAATGGAGCCGCTAGGATCATTCGTCCCGAATTGAGGAGAGCGAATTTCCTGATGACCAGATTGATGATCTTGAATGGGGGCAACGCATATATGTCCATCCCCGTCCAATCCATCAAGAAGGCGTCCATTGCTACAGCTTCCTCGTCCGGGACTAGGGAGCAGTAGTTGGGGATCCTCTTGTTCAAGTTGGAGGCGAAAAGGTCTGTTACAGGTCTGCCCCACAACATCCAGAGACTGACAGACTTGCGGGTTGAGAGACCATTCTGTGGGAATAACAAGTCTCTTCCTGCTGAGCATGTCTGCCCCGATGTTTCTTTGCCCTTGAACAAACCTCGCTCGATAAAAACTTTCTTGATCCAAGAGATCGGAACGAAGGCGTCCTTGATCTCGACAAACGATTCGACTAGTGTCATTACGAAGTCCTAGATTCTCATGTTCAATGTCATGCCTCATGCTAGATCTTCGATGTCGAACGTCCTGTAAGACGAGGTGCCGATCGTCCTGTAAGACGAGGCGCCGATCGTCCTGTAAGACGTGGCGCCGATAGTCCTGTAAGACGTGGCGCCGATAGTCCTGTAAGACGTGGCGCTGATAGTCCTGTAAGACGTGGCGCCGATAGTCCTGTAAGACGAGGCGCCAATAGTCCTGTAAGACGTGGAGCCGAGCGTCCAGGAAGGTGTGGCACCGATCGTCCTGTAAGACGTGGCGCCGAGAGATTAACAGAGCGAGACGCTGAACGTTCTAAAAGACGTGGCGCTGAGCATCCTGGTGTGAGAAGAGACTCTTCTTGTTGACAGGAAGACCCAATTCTTCTGATAGGCTCAACGTTATCTAAAATCCTTCATGAAGATCTTAAGAAGGAGCTCTGAGAAGCCAAGCGTCCAGATACAGGGATGCTCTGATTTCTCTCGAGTGCAGTATTCTGCTACATTAGGCAAAAGTTTCGTGAACATTAGAGGGGCGGAGCTGAGACCAAAACACACGGCTCGAAACTGATCCATTCTTCCCCCTTTCCTCCTTGTAAACAAACCTCAGATAAAGTTTGATTGCATAGCCTGCCACTTAGACTCCTCTCTAGATCTGGGAGAGAGATTTGTTGGAGCTAAAATTAAAGGAGGTTTCCCTATAACAGGAAATTGTAAACCTCCTTCAGAAGATGTACTGACCAAAGGTCTGCTCCCCTTTCTCCAAAGATTGCCAGAAGTTGTGTAGTCTGGCTCTACTGCCTGGAGACGAAAGCAGTCAAACTCTGCTTCACCCTGTGACCAGGCTGACACGAGTCTTATATAGTTCATGATTTCGATGTCTCCATGGAGAACTTTGACTTCTGAACGAAGGCGTTAAGAGCATTTACGTCCAGGACCGGACAAAAGACTCCCTCTCCCAAAAGAGAGACATTTGATGTTGCAAAGTCGGTTAGGCAGAAAGGTCTTATCGGAGTAAAAAACAAAGGAGGATTCACTAGGAAAAGGATTTCGCATCCATCCTTTAGTAAAAACACGGACCAAAGGTCTGTTCCTCTCCTCTCCCAGGCTCGCCAGAAGTAGTTAAGTCTGGATCCTACTATTGTTTGTGAGGTTAGAGAAAAAGCATGCAGAAATTTTCTTGCTGCTTAAGACACCAACACCTATCTTTGACCAACTCTTGAGGGAGAAGAGAGAAAGAAAAAAGGAAAGGTGAGTACCTCAATTATGACTTCTGATTTCAAAATTATCCAGCCTCATTGCCTGTATTCCTTAAGAGACTCAGCAATCCACCAAGGGGGCTGTAAAAAATCTCTGTGGGGCTGCCACAGGGTCTTCGACCTTAACGTGGCTAGACCTCCACCCTTGCTATCCTGGCCTACCTGATAAGGAAGCTCGCATTATAGGTTTCTGTTTTAAGAATTAATAATTAATATATTCTCAACATTTATTTATCTCAATATTTCCTTTCCTCACCAGGCTATTTTTTCCCTATTGGAGCCTCTTTTTTTCCAACTAGGGTTGTAGCTTGCTAGAAAAAATAGTAATAATCTCGTACCAGATACAAGATCTAGAGTCCAGTTATTCAGAGGAAAAAAGAAAGTTGTCTTTCCTTGGTCCTTCTGAGACTCTAACCAGTCTCCCATCATCCTTAAAGCTCCATTAATGACCACGTGAAAATTCAGAGGGTGGGGAACGTGGAGCAACAGAACTTAGGATCTTCTCCTTCTGTTAATCTCAAATAATTCAACAGGAGAAAAGTGATCACTAATGTCATCCTTTGACAAAGATCTTATAAGACGAGGCGGTGATCGTCCTGTCGTCCTGAAAGACGAGGCGGCGATCGTCCTGTCGTCCTGAAAGACGAGGCGGCGATCGTCCTGTCGTTCTGAAAGAACGAGGCGGCGATCGTCCTGTCGTCCTGAAAGAACGAGGCGGCGATCGTCCTGTCGTCCTGAAAGAACGAGGCGGCGATCGTCCTGTCGTCCTGAAAGAACGAGGCGGCGATCGTCCTGTCATCCTGAAAGACGAGGCGGCGATCGTCCTGTCGTCCTCCTGAAAGACGAGGCGGCGATCGTCCTGAAAGACGAGACGGTGATCGTCCTGTCATCCTGAAAGACGAGGCGGCGATCGTCCTGTCATCCTGAAAGACGAGGCGGCGTTCGTCCTGAAAGACGAGGCGGCGATCGTCCTGTCATCCTGAAAGACGAGGCGGCGATCGTCCTGTCATCCTGAAAGACGAGGCGGTGTTCGTCCTGAAAGACGAGGCGGCGTTCGTCCTGAAAGACGAGGCTGCCGATCGTCCTGAAAGACGAGGCGCCGATCGTCCTGAAAGACGAGGCGCCGATCGTCCTGTCTTGAAAGACTTAGCGCCGAGCGTTAAGGCAAAATGATCTTCATTATGCCACTCGGCGCATTCGGTTCCAACCAGAGGGTTCATATGGCCGACTGGCGCTCTGGGACAAAAACCGTGTCTATGTTGGTTCGTAAGCATTGATATCATCAGCGAATATCTATGACTTATAGTATTGCCATTATCAGCAAATGTGATGCAATGCAAGACTCTAAAAGCAGTGTAAGTAGCTTAACGTCCAACGCTCTTTGCTTTCCCATGGCAAGGGCAAGCATTCTTGGGAACGTGAACAGGAACGCTCGCGAGGACGTTTGCTCGTGAGCTAATGCCTCTCGTTTCCTTTCGCCAGTCGACGTTCCTTCTCCCATGGGCCGGGGAGCTTGGAAGAGGTCTAAGGCTAGGAAAACGACGTCCACTGTGCTGAATGAATTCACTGCCCTAATTTAGCACTGAAACTTACACTTTTAAACTCTTACACAAAAGACCATACAGTAATTAGTCCTGCCCGTTGTGAGAGAACTTATTCTGCTGCCACGGGCTTGAATGAGAATGCAATATCGTCTCTAGTACTTGCTATATAAATTGTAACAAAATATTTTTATAAAATATTAAACTGACATTTCCATAATAAAATAAACTTTCAAACATACTTACCCGGCGGTCACATAAAAATAACCACTGGGCAAGTGTTGAGTTTAAAAATAAATGTTGAACACACTCACCCGGTAGTTACATATAACCATGGGTAAAAATAAATGTCATAATTACCTACCCGGTAGTTACATACAACCACCGGGAAAGCTATACGTTAAATGATTAAAATGAACAGAAATAGGAAAACAAATGTAATCAACAATAAATTCCAAGGGTTTTCAAAAACAGTGATTTCTTATGATAAAAAAAGAACAGATATAGCAATAACGTATCTATATATATAAATGTAAACAACCCTTAAATCTTGAAGGTTCCCAAAAAAAAGTGATTTGCCACACTTTACAATTGGAACATAAAAATGAATATACAGTACAACTAAAGCTAGAATTCCCAATATCGAAAAGAACGCTACCAAGGCATGTTGGGACTGCATCGATTGTAAAGAGAATTACACAGCGTAAATTAACCATACGCTAGTTCTATTTAATCTATGAAATTAGATCGATGATTTAAAGAACGAATACCAAATGGACAAATATTTTCTTTAAAATTTTACATTAAACGTTAAAAAACTTATAAAAGATGGAATTCTTTCCATTCTTTACAAGAAAAAGCAAATAAAGAGAATTTGCAAGTCATACAATGAATATACAATGTAGATTGCGTCACACGACTGGGATGTCATAGAGTTGGCGGAACGTATTTCCGCCATCAGGTTTTAATTCTTTGCACCTATTATATAGTGCACATAGAAAACCCCTGCAACCCATACAAACTGTGAGGGTCAACCGACACTTTCGGTAACCTCACCTTGCATACATCACTCGCACATACACAAATATTAAGTTTTTCACTCATGATAAACAAAGCAAATAGTACAATAATAATAACAAAACACGATTGCCAAATCCCTAAATCAGTGTACTTCACCAAACGAAGTCCAAAACAGCGAAGAAGGGAAAGCGATTCGAAAAATGTTATTTTCATTAGTAAAATAAATTTTTGAATATACTTACCCGATAATCATGTAGCTGTCAACTCCGTTGCCCGACAGAATTCTACGGAAGGGATACGCCAGCGATCGCTATACAAGAGGGGGGTGTACTCACAAGCGCCACCTGTGGCCAGGTACTGCAGTACTTCTTGTTGACACCACTTCAATTTTTCCTCGGTCCACTGGTTCTATGGGGAGGAAGGGTGGGTCAATTAAATCATGATTATCGGGTAAGTATATTCAAAAATTTATTTTACTAATGAAAATAACATTTTTCAATATTAAACTTACCCGATAATCATGTAGCTGATTCACACCCAGGGAGGTGGGTGAAAACCAGTGTACATGTATATCAAGAAGCTAAGTATCCCGTATTTCATATTATCAGTTATTCAAAATAACAATGAAATTACAAGTACCTGGTAAGGAAGTCGACTTGAGCCATTACTCTGCCTTAAATAAGTTCGTCTTCCTTACTGAGCGCAGCGTTCCTCTTAGGAGGCTGAACAACTCTAAGGTGCTGAAGTATCAAGGGCTGCAACCCATACTAAAGGACCTCATCACAACCTTTAACCTCGGCGCTTCTCAAGAAAGAATTGACCACCCGCCAAATCAACAAGGATGTGGAAGGCTTCTTAGCCGACCGTACAACCCATAAAAAGTATTCAAGAGAAAGGTTAAAAGGTTATGGGATTATGGGAATGTAGTGGCTGAGCCCTCGCCTACTACTGCATTCGTTGCTACGAATGGTCCCAGGGTGTAGCAGTACTCGTAAAGAGACTGGACATCTTTGAGATAGAATGATGCGAACACTGACTTGCTTCTCCAATAGGTTGCATCCATAACACTCTGCAGAGAATGGTTCTGTTTGAAGGCCACTGAAGTAGCCACAGCTCCCACTTCATGTGTCCTTACCTTCAGCAAAGCAAGGTCTTCTTCCTTCAGATGAGAATGTGCTTCCCTAATCAGAAGCCTGAATAGTAAGAAACTGAGTTCTTAGAACTTGGGAAAGAAGGTTTCTTGATAGCACACCATAAGGCTTCTGATTGTCCTCGTAAAGGTTAAGACCTTTTTAGATAGTACCTAAGAGCTCTAACTGGGCAAAGTACTCTCTCCAGTTCATTCCCCACCAAGTTGGACAGGCTTGGGATCTCGAACGACTTAGGCCAAGGACGTGAAGGAAGCTCGTTTAGCAAAAACCGAGCTGCAAGGAACATGTAGCCGTTTCAGATGTGAAAACAATGATCCTGCTGAAGGCGTGGATCTCACTTACTCTTTTAGCTGTTGTCAAGCACACGAGGAAAAGAGTTTTTAATGTGAGGTCCTAAAAAGAGGCTGATTGGAGAGGTTCAAATCTTGATGACATAAGGAACCTTAGGACCACGTCTAGATTCCAGCCTGGAGTGGATAACCGACGTTCCTTTGAGGTCTCAAAAGACCTAGGGAGGTCCTGTAGATCTTTGTTGGTGGAAAGATCCAAGCCTCTGTGGCGGAAAAACCGCTGCCAACATACTTCTGTAACCCTTGATCGTAGGAGCTGAAAGGGATCTTACTTTCCTTAGATGTAACAGGAAGTCAGCAATCTGGGTTACAGTGGTACTGGTTGAGGAAACTGCATTGGTCTTGTACCAGCTACGGAAGACTTCCCCTTGAGACTGATAGATTCTGAGAGTGGATATTCTCCTTGCTCTGGCAAACGCTCTGGCTGCCTCCTTCGAAAAGCCCCTAGCTCTTGAGAGTCTTTCGAAAGTCTGAAGGCAGTCAGACGAAGAGCGTGGAGGTTTGGGTGTACCTTCTTTACGTGAGGTTGACGTAGAAGGTTCACTCCTAGAGGAAGAGTCCTGGGAATGTCGACCAGCCATTGCAGAGCCTCTATGAACCATTCTCTCGCGGGCCAGAGCGGAGCCAATCCACGTCAGCCGTGTCCCTTTGCGAGAGGAGAACTTCTGAAGTACCCTGTTGACAATCTTGAACGGCGGGAATGCATACAGGTCGAGATGGGACCAATCCAGCAGAAAAGCATCCACGTGAACTGCTGCTGGGTCTGGAATCGGAGAACAATACAACAGGAGTCTCTAGGTTATCGAGGTAGCGAACAGATCTATGGTTGGCTGACCCCACAGGGCCCAAAGTCTGCTGCAAACACTCTTGTGAAGGGTCCACTCTGTGGGGATGACCTGACCCTTCCGGCTGAGGCGATCTGCCATGACATTCATACCGCCCTGAATGAACCTCGTTACCAGCGTGAGCTTTCGATCTTTTGACCAGATGAGGAGGTCCCTTGCGATCTAGAACAACTTCCACGAAAGAGTCCCTCCCTGCTTGAAGATGTAAGCCAGGGCTGTGGTGTTGTCAGAGTCCACCTCCACCACCTTGATAAGCTGGAGGGACTTGAAGTTTATCAAGGCCAGAAGAACCGCCAACAACTCCTTGCAATTGATGTGAAGTGTCCTTTGCTCCTGATTCCATGTTCCCGAGCATTCCTGTCCGTCCAAAGTCGCACCCTAGCCCGTGTCTGATGCGTCCGAGAGGAGACGGCGGTCGGGTTTCTGAACAGCCAAATGTAGACTTCCTTGAGAAGAAAGCTGTTCTTACACCACGCGAGAGAAGACCTCCTCTCTTCGGAAACAGGAACTGAGACCGTCTCTAGCGTCATGTCCTTTATCCAGTGAGCAGCTAGATGATACTGAAGGGGGGGGAGGTGGAGTCTCCCTAACACGATGAACAGGGCCAGCGATGAAAGTGTCCCTGTTAGACTCATCCACTACCTGACTGAGCATCGGTTCCTTCTCAGCATGCTCTGGATGCATTCTAGGGCTTGGAAGATCCTTGGGGCCGACGGAAAAGCCCGAAAAGCTCGACTCTGAAGATCCATACCCAGGTAGACAATGGTCTGGGATGGGACGAGCTGAGACTCCTCAAAATTGACCAGGAGGCCCAGTTCCTTGGTCAGATCCATAGTCCATCTGAGAATCTCCAGACAGCGACGACTTGTGGGAGCTCTTAAAAGCCAGTCGTCTGACGGAGCCGGACACAAGATCATGGTACTGCTGCACAGTCTGTGAACTGTCAACCATGGGGAAGCGAGGAAGTACAGTGACAACCCGAAGCTGTCTAGACTGTCTGGGTCGTATAGACAACTCCTTATCGGGTTGCTGAGGTTGCCGCACTGCGTCACAACAAGTCACTTCTGCTGGTTGTTGAACGTCTTCCCAGTGACACACTGACTCCGTAAACAAAAAATCCTCTAACAAGGACTAAGCTTGGACTGCATGTCTTGCAACACAGCTCAAGGTCTATGGGAGCAGGTGTGGTAACAGACGGGGTTAGCGACTGAAGTGGAACCATTACCTTCCCTGGAAGCATGTTATGCTTAAATAAAAGTCCATAGGAGGCTACACAGCTAAAGGCTCCTCTCCAAATGACAGAGTCCTCAAGGGAATATCAGAAGGAGGGAGAAAAGCACTTTCTCATCTACAGGGACCATATCCGAGAAAAGCTAAGTTCTCTCAGTGAGGGTTTCACTGGTGCAAAAGCAGCAGACTAGAAGGCAACGTTATGAAACTGCTTGACAGTCTAGTGAGTTGGCAACAACCAAAGATGTGTGACTGAGAAGCATGCGGTAAGGTATGCAGAGCATGCTGTATGTAGAGCATGCTGTATGCAGAGCATGCTGTATGTAGAGCATGCTGTAAGAGAAGCAGAGCATGTTGCATGGCGTGTAACATTTCTCAGAAATTCCATGACCAGTGCTAGATTGAGTAATATCGCATTACTGTCCATTGAAAGTGCACGTGCCGAGGGAATTGATTTAGACTGTTTTGTTGATGAATTTGATAGCCGGCATGATAATCGTAGAATTAAGCTGCACTAAATATACGATCTATAATCTACTTCACCTCAGGACAGGGAAACTCGCCCTGTTGGCAACACTGCATTACTTCATGCATGCTTGCATGGGGTTTTAATATCAACATAATATTTACATTACATTCATAACTCATGATTCATTTTTGTTTTGAAGATATTTTGCCATATTTGCGATTGTTAAAAATATATTGCAAGGAATACATATATATTTTTTTATTTAAGTAATACGAATAACCTCCATTATCATAATGTTTGTGTAGGCATACATGTATATGATTACAAATGCAAGTTATGAAAGTAATGAGGTGTTATTATTGTCATTTGTTATTTCAAAGTTGAATGGGAAGAGGCTCAAGTTGAGGAAAAAGTGGCAGATGCATGCGTTGAGGTGGCTGACTCATAGCATGAGGTTCCTGCCTCAAGAGTTGCGCTTGCCTCAAGGGTTGAGGTGGCTGCGCAGAGAGAGGCTCTTGACTCACGAGTTGAGGTTCTTGAGGTGTGAGCTGCGAGAGTTGAGGTAGAGGCTGCGCAGAACGCAGTTCCTGTCTCACGAGTTGAGGTTCCTGAGGAGCTAGCCTCAAGAGTTGAGGCTCTCGCCTTGAGGAAAGTTGAGGTAGCAGCTGCGAGAGCTGAGGTGGCTGCCTCAAGGATGGTAGAGGTTGTCGTACCTCAAAAGGTTGTAGCCTCAAAGATGGTCTAACTGCAAGAAAATCTTGCCTCAAGGCATAAGACTCCTGCTCCCATTGTTGAGGTTGCCTTAAGGAAGGTTAAGGTTGCTGCACAACGCTGGTAACTGGCAACTCCGAACGCGGTAAGGTAGCTTGAGGAACCTCAACTTCGTACGCCTGGCAGACTGGACTGCGGAGAGGCGGAGCGCTCGCAGGAGGAGGTGTAACCTTCTCAGCCTGAAACTCACGCATTAAGACCGCAAGCTGCGACTGCATGGACTGCAGCAAAGTCATCTTGGGATCAACAGACGATAAGGTCTGTTGAGGCAAAGCCTTAACAGAAGATGAGGTCTGTTGAGGCATCGCCTTACCTCTCTTAGGAGGTGTGCAGTCACCTGATGACTGCGGAGAGTCAGAGCTAACCCAATGACTGCATCCGGGTTGTTGAACTCTAGAGGTCTGGACTTTACGTTTAAGAGGTCTTGAGACCTGAGTCCAGCGTTTTCTCCCCGAAATTTCTTCTGCAGACGAGCAAAATAAGGGCTCATTCGTCTGCGGGTGGGAGTGACGGTCTCTGTAAGACACGCCCGCAACCACCGAGGATACTTCTGTGCGCCGATCAAGGCCTGCCGAACCCTTTTGCCCTTCGACATTGCTTCTCCCCTGGGCTTGGGAGCTTGCAAGAGGTCCCGGACTGGGAGGACGACTGGCACGCACAGAAGTACCCTCACGCACAACACTGACACACTTTGCGCTAATCACTTATCACTTTTGATTTTCTGTTTGCACTTATTTCACTGAACTCGAAACTTTAAGTGGTTTGTACCTGAAACACGCAATTCTATCCTTCCTTAAAAGTTAGTAATTGCGAAAACAGAATTACAATGTAACAGAAAAATCTAATGAAAGATAAATAATTCAGTGGCTGGAAAGAGACTAAACACTAGATCAAATAAACTACGTTTAAAATCTCTCACCGCATAAAGCTTGAGAACAAGAATAAAACTCTAGAAACGTTTACCTTCTTCCCCTAAAGAGACTAGGGAGAAGAGCAAAAACGATAACAACGTTACTCGCTTGAACGAAACGTTTATCCAGCTCTCTCTCCCTCCGTCTCTATCTCTCTCTCTCTCTCTCTCTTGACTTAGAACCTGAGAGAAGAGCCCAATCATATATATCGTTAAAACATATTATTGTTAAAGGAAAAAAACTGAAATATTTCCCAAAAATAAAAAGTTCCTTTATTAGAATTAAAACCATTAAGCTAAGAAAGAATGAACAAAACGCTAGAAACGGTTACTCTTACTGCAACGTGACACCGTGAAAATTCTCTCTCTATCGTAACGATAGAGCGCAAGTTGAACGTTCTGAACGTCAACAACTGCAGAGACAAAACAAAACGTTAGTTCAACTTTGAAAACAGTACGAGACTATCAAAGAAATTCTTTCAAAAACATTAAAATAGCATAATATGTTAACAGGTAAAACCGAAATGACGGGCTCAATGTTAATTAACTTCGGTACCAAGAAAAGACCGCCTACTATTAGGAAAGGTCGAATATAAACAAATATAAAAATTAATTTTAATAAGTTTATAATAAAAGGAAGTTAATCGAAGAGGCCTATAAAAGGCGGAGAGACAAAAAAAAAATCTATAACTTTTGTTAAGCAAAATTAAGAAAGAGAGTCTATACTCTCTTAGACACCAACACTTCCGTCTAAGGGAAGGGTCGGCCATTTAAAGGTGAAAGAGAGTTCATACTCTCTTCGTCACCATAATTAATCAAATTAATTCCAAAAGCTAGCTAAGCTAATAATAAAACTTCCTGAATAGCGAAAGCTGAAATCTTAGAGCAATACTTCACCAAAAACCGTGAACAAGACTCCAAAATTATAAGCATATCCATGAACGTCTTGCCGGAAGCACGACAGAGGAAAAATTGAAGTGGTGTCAACAAGAAGTACTGCAGTACCTGGCCACAGGTGGCGCTTGTGAGTACACCCCCCTCTTGTATAGCGATCGCTAGCGTATCCCTTCCGTAGAATTCTGTCGGGCAACGGAGTTGACAGCTACATGATTATCGGGTAAGTTTAATATTGAAAAACTCTTAATAGTGGACCAACGATGTTTTCGATCCAGCAGGCAGAGATGAACTGAAGTATAGAACACGGGAATGATTCCTCGTACCACCCTGTGACGGGTGTAACAACCTACCTCCCAACCACCACAAGGCGGTTGCCTTGTTTTGAAAAATTCTGCCGAAAGTTAGAGATATCAGCTATATATATATATATATATATATATAACTGCCAGGTAAGTACTATTCATAAAAATTAAATATTGTATTAAATATTGAAATATGAAACTAAGGCAATCCTGAACAGGTCCAAAATTCAAAATCTCTGTGAGCTTTGAAACAGTCAGCAAACATAGCAAGTGAATAGGTGGAACAACTAGTTATTAATGGACCTATGGGAACAATAAATACATGTATTGACTTGCAACTATTATAGCATTTTTTCTTCAACTGAAGAAAGATTTGTCTTGGGTTTTGTGCGAGACAGCCATATGTAAAGCAATAGGTTTGGGGCACAGATCATAAAAATACCTTTCCAATAGTAAGTTGCTTAGTAAATGATGTCTTGACATTAACTCCAGCTTTCTTCGAGCAAGCATCGCAGGTTACATCACTTACTTTCTCTTGAGTAATATAAGAATCAAGTAGTTCTTGTAATGTTACCTCACTCCAGGGTATGGATGGTAATGAGAGAGATAACGATTCAAAACTTGTCCATTGAGCAGGATTCTGAAAATATTTCAAGTGAACAGATAAGATCACATAATACTATTAAACACCCCTAATATGATCAAGACTCATTTCAATACTAAATTCTTTCAATATGTAAAGAAAAAAAATCCTGTTACGTAATTATTCCTAAAATAATTCTGTACAGTATACTGCATCTGCATGCATTTTGAAATAGGAATTCTTCTGAAGTACAGGTAGAGGAAGAATGAAGGTTAAAGATTAAAAAATAATCTAGAGATAATTTACAAGACAAAATAATTAGGATATATGTGTCCTGAAGAATGATGACTGGCCCAAGCACAATAAGTTATTGGTCAAGGAATTACCTAGTCTAAATCATCCAATTAAGGTGGGTAAAAGAGCAAGAATAATTATAAAAAAAATTCTTAGAAAATTAGATGGAATGAAGTCTCTCAAACAAGAACCAATCTATGCTGTGCTTTTACTGTAATTATTAGGAAAACTTTTGCAAATGAAAAGACAAGGAATTGGATGTATAAGAATTGGTCTTAAAACTCAATAGCTGGGACAAATAGGTCATTAAGCTTTTTAGTTAGAAAAAAGATAAGTTCCATCTGAAAAAAAAATCCCCTTTAATTTACCATTTAAATCTGTCAGAGAATATAATTAAAAAAAAAAGAATCATTAATATTTCTATTAGATCATGTTTCCAAAAGCATTCTAGATGTTCCCTCATGAATCAGTAGTTTTACATGGTTAGGAAGAGTATAGTCTAATACCATGTGATGTCGAAGGAGATCCAAATTATTTCTCCTACTTTACCTTTTATTTGAGTCACTCTTTAGGTAGACATGTTTTCTAACATTTACCAAACAGTAATTGCTGGCATATTAAACCATCAATTTGAAAAGCTATCACTGTTCAAAACACTATGTCTATTTGAACTTGCAACGATAAGCTACCAATGCTAATAACTGTTGGTCTACACTCAAGTCTGTGTATTACTGATGCTGTAATTCTAATAAGTGAAATCTTAAATTTTCACATTCCTAATATAAAGTCAAATATCAAGTGTAGTTCAATGCAGGCTAAATGAGCATAAGTGGTGAAAGGGAAAGTTGATTAGAGGCAATGAAATTTACCATACAATAGTGACATAATGACTGATGCAAAACTATTACAGTTTATTACTGGTAAGAATTCTTGACTTACACAAGCAAACACAAGGCATTTTCTCTTCCTTTACTTGACCAAATTAAGCAATGAGGATGGCTAAATTGTTCTCTACATATTTCATTACAATTTCACTTGTAGAGTGAAAATTTTTCCCATTTCTTAAAATCTACTGTTCCTCTACTTTGATAAGTTGCAGGGATACAGAATATGCAATAATTTACTGTCATATCCTCTTCCTCTGACTATAAGTATTAAGTATTTATCATTAGTCTTTATAATAACCATTTTAAATTGAAAAGAGTACTAGACATAAAACAATACAAAATAATTTCACATGCGTGTACATTATAAAAGAAAATGAATTAAAATTGATATACTTATTTTTGGCTCTGTTTTTTACTCTATTAATCCAATATTCAAAGACAAAGAGAATGTGTACACACACACACACACATATATATATATATAGTATATATATATATATATATATATATATAAATAAATAAATATATATATATATATATATATATATATATATAAATATATATATATATATATATATATATATATATATATATATATATTGTATATGTATATGTATATATGTATGTATGTATGTATGTACTGTATGTATGTATATATATATATATATATATATATATATATATATATATATATATAAAATATATATATATATATATATATATATATATATATATAAAATATATATATATATATATATATATATATATATATATATATTGTATATGTATATGTATATATGTATGTATGTATATATATATATATATATATATATATATATATATATATATATGTATATATATATATATATATATATATATATATAAAATATATATATATATATATATAATATATATATGTGTGTGTATATATATATATATATATAAATTAAATGAAGAGTCAAAATATGGTACAGGTATCTAATCTGCATAGACTAAAATCATAGATAAATTTCTACCAATTCACTGATAACGTGCAAACAATAATTAAGTACTCACTTTATATCCACATAATGTACACTGCAACTGACTGGCTAAGTACCCTTGAAAAGGATTATCATGAAGCTTATTTTGGGTCTTGACATCTGTTTTTTTGGATTTCATACGAGGTATAGTATTATATCCTCTTCTTTCACCCTTATCTTTCAAAAGAGGAACATTTCCCATACAACCCACGTCCGATTTAAAAAATGTATAAAGTGTTTCTGGCTCTTCGCTTGTAAAAGTTTCTTCCATATCACACTTGCTATCAACTTCACTACTCTGATCTGTGATAATTGAACTGTCTTCAATAGTATTATCACACTTAAGAGTGTTCAAGCTGGTTTCACTAATTTCACTCTCATGTCCAGGGCTACTCCAGCCATTATGATGCCCATTGAGTACAATATCACTTTCACTGGCCCCATTTTCAATGTTACCATTGGATTTACAAACATCTAGGTTAAGGTCATCCTCTACTTGAGCATTATTCGAGTCTGGCATGGCAAGGTCTCTTTGGATGGGTTCGGGACATGCACTAACTCTACTTAAAACCCCACTGGTGTTTGAAACCTGGTTTTCAGATCTCACTACATTACGTTTTGTTTCTCTCTTTTTGCTCCAGCAATCAGATCTAAAGACAACACCAACACCACCCATATGAAATGATTCAGCACCATCTGAGTTTATCCATGACACATCCAAAAGGGATGGCATGGCTGACGAATTCAATAATTCTTCATCTATGGTGGCAGTTAGAGCATGGAAGAGTTCGTGGGCATCTTGCTCTTCAGAGGAGATAACCCATCCATGCCCTCTTAAAGCACACATAACTTCGCCAGCACATGCATCACCTTTATGATCATCTCCATTGTTGAGCACTACCAAAAGTTAAACAACATAATTAGCTAGATGAATGTGATTCAGTAACTAGGAGGCAAAAAATAAAGCCACAAGTTTTCTTAAATTGAAAGATGCTCTGGACAAATCAAATTCATTATTTCATCTACAGAATACATGTGAAGCAAACACTGAAAACTCTTAGAAATGAATTACTGTACTGTATAATGAAACTACAGAAATAATGAAACTAAAAATTTTTTTTAGGTAATTTGTATTTTTTCCAGCTATACAAACCTGGGTCCTTCATTTAAGGATATGTTTTCAGTGCGAGCTGGAATGGACATTAAAATTCTCAACAAGGTAGTTAACGAGAGGAGGGAGCAAAGTGAAGGGGACCTGGGCCCTTATCTGTCAAAGTATCTTCATTTATGACCTATCGGCTCAGGGCTGAGAGGGGTGGTTGAGGAGGGAAGATTAATATAAAGGACTCAGATTTGCATAACTAGGAAAAATACAAATTACTTTGAAAATTTGTGATTTGCTCCTACATAGATACAAGCCATCGTCCTTTATGTAGGGAGACTCACTACTTGATGGGCCAGCAGTCCCCCTAGAACCAAACTGGTAGGTTCTTTTTCTTCCCTGGAAATGTTAATCCACCTTGTCCTGTACAGGAGCGAAGGAGATGACTCCAGCAACCATAAATCTGTCTACCAATGGGATGAAGAGGCAGATGGGGCCTGGCATGTCCAAAAAGATTGGTACATGATCAAAGGAAGGATCCCTCAAGGGGTATTGCAACCTGAAATATGTCTACATAAGATGACCAAAGGGTTGGTACATGTTCCACCATCTTCACCCTTGTCTAGGGAGAATGGAAGAGAACTTTTCTAGGATCTAGAGAATGGAGATGAGAAGTGTAGTTCACCAGCATTAAGTCAGATCCAGCAAGTAACGCTTTGACTGCTTCATCCCTAAGATAGGGGCAGCAAGAATGGAGGAAAAGAGCTAGTTATTCTGCCCCCATTCCAGACTTAAAACTATACATTACCATAGACAAGATGTTTACTTCTCCTATAACTGTTCCTTGCTAGCCAACAGGAGAGACCTTTGTAAGTCGCCAATGCTGTAGCAAGAGAAGGGAGGTACTAAAAAATGGTCAGATGCACAGGTACTAAAAGTACTCATCCTTCAAATCCATGGAGGGCAAGAATTTTTCTTCAGATGGAATTCTTAGAGTGCTTCCTTTCAACATCCCTCCTACCTTTGTCCACAAGGCCAGGGTTCTCAGGAATGTTGGAAGAACGGATGAGTACTCTATCGGCAAAAGAGAAAAAGTAGGGAATGCGGTTCCCTTCTTCATCTGCCCTACAGCCAAGAAGAACCTCAGTTGCTTCCAGGAAGTTGTGGGAGGTCCTGCCATGGTCTAGGAAAGGCAGGGAGGCCTTCCTTACAAACCACATACCGAAGAGTTAAAAAATGACAGAGCCTCTTCTGAGGAAACTTACCCGAGACATGGCGCTGGCTTCACAGAATGGCCCAGGGGAGGAGAAGGCGGGGCCATAACACTTGTGCCGCTTGGTAACTGAGGTAGCCAGTGGCTAAACACTAATCCATAACACCAGTCCTGCTTGGCTACCGGGTCACAGTTCCAGTCCCAGCTCCATGCATCTGCCCTGGGGGGGGGGACAAAAACACAGGGCTGTGGCCCTCTCAGGAGCCACCCACCCCTCCTAAAAGAGATGGTGTCGAAAGGAGCCCTTTCCTACTACTTTGTCTGACAAGCCCTCCTTGGTTTTTCATCTTACAAGAAATACCGAGTCGAAGGCCAAAGAGGGGCAGGTTCAAAGCCATGCCACAGGGTCATGCCCACAGCCTTTGCCTTGTGCATTAACCCAGAGGAACCGAAACACAAGGCCGTGGCTCCCTCCCCATGGGAAAGGGAGCCAGTCAGGTGCCACCCACCCCTTCTGAGAGAGATGGCGTCAGAGGAGCTCTTTCCACCAACTACGGCTGGCAAACCCCCTACTTTTTCAACTTAGAAGAAGTGACCAAGTTGGAACCCCAAGAGGATGACAAGGAAAAGGAGTTGGTGAAGGAAGAAGACTGCACATGTTCCTTCTTATTTCCAACCCTAACCTGAATCTCTGCAAGCAGAGGAGTTAAAGTTAATGACACTTTCCAAAGCGAAGAACCACAGGGGTTGCTTTAACAGGAACTACAACACTGAAGAATACTGTCACAGTGAGGGAAGTCACTTTTACAGGGAGCACAAGCCTCAGAACCCCCCAGGCAGAAAGGAAGAAGGGACAGGAGTGGTCGGATCTGGGAGAGGGCCGGAAAACAACCCCATGGCTTGAGGGCGCATCAGTTCAGCTGTACTCGATGCAGCCAGTAAACTTGAGTGAAAAGACTTACTATCGGTAACTACTGCACTTAGTTAACAATTTTAATGGCTGTTCCAGCTTGTGATGAAAAGATACCTATACATAAAGGACAATGCTTTTAATCCGTGTATGAACAACTGCTTTTACAAACCAAAATTATTTATTGCCATTGTATCAACATATCTAATGATTGATGGTAATGGATAAATAAGAATAACGTGTTCTATAGATACAAACTCCTTATTTTTCCTTTATGCCTACAATCTAGTTAAGTTAATGAAGTGATGGTTAAAGGGAGGGTCCCTTTGCTTCGAGATTAAGTATTTGCTTATACCCGTAGGATCCAGGAGAACTGTGTGTATGTAACTACTGGTAAATCAAAAGGAGAAAAGGTGACTCCCAGTCAGATACCGTACTTACAACAGAAGATACAACCAGACTGATTTTAAAAACATAAGTAGCAGAGGCTCCGATTTCATACACTAGTAGTTTCACTTGCTGTAACTAGCCCTTGCACACATTGTAAGCTTTCAGAATGACATACATAGCTAAAAATAACATAATCCTTATTATCTACTTTCTTTGCTGTCTTATATTAGAAGATCACCAGTTGAGTCTCTGGTTGTTTGCAGATAGTGTTAGATAGTGCCTATAAGACAAACCAAAAGATTTTGTGTCACTTTTGGGAGAAGACAAGAATAGAATTGTGAAATCATAACCTTTCCAGAATTGCAAAGCTTCACTGACAAGTCTAAAAAAATGCATATGCCAGAGCAATCTCCACTCGGTGTAGTTGAAATCTTTCAAAGGAAGGGGGTTGCCTATGCCATGCAATTTCACAGCAAGAAGAAAATAGAAGAGGGGCATATGACTGACTGGTTTGTATGAGAAAAATCTTTTATTTTTTGTACAAACCTATCAACTTATGAATGCCTTCAGGTGTCAAACTCGTTTCCAAACTTAAAAGAAGAGGTATCCAGCTTTGTTCTATGTAAATTCAGGCTATGAAGTCCCTGTTCTCTTACAAAAATGGAGGCTACACTAGGAAGTAAAAGTTAAAGAAAAGAAGGACAGCAAGATGGGAGAAAGGAAGCAGAAATGGAGTTAAAGTAGAAAGGTATAAAGCAGGTGCAGCTAGGGGTGGAGGAACACTGCAAAGATCCTCAAGTAATGTCTAGATTACACTGCTGCAGTGCCAGTGCACTGATCAAATTACTCATACAAGACTCGTACTAGAGGAATTAATAGGTAGTGAACAAACCAAATCTCTTCCTACTACATCAGTTACAGAAGACTCTCCACTTAGCCTAGTAAAGTCACGTATCATCTGCCAGGGATAGAAATTATTTGGGCAGCAGAACTCTTTAAAAAAACCCTTTACTGATGAGGAACTATTTGATAAGACTCCAAGCATGAAAAAATCACAGCCTCTCCCATCATTGCTATTAGAAACTACAGTGTAAAAGGTTTCTTGAGGAACCATAAGTAACTTTCCACAGGCTACATTATATTAAATTGCTTGCTTTTATTCAACCTCTCTCCTACACTTGCCTAACTATACAAGTAAATACACAGTTCTGACAATGTCACTACTTTACGATGATTCCCTAAATTCTATCAACTTCCTGCAGCCTTTGTTCAGAAGATTTTACATTGTCTTCTTTTATTTTGGTGTGTTATATATATATATATATATATATATATATATATATATATATATATATATATATATATATATATATATATATATATATATATATATATATATATATACAGTGGAACCTCTACATACGAATTTAATCCGTTCCAGAACCAACTTTGGATGTAAAAAATGTTTGGATGTCGAAAAAAAATTTTCCCATAAGAATACATTGAAATATGATATTTTAATTATAAAATAAATTTTTGAATATACTTACCCGGTGAATATATAATAGCTGCTGCTCCAGCGGCTCGACAGAAAACACACACAAAAACTCGCGAGCGATCGCTATGAAGGTTGCGGGTGTGCCCACCAGCGCCAACTATCGGCCAGATACCGCAGTGATACCTCGGTACTCGACCATAATCCGTTCGAGATCCGTGTTCGACCTCCGATTTGTTCGAGTACCGAATTTTTTTTCCCCATAAGAAATAATGGTATATATTCTATTCCGTTCCCAAGCACTCGAACAGGCCCAAAATATTAATAAAACGTGTACCTAAACAACAATAATTATCTAAATGTGTATGAAATTGGTCAGAAAATCCTATAAAACAATTTTAAACCATTTACTGTACTAAAATAAAACAATTTTAAACCATTTTCTGTACTGTAGTGAACATACCTTTGAGCAGCGGTTCGATGGCATACAGGGATGGATGTGGAGAGGATGGAAGGGGGAGGTTACTGCTTGGAAGGAGAGTCCCCTTCCATGATGTGGCGGGGTAGTTCTCCTTCAGGAGTTGTTTCTCTCTCCAATGAAAGGGTGGGCAGATCTATTTCAGGGGTTTCTTCTCTTCTTTGTCTCTTCTTTGGAGGAGAAACAGGCTTTGATGTAGCAGCTTTCTTTTCTTTTGTGAAAAACTGGTCTATTGTTAATTGTTTCTTCCTCCTCTGCAGTATTCTTCGAAAATGATACATGACACTATCATTAAACATATGCACTGCCCGGTTTGCTACTGCAATTTCTGGGTGGTATTTTTCAGCAAAAGCCTGCACATCTGCCCACTTGGAACAAATTTCATTGATGAGAGAACTTGGAACATCCTCCCTTACCTCATCCTCTTCTGAAGATTCCTGCTCCACAATCAGATCCTGCTGCTGTTGTTGTTGCAGGTGCAACAATTCCTCCACAGTCAACTCGGTAGAATGGCTTTCTACAAGCTCATCAATATCATCCTTGTCGACCTCAAGCCCCAAACTCCTGCCCATGACAACAATTTCCTCAACGACATCAGTGTCATCAGAAATTACAGGGGTAGCAGTGCTTGGACCCACCTCTGGTTGGAAACCTTCAAACTCCCTCTCTGTGACACATGATGGCCACAGCTTACGCCAGGCAGAGTTCAATGTCCTATAGGTCACACCTCGCCAAGCTTGGTCAATCATGTTAACAGAGTTGAGGATGCTGAAGTGTTCCTTCCAGAATTCCTTTAGGGTCAACTTCGTGTCACTGGTCACTTCAAAACACTTTCTGAAAAGGGCCTTGGTATAGAGTTTTTTGAAGTTTGAAATGACCTGTTGGTCCATGGGCTGGAGTATGGGAGTAGTATTGGGGGGCAAGAATTTGATTTTGATAAAGCTGTATTCTTCTTTCAAGTCATCCTCGAGACCTGGAGGATGTGCAGGAGCATTGTCCATAACCAGAAGACATTTCATTGGCAAGCTCTTTTCAATGAGGTAAGCCTTAACCTGGGGGGCAAACACTTCGTTTATCCACTCAGTAAAGAATTGTCTTGTGACCCAAGATTTAGTGTTCGAGCGCCACATAACTGGTAGTGCACTTTTACAAATATTATTTCGTTTGAACACCCGGGGGTTGTCCGAGTGGTACACTAACAAGGGTTTGATCTTGCAATCGCCACTTGCATTTGCACACAGCAACAATGTTAGCCTATCTTTCATTGGCTTGTGACCTGACATCTTCGTCTCGTCCTTGGTAATGTACGTATTGGCTGGCATTTTCTTCCAAAATAACCCAGTCTCATCACAATTAAAGACTTGTTGTGCGATCAAATTTTGTTCATTTATGTACCGATCGAATTCCCCCACGTATTTATCGGCTGCAATTTGATCCGAACTAGCTGCCTCCCCATGCCTAGTAACACGATGAATACCTGTTCTATTACGAAACTTTTCAAACCAACCCCTGCTCGCTTTAAATGTAAATGAATCATTTTCACTGGTACTCGGACTTTTCTTCACTAATTCTTCATAGATATGCAACGCTTTTTCACAAATGAACGCTTCACTAACACTTTCCCCGGCCAACTGTTTTTCTTTAATAAATATTAAAAGCAACTTTTCCATCTCCTCAATCACTTGTGGCCTTTGCTTAGTTACCGCCGTAACTCCCGTTGCAACATTCGCCTTCTTAATCATTTCTTTATGCTTTAAAAACGTAGAAATGGTCGACTTCGCCATTCCGTATTCTACCGCTAAATCGGACACTCGTACACCATTCTCATATTTCGCTATAATTTCCTTCTTCAACTCGATCGTTGTTCGCACTGTTTTCCTCTTCTCCTTCCCCTTAACACTCATTACTTTCTTGGGACTCATTATGAAAGCTAAAAAAGCAATTAAAAGCACTGAAAATCACTAAATCACAACGAATGCTGATCGCGCGTTGTCTGAGTGACGCTCTCGAGAGAACTGATGCTTCCCGAACAAGCGAGAGTGGCCGAGATGGCGCGATCATCACAAAGCCCATGCGGTCGTCACGTGTTCGGCTGGTCGAGTACCGAATTTTTGGTCGAGCACCGCAGCAAAAATTTCTCGAAAATTTTGGTCGAACTCCGAATTGTTCGAGTATAGAGTCGTTCGACTACCGAGGTATCACTGTACATGTAAACAGACCCAATTTTTTCTCATCCCGCTGGGTCTCTATCGGGGAGGAAGGGGGGGCCTTTAATTTATATATTCACCGGGTAAGTATATTCAAAAATTTATTTCATAATTAAAATATAATTTTTAAATATTTAACTTAGCCGGTGAATATATAATAGCTGATTCACACCCATGGTGGTGGGTAGAGACCAGAGTTAATTAAGTTTACAGCGTATATGCTTAGAGTTTTTGACAGTTATATCATAACAAAACCCAAATATATAAAGGTACCTGGTAAGGAAGTTGACTTAGACGATTACTCTGCCTTATTAGTCTGTCTTCCTCACGAAGCCCAGCGATCCTCTTAGGATGCTGAAAGACTCCCAGGAGCTGAAGTATTAAGGGCTGCAACCCATACAACAGGACCTCATCAAACCCCTAATCTGG
This sequence comes from Palaemon carinicauda, assembly GCF_036898095.1. Classification (NCBI taxonomy): domain Eukaryota; kingdom Metazoa; phylum Arthropoda; class Malacostraca; order Decapoda; family Palaemonidae; genus Palaemon; species Palaemon carinicauda. The sequence continues at coordinate 150,462,174 of NC_090731.1, forward strand.
GCGCTCTCAAGAAATGACTTTGACCACCCGCCAAATCAACCAGGATGCGAAAGGCTTCTTAGCCTTCCGTACAACCCAAAAAACAATATTAAAAACATTTCAAGAGACGGATTAAAAAGGATATTGGAATTAGGGTAATGTAGTGGTAGAACCCTCACCCACTACTGCACTCGCTGCAACGAATGGACCCTATGTGTAGCAGTCCTCGTAAAGAGTCTGGACATCTTTTAAGTAAAATGACGCGAACACTGACTTGCTTCTCCAAAAAGTCGCGTCCATAATACTTTGCAGAGATTTATTTTGCTTGAAGGCCACGGAGGTTGCTATAGCTCTAACTTCGTGCGTCTTAACCTTAAGCAAACATCGGTCTTTCTCATTCAAGTGAGAATGAGCTTCTCGTATTAAAAATCTGATAAAAAATGACAAAGCATTCTTTGACATAGGCAATGATGGTTTCTTAACTGAGCACCATAATGCCTCAGATTTACCTCGTAATGACTTAGTACGAGCTAAATAGAACTTAAGAGCTCTAACAGGACATAATACTCTTTCCAGTTCGTTGCCTACGATCTCTGATAAGCAAGGAATATCAAAAGATTTAGGCCAAGGACGAGAAGGCAGTTCATTTTTGGCCAGGAAACCAAGTTGAAGTGAACAAGTGGCTTTTTCTGTAGAAAAGCCGATGTTCTTACTGAAGGCATGAAGTTCACTGACCCTTTTAGCTGAAGCCAAGCACACTAGGAAAAGTGTCTTGAGGGTGAGATCCTTCAGGGAGGCTGAATGTAATGGCTCAAACCTGTCTGACATGAGGAACTTTAGGACCACGTCTAAGTTCCATCTAGGAGTTGCCAAACGACGTTCCTTAGAGGTCTCGAAAGACTTAAGGAGATCTTGGAGATCTTTATTGTTGGAAAGATCTAAGCCTCTATGTCAAAAGACCGAAGCCAATATGCTCCTGTATCCCTTAATCGTGGGAGCTGAAAGGGAGCGAACCTTTCTCAGATGTAAAAGAAAATCTGCGATTTGGGCTACAGAGGTACTGGACGAGGACACAGATGCTGACTTGCACCAGTCTCGAAAGACTTCCCACTTCGACTGGTATACTCTAATGGTAGAAGCTCTCCTCGCTCTTGCAATCGCACTGGCTGCCTCCTTCGAAAAGCCTCGAGCTCTTGAGTGTCTTTCGATAGTCTGAAGGAAGTCAGACGAAGAGCGGGGAGGCTTTGATGGACATTCTTTACGTGGGGCTGACGTAACAGATCTACCCTTAGAGGAAGACTTCTTGGAAAGTCTACCAGCCATTGAAGTACCTCGGTGAACCACTCTCGCGGGCCAGAGGGTAGCAACCAACGTCAACCTTGTCCCTTCTTGAGAGGCGAACTACTGCAGTACCTTGTTGACTATCTTGAATGGTGGGAATGCATATAAGTCCAGAAGAGACCAATCCAGTAGAAACGCGTCTATGTGGATTGCTTCTGTATCTAGGACTGGAGAGCAACAGATTGGTAACCTTTTGGTCAACGAGGAGGCAAAGAGGTCTATGGTGGGTTGACCCCAAGTAGCCCAAAGACTCTTGCCCACGTCCTTGTGGAGGGTCCATTCTGTGGGTATCACCTGACCCCTCCGACTGAGACAGTCTGCCAAGACGTTCAAGTCCCCCTGGATGAATCTCGTCAACAGGGAGATGCCTCGATTTCTTGACCATAAGAGAAGGTCCCTTGCGATCTCGAGCAGCGTGAAGGAGTGTGTGCCTCCTTGCTTGGAGATGTACGCCAAAGCTGTGGTGTTGTCTGAGTTGACCTCTACCACTTAGTTTCGAAGAAGCTTTCGAATATCATCAAGGCCAAGTGGACTGCTAATAGCTCCTTGCCGTTGATGTGCAAGCTCTTCTGACTTGAGGTCCACAGACCCGAGCATTCCCGACCGTCCAGGGTCGCACCCCAACCCAAATCCGACGCGTCTGAGAACAACACGTGGTTTGGGTTCTTGACTGCTAGGGATAGTCCCTCTCTCAGACTGATATTGCTGTCCCACCATTTCAGGCATGCCTTTACTGGATCGGAGACTGGGAATGATACCGTCTCTAACGTCTTGTCCTAGTTCCAGTGAGAGGCTAGATGGAACCGGAGAGGCAGAAGGTGTAGTCTCCCTAGTGAGACAAACTGCTCCAGGGATGAGAGAGTCCCTACGAGACTGTTCCAACTCCTGACTGAACAAACGTTTTCTTTTCAGCATTAGTTGGACTTCGAGCAGGGCTTGTTCTATTCGGTGGCAGACGGAAAAGTCCGAAAAAAAAACTGGACTGCGAATCTCCATCCCCAAATATAGAATAATCTGGGATGGGATCAGTTGGGACTTTTAGGTTGACCAAAAGTCCCAACTCCCTGGCCAGGCTCAACGTCCAATGTAGATCCTGCAGACAGCGAAGACTGGACGATGCTCTGAGAAGCCAGTCGTCCAAGTACAGGGAGGCTCGGACCCCCGATAGATGGAGGGATTTTGCCACATTCCTCATGAGCCTCGTAAACACGAGAGGAGCAGGACTGAGGCCAAAGCACAGGGCTCGAAACTGGTACCCCACATTCCTGTAAACAAACCTCAGAAACGGTTGGGAATCCGGGTGTATAGGAATGTGGAAGTATGCTTCCTGAAGGTCGAGAGAGACCATCCAGTCGCCTTCCATTAATGCTGTCAAGACAGCCTGGTAGACTTCATCGTGAAGTTTGTCTTGACAATGAACACATTGAGCGCACTTGCCTCTTACGTACTCCTGCAGTGAACATGGCTGCCAGATCATTGGAGCCATCCCTGAGGGACTTGTTCCTGCAGAGAACGTGGCTGTCAGATCATTGGAGCCATCCCTGAAAGCCTTGTTTATGCATGACATAATGTACAGCAAAACTTCAAACGCTCGAAAAAACTCCTAACAGGAGATGGTCTAGCTCTGAAGTCGACCATAAAATCTTGGAGCGTCTCATGGCCAGGCGCCAGGGAGAGTCTATGAGGTTTGAGAAGTCTATCTGGGCAGAGGCAGGAACTCCCAAGCCGAGAACTTCTCCCGTGTCATATCAGACTCTCGCTCTATAAGCCAGCTTAAAAGTAGGGAAAGCAAAGGCTGTCTCCCCCAAACTCCTCCTGGTGATAAACCAGTCGCCTAGCAAACGTAAAGCTCTCTTAGAAGAGCGAGAGAGCACTAGCTTAGAAAACAACGGCTTCGAAGTAGCTAGGCCTAGTGTAAACTCTGACGTTTAGGCGAACGAGGAGCAGCAGTTACAAAATGGTCCGGACAAAGATCCTTAAAAATCAGCATGATTTATTTAAAGTCCAGAGAGGGCTGAGCAGCTTTAGGCTCCTCTCCGTCTGACAGAGTCCTCAAGGGAATATCAGTAGGAGGGGGAACAGCAACTGCCTCATCTGAAGGAACCTTGTCCGACAATAGCCGAGTCTCAAGCAAAGGGAGAGACCTGCCGTGGTGGCAATGCTTGAAAAGCAGAGTCCACACGCACTGGTGCATTAGTAGCGGACCAGGACGCAACGTCATGAAACTGCTTAACAGTCTGTGAACTGTCAACAACAACAGGTGCGTGAGGACGCTCGGCGTCCACTCGAGACTGTTTAGACTGCCTAGTCTGAGCAGTCAAAACAATTCTAGACTGCGGTGGTTGACGCTCAGCGTCAAAACAAGTCAACTCCGATGGTTGGCGAACGTCCTGAACGTCAACAGGAGCATTAGTAAGTGGCCTAACGTCCAAATGCGGCTGAAAATCAACACGAGACCGCATCGAGTGAGGCTCTACATATCGTGACTGACGTGCTTAGCTACGCCAACGTCAACAGGACGCACAAAGGTTCGTTTGGGCGGCTGAAGGCCAGGATCTCGATGAGATAAACGGCTAGGCTCAACGTGAACCTTATCGGCAGAATAATCCTCCATAAGAGAGGCAAGCTTATTCTGCATGTCTTGCCGTACAACCCATTTAGGATCAACGGGAATGGTTGCGGTAAGAGACGAGGGTAACGTCTGTGACTGCAAAACCTTGCCTACAAAAAGACTCTCAGAGCCTGTGTTACGCTTTTGTTTAGGCGGCGAGCAGTCTTCCGATGACTGCATAAGGTCAGAGCTGTCCTAATAGTTAAAACCAGGACGCTGGACCTGTCCTGAAAGGACTGACTTTCTCTTAAAGGGCCTCGAAACCTTGTTCCACGGTTTCTTATGCGAAAAGCCTTCGGATGACGAGGAGAAAATCGTCTCTCTCGTCTTATGGTAGGGGCGATCTTGGTGAGATACGCCTGATACCATAGAGGGAACGTCTGTTCGCTGATCAAGGCCTCTCGAACCCATAAGTCGTACGACATTACTTCTCCCCTGGGCTTGGGAGCTTGCAAGAGGTCTCGGACTAGGCGAACGACAGGCACGAACAGACGAACCCTCGGTCGCAACACTGATAACACTTTGCGCAATATCACTTTATCACTACGATTTTCTGTTTTGCACTTATTTCACTGAAATCGAATTTTTTAACAATTCACATTAGGTATGAATAAAACTGATTTCTACCTGAAGCACGCAATTCTACCCTCATCAAAAGGTTATAATTGCGAAATCAGTCGTATAATGTAAGCACATTAATACAAGCAAAAAACAGTAAACATATTTTAAGATAAAAAGATCAGTGGCTGGGAAGGAGACTAAACACTAGTTCATTCAAACTACGTTTTCAATCTCTCACCGTACAGTGCCTTGGGACGAGAATAAAAACTAAAAACGTTTTATCCTTTCTCCCCGTACAGAGACTAGGAACGAGAGTAAAAAGTTGACTCGAGAACAACGTTACTCGCTTGGGACGAGAATAAAGATCGGAACGTTCTCTCTCCTCTCTCTCTCTCCGTCTCTATCTCTCTCTCTCTCTCTCTCTCTTGATTTCGCACCGAAGAGAAGAGCCCACTTACCTTTCGTCAATAAACAGGTTATTTGACCAAAGGAAAAAACTGAAAGGTTTTTCAATTAAAAAGTTCCTTTAAAATAGTATTTAAAACATTTAAGCTTTGAAAGAAGAATGAACAAAACGTCAAAATCGATTTACTCTTTCTGCAAAGTGAAACCGTGATATACTCTCTCTCTATCGTAACGATAGAGCGCAAACTGTGTAGCATAAATAAACTAAACGTTAGTTCATCTTTGAAACAGTACGAAGACTATTCAAAGAAAATCTTTCATAAAATATTTACTAAAAAATATTCATTCAATAAGTTTTAAATCATTTGCTCTGTAAAAGTAATTTACGATTGAAAGGGCTCAACGTTGTTTAACTTCGGTTTCCAAGTTAGGACCGCCTACTCTCAGGAAAGGTCGCATATAAACAAATCATTAAAATTTATCTTGATGTTTATTATAAATGGAAAGCTAATCGAAGAGGCCTAATAAAGGCGGTTGAGATATAAAATATATAGAGGAAAATCTATAATTAATTTATAACGTGATAAGATAATTGCTAAAAGCCTAAAACACACTTCCGTACTTAGGGAAGGGTCGGCCATTTAAAAGTCAAAGAAAGTCCAAAAAAAAAAAAACAATCCAAAGGCATCAAAAATTAAATCTATCCAAAAACGAGTTCAAGATTTAAGTTGAAGATAAAACACCTGCACTGCGAAAGCTCAAACCAAAAGGAAGTACTTCACCAAATATGTTGAGAAAACTCCAGGTTATACAGCCAGTATTGATACGTCTTGTCGTTAAGGCCGACAGAGAAAAAATTGGGTCTGTTTACATGTATATGCGGTATCTGGCCGATAGTTGGCGCTGGTGGGCACACCAGCAACCTTCATAGCGATCGCTCGCGAGTTTTTGTGTGTGTTTTCTGTCGAGCCGCTGGAGCAGCAGCTATTATATATTCACCGGCTAAGTTAAATATTTAAAAAGGATTAATCCGTGGTTGAGCCCAAAAACCTATGATAACTTCTTAATAAACTACTACACAATTTTCCCATGAGAATAATGAACACTAAATTAGATAATAGACATGTAAATAAGAAGAATAGACATATAAATAGGAAGAATTAGCAAAAAATGATAAATAAGAAACGGGTTTTTAGCGTCACTTTACCTTAGAAACTCCAGCGCAGGTGTTGTTAGTCTTGCTACGCAGAGAGGAGACGGACGGGCGGCGAGGAGGTAGAGAAGTTAACTACGATAAACGTACACTACCGTAACTTATTCTAACTTACACTAAGTGAACTTTAACATAACTTAGCTAATTTTTTTTTTTATTTTTATATTTTATATTTTTTTTACATTTTCTTTTTGATGATTACGTAATTTTAATCACTTTCACTCTCTACACTTAAAATTGACTGAATTACTTTCGCCTCACTCTTCCGTTTTCTTTGTTTCACTTTCTTCCGCTTCACTCTTTGCCGTTTTCTTCGAATCACTTACATCCTCTTCATCACGAGTTCGCTTCGCAGTTTTTTTAAAGAAATTATCGATAGATAATTGCTTGGTACGGCTTTTCAGAATGTTTCGAAAGTGAGTTAGGCAAACATCATCGAACTGAGAAACTACACGACAAACCTGCAATTTCTTTGGATGGTATTTGTCGATGAAGTCGACCACGTCATGATATTTTCGTAACACCTCTTTTATATGCGCCGAACCTAACACATGTTCTACCTCCTCGCTCCCTTCCTCGTCATCACTCATGTGCTCAGACATAGCATGGAGTTCCTTGAGCTCATCCGTGGTAAGTTCGTCGTGATGTTCGGCGACGAGTTCCGTAACGTCATCTGCGTCGACCTCCAGACCCATGGACTTGCCAAGGGAGACGATTTCCTCTACGGCTTCCGCTACACCCCCCACGGGATCAGGTTCGGGGTTCAGGCCACAGCTTCTTCCAGGCAGAATTGAGGGTCCGTCGAGTTAATCCCACCCAAGCCTGATCTATGATCTTCAAGCAGTGCACGATGTTGAAGTGGCCCCTCCAAAATTCACGCAAAGTTAAGTTGGTGCTTTGCGTGACATTAAAGCACTGCTTAAATAAATGCTTGGTGTACAGCTTCTTAAAATTAGAGATGACTTGCTGGTCCATGGGCTGGAGGATAGAGGTGGTATTCGGTGGAAGATACAGCACCTTTATGAACTTGAATTCATCGAAGAGATCATTTTCAAGTCCGGGGGAGGTGAGCGGGTGCATTGTCAAGGCATAGCAGGCACCTTAAAGGCAATTTCTGTTCATGAAGATACTTCTTCACAGAAGGGCCAAAAACTTGGTTGACCCATTGCACAAAGAATTGCCTAGTGACCCAGGCCTTCGAGTTGGATCGCCAGAAAACATGAAGCTGATCCTTATCGACGTTGTGTGCTTTAAAGGCCCTAGGGTTCTCTGAATGGTAAACAAGTAAGGGCTTGACTTTAAAGTCCCCGCTAGCGTTGGCACATAGGGCAAGAGTCAACCGATCCTTCATTGGCTTATGCCCAGGCAATTTCTTCTCTTCGGCAGTGATGTAGGTTCGACTCGGCATCTTTTTCCAAAACAGCCTGGTTTCATCTCAATTAAACACCTGCTGCTCTACGTAGCCTTCTTCCTGCACGATCTTTTCGAAGTTCTTGACAAAGTCAGCTGCAGCCTTTGTGTCCGCACTAGCAGCCTCTCCGTGGCGAACAACTGAATGAATCCCGGACCGTTTCTTAAATTTCTCGAACCAGCCACGAGATGCCTTGAAATCATCTGAGGAAGGCTCGGTTGAACTCTCCCCAGCATCACCCCCAGAGCTCTCCTCCTTCAAGTCCGTAAAGATGGCGTGCGCCTTCTCGCAGATGACGGTCTCGGTGATGGTGTCGCCAACGATCTCTCTGTCCTTAATCCACACTAGTAGAATTCGTTCCATCTCTTCTATGATAGGGGTACGGCGTTTTGAAATTATGGTGATCCCCTTAGAAGGTTTCACTGCTTTAATAGCTTCCTTCTGTTTAAGGATTGTCAAGATCGTCGACATATTACGGCCATACTGTTTAGCAAGTTCACTCACGCGGATGCCACGCTCATGTTTTTCAATAATTTCCTGCTTAATTTCTAAAGAAATGAATGAATGATTTAAAGTTTTCAGGCATCCTGACATCTAAGGTCATTGACGCCGGTAACATTTAATTTATGTATACAAAAATAAAAAATGAAATAAAATAAAAAATAAAAGAGTATTCAATTAAAATCATAAAAATTGAATGTCATAAAAGTTAAATATTTTTCAGAAGACCTGCTTCTGAAATAAATCTAAAAATGCCACTTGCATGGTAGGACACATCATTTCCAAGAATCTTGGCAAGGATGAACCTGCCACCCTCACCTCGAGCCTCAAACAAATATCTATTCCGCAAGTTGTTATAATTGGGGCATTCGGTCAACAAATGCCTTACTGTTAGAGGTACTAAACAGTTGTCACAATACGGTTGGTGTTGGCCCTTCAGCAGAAACTCATGTGTCAACCGAGTGTGACCAATACGGAGACGACAAAGAGACGTCTCCCATTTTCGGGGCATCATATTATACCTCCAAGGAGATATGACATTTGTTACCTCTCGCATTTTATTACCATCTAGGCTATCCCATTGCTGTTGCCATTTATTGCAAACCAATTTCTTGATGTCAGGTAAGAAATCATTACAGGCAATGGGATACCTTCTTGGCAGCAACTCGGATGCAGCATTCTTAGCCAGAAAACCTGCCTTCTCATTCCCACACATACCTACATGTGCTGGAACCCAACAAAAGTGAACTGTTATACCTCTCCGTCCAATAATAAAAAGCCATTCTAAAATCTTTAAAACTAGAGGGTTATTAGAATTAAAAACTTCTATAGCTTGAAGGACACTCCTTGCATCACTAAAAATTGTAAAATTACCCTCCTTCTCCAATGCTATTTTCTCAATAGCGGTTAATATGCCATACAGTTCCGCAGTAAATATGGAAGCGGTCAGAGGAAGTGCACCTCTACAATTAAAACTATTACTATGTACCCCAAATCCAACGCCAGCATCAGATTTGGAGCCATCAGTATAGATAAAAGTTGATCCTCTATGTTCTTTAACATGTTCATTAAAAAGAGACCTGGCTTCTAGGTCTGACATATTCTTCTTATCTCCTATAAAATATTTACAAAAAGATATCTCTGGTAACTTCCATGGAGGCGTTGATGATACCTTGAATGGAAGTACCTTACATCTAATTATATCCAGACTGTTTAATAATTGTTTCACCCGAAAGCCATAGGGTTGAGGAGATTTTGGGTGCATTTCAAAGTATGTTGGGTGCCTTATAAGGCTTGCAGTCTGGAAGGCTAAAGAATTAGGGAGTCTTTGCAATCTAAACCAATACCGAAGAATAGAAGACATCCGGTAAAGGTCTAGTGGTAACTCTCCAGCATCAACAAGGAGACTTGGGATAGGTGATGTTCTGAATGCTCCCGTGGACAATCTAATACCTGCATGATGTATTGAATCTAATATTTTCAACCGGCTTGGGGTGGCTGAAGAGTATACCTCACAACCATAACTAATTTTGGAAAAAATCAAGGCCTTGTATAATTTTAAAATAGTATTGCGGTCTGCCCCCATGATGTATGGGACAATACTTTTAAAATATTCAAAGCTTCAACACATTTAGCTTTTAGCGCTTTTAGGTGAGAAACCCATGTAAGTCTACAGTCAAATATCAAACCTAAAAATTTGGTTTTCGATACACATGGTATCCGTTGACCTTTAATGTATATATCCGGGTCTGGATGTACTCCCCGGATACGACAAAAATGGACAATGGTAGTTTTACTTGTCGAGAACTTAAATCCATTCATGTCAGCCCACTGGAAAATCTTATCTATGGAGTGTTGGATTTTTCTCTCAACCATTGCCATTCTAGTGCCAGCAAATGATATTGAGAGATCATCCACAAATAATGTTGAGAGAACATCCTGGGGAATGGCTGAGGATATCCCAATAATTGCTAGTGCAAAAAGGGTTACACTCAGCACACTACCCTGAGGAACTCCTTCCTGGCACCTACTCTCTGATAGAGTTTCCCCAACTCTCACTTGAAAAACTCTATGTGAAAGAAATGCCTGAATAAATAGTGGCAGCTCTCCTCTCAATCCCAATTCATGAATGGTTTTAAGAATACCATATCTCCATGTGGTATCATATGCCTTTTCAAGGTCAAAAAATACTGTAACATGGTGCTGTTTGGAAGCAAAGGCTTCACAAATAGAAGACTCAAGTCGTATCAACACATCAGTCGTTGAGTGCATTTTTCGGAATCCACATTGAATCGGTGATAAAATACCTTTCTTTTCAAGGTACCATATCAGCCTTGCATTGACCATCTTCTCCATGATTTTACATAAACAAGATGTCAATGCAATAGGACGATAGTTTGCTGCTAAAAACTTGTCTTTACCGGGTTTTAAAAAGGCTAAAATAATGGCTAGTTCCCAAACACTTGGGTAACTATGATCATGCCATATTCTATTAATAATGCTTAAAATAAATAGCTTTGTATTAAAATGTACATGTTTAATCATTGCATATGGAATTCCATCGGGTCCAGGGGCTGTATCGTTGTAATGAGCAAGTGCGGAATCAAATTCTCTTTCAGTGAAAGGAGAATTATACGACTCTTCCCTTCTTGTTGCAAAATTTAAAATTTTCTTTTCTTCAGTGCTCCTATACTGGTGACCAGGGGCTCCTTCACACTTGCTGGATACATTTGAAAAATGATTAGCCAGGGCATTGCTAACTTCATTTGCTTCAGTTACATACTGGCCATTCACCTTCAACACTGGTGGTGGGTTGGGGGTGAATTTGCCAGCTATCTTTTTTACTTTCCTCCACACAGAAGATGGTGGTGTTCTACTGTTAATAGAGGAAACAAAAGACATCCATGACTGGCGCCTTGCTTCTTTCATGGCACGACGGAACTGTGCTCTACATTTCTTGTACATAGTTAAATTTTCATCACTTCTGCGTCTACGCAATCGTGTTAGAGATCTTCTTGTGGCTCTGTGGAGTGCAGTTAGTTCTGAAGACCACCACGGGACTGGTCGTCGTTTGAATAACCCTGTTGTTTTGGGAATTGAATTGACTCCTGCTGTATGAAGAGTTCCATTCAGTAGGTCTATGGCATCATCAACACTTTCAAATTGTTCTGCTCTCCCTTCGATTTTACTTAGCTCGGAAAATTTAACCCAGTCTGCCTTGTCTAGATTACAACGTGGCGATCTTTGCAAAGGCGGACCCTTGTTGGTGTTTATAATGATTGGTGCATGATCACTAGTATGCCAATCATCTAATGTCCTCCAATCAAAATCAAGAAGGCAGTTAGAGCTTGCAATTGAAAGGTCAATGCATGACAAAGTACCTGTCTGAACATGGAAGTGTGTGGGCTCTCCTGTATTAAGGAGTCCCACATCCTCATTCTCCACAATTGATGAGATAATATTGCCCCTTGTGTTGGCCAAAACATCACCCCATAAAGGATGTCTACCATTCATATCTCCCAGTAAAAGAAAAGGTTGAGGGAGTTGTTGAATGACCTCTGCTAAATCATCATATAAAATATTATCATTTGGAGGTAAGTACAGAGAGCATATTGTATATTTTCTCCCTATATCAATTTGTACAACAACTGCCTGCAGGGTTGTACGTATAGACATGGGTATTTGGGGAACATCTCGACGAATGTACATGAGACTTCCGCCATGGCTCCCTGCTTGTTGATTATATGGTGTTCTATAGCTAACATACTCTCGAGGACTAGGAGTGTTAGAATCAAGCATACTTTCCTGTAGACATACAATTATGGGGGAATGCTCATGAATTAGGAGCTTAAGTTCTTCATATTTCGCCCTCAAACCCTGACAGTTCCATTGCAAAATGGAGGAGAAAACTATGGATTATTTCTGGAAGACATCTTGGATGAGGTCTTCCCATTAGCAGTTATTAATTTAACATTATTGCCAGTAGGTTTCTTCAGAGATGGTCTTGTTATGTTGGGTTTAACGTTGGTGTTTTTCTTTGTATTCTTTTTATCTATTTGTTGAGGTGGATGGTGGACCTCAACTTGAATTTCTGATTTATTCAGTCCATCTTCTGGTTCATTAGAAACATCAACAGACAAAACATCAAATTTATTTGATGTCATAACCTTAACGTTTCTAATGGAGGGTGGAGAGAGAGATGGGGGTCTCTCTCTTTTGCGATTAATAGATGGTGGGATTCGAGGTTTTTGCACCTTTCCCACAACAGGTGCATCAGGTAAGTTAGTCTTAAGTGGAACCTCCATCAGAACAGGCAAGGACATGGCCTGAGAGAGGTTTGTATTACTTTTTGTAATGGCGGCTGAAGGCTGTACAGCAATGGGCAATGACCTAGTGTTAATACACCGTGGTAAAGCCTCAGGAGGTGATATGGATGCCTCGTTATTTGACATTTTGTCAGATAGTATACTTTTTTTTTAGCTATTGGCAGTGCTAGGTTGGTTTGATTTTAATGCCTTAGCATATGTATTTGATTTATTTAATAGTCTTTTGGCATGGGTTACACTTATATGTTCTAAATTTGATTTGTTGAGGGCAGCTTCCTCCAACTTATATAGCTCACAGATCTTGTCTGTGGATTTGTGATTCGAGCTGCAATTTAAACACCTGGCTCCAAGTGCACACTCTCCATGGTAAGATTTGGAGCAAATACCACACATCTTCTCATTTTTGCAAACTTTGGACGGGTGCCCAAATTTAAAACAATTAAAGCATTGCAATGGCTTCTGCTTGAAGGGTCTTACTTTAATCCTTTCGTTCTCGATAATAATATGAAAAGGTACATCAGCATCCTGGAACGTAAGGATTATCATTGATGTACCTGGGACTTTATGAACTTTCCAAACATTTAATGGACACATGGCCAGTATCTCCTCCTCTGTAAAATCATATAGATCTCTGTTAAAAACTATGCCCCTTCCGTGGCTAAAATTTAGGTGGGGTTTGACATCTAACTTAATGTCATCATTATTTATTTTCATATTGGACAATATTACCGACTGTGTACTGGATTTGGCATGGATATGGAAACTTTTTTCCGAAACGAGATATATCGCCTGGTGCAATAGTTCCTACTTTTTTCTGAATCAATTTGCATATTTTGAAATAATTCCCTGTAACCCCCTTTGATTCAGCTATAAGCCACATCGGTGGTTTTGGATTTCTCTGGGAGGGCATGACTAAATCCGCGTCTTTTTCCAACCAATCGGCAGGCCTGTACACATCTAAATCTTTTGGTACCTTATCGCAATGAGCAGCCGCGACATTCAAGTTATTAATTTTAATATTCTTCAAATTACTTATTGCACTAAATGCTTCGTCATAACTACTATAAGATATCCATGAATCCCAAGTTTCAGCTTCAAGTTTCATCCTTATTTCTTTTATGCATCCATAGCATTCAAATGCTTTACATAGATCATCATAATTTGTTTCTATTGAAATTTGTGTAACATGGAGGATTCGAAGTTTCCTCGTGTTACCCAAATTACTCGATTTAGAAATATCAGTAGAATGGTCCTTACCCGTTCCGAGGTCATCAACAGAGCTATCCCTTATCACATTAGCAGAGGTCGTCAACAGTGCCAGGGGAGAGTCAGCGTATCCAGGGGATGGGGGTTCGTTCCTTAAAGAATCCATTATACTAAAGAGAGAGAAAAGAGTTAGTTTGATGTACCTGCTCGAGAATGTTAGGCCATCACGCGTCGGAAAGGAAATTTGCACTCTCCACTATCGGCACAATGAGAGTATACTTCCCAGATGGTCCACTCCATACCCTACCCGAAGGATAGCATCAAAACAGATATAGAGGCACAGGTGTAAGCTGAACCCGCCTGTTAGGACTGAGACCAAGAAATTATGGAATCATCCTCCCCATATCTATAATGACGGGCTTCCGGCCAAAAGCCGAGAGTCCTACCCCAAGCATTGGATCCCCCTGGATTCCGAAGACCCAACACTTGAGAATAGTTCCGCCAAAAAGGTCCAAACCATCTTCGGGACGGCTGAAATCATCCAATACTCTCACATATAGCTTTGAATGCAAACACCTCCCAACCGTGATACCTCCTCCCACTCATCAAAGCAGGCAGCAATAAAGGATGTATGAACATCCCCGCCGGGGCTACAATGGATGTAAAAACATCCAAGCCATAGGAGAAAAGAAAAAAAAAAAAAAAAAAAAAAAAAAATATATGTACATAATATATACACACATAATGAGGGAAATTTTTCTCATAGAGTTTGGAAAGCAAGACTAAAGAAAGTTTGTGAAATTAGGATAAGGTCGAAGTAATATTGAGAAAAAGAAAAAGGTAAAAGAGAAATTTAGATTCGAACTGGGGGAGCAATTTCCCCAAGTTCGAGAGCCCTCTTGCCCGTCACCAAGTTTCAGCACGGGAATGAAATGCCGTGCTGAAGCTCAATGACTTCATCAAGGCATTCTCTCATTAAGAGGGTTTCTAAAGAAAGCATTTCCTTCTTCCTTTTCTCACCACTACCACTACCACTGGCAAAACTAAGCCTTTTAGGACCCATACTTTACGTAAATTACCGTTAAAGGATGCACGTAAAAAATCACGATTAAAACAGAGTTAATAGCAGAATGCACAGAGCACAACCGCAAGAAGCCGACGAGAACAGAGGACGGACCCAAGCCCCGCTAATTGAGCGTCCCTCCGAGGTCAATGTGCTGCCTTCAGATCATCTCTGCCGGTTGGACTGACAACATCGTTGGTCCGCCATTGGAGTTTTTTGTTCGCTTTCCCTGTGTCGCTGTACTGGACTTCTTTTTTGGTGATGTACACTGATCTAGGGTTTTGGCAATCGCTTTTGTTATTATTCTTGAACTATTTGTTTGTTTACGATGACTGATAAACTTCATTTTCGTGTTTGTGTAAATGAGGTATGCAAGGTGAGGTTACCGAAAGTTTCGGTAGACCCTCACACTGTTTGTTTAAAGTGCAGGGGTTTTGAATGTGCGCTTGATAATAAGTGCAAGGAATGCGAGGTTTTGAGCGAGAAAGAATGGTTAAGTATGAAACGATATGTGCGTAAGTTAGAGTTAGATAAAGCCAGGAGAACTTCGAGATCTAAGTCTAATTCTGCTAGTGAGCTTAGCTTAAATATTTCTTTTGATCCCTTAATTAATTCCTCTGTAGAAGTTGAACCTTCTCCTGAGGTAGTAGCTCCTGCCCCTTCTACAGGAACGGTATCTACGGATGACCCTAGGTACGCCAGGATGGCGGCTGAGTTGAAGGCTATTAAAGACCAGCTTTCAGCCTTTAAAGGTAAGAGTGAGAGTGTGATTAGTGCTTGTGAAAGTGCAGTGGAGGTGGCGACTGATCGAATCTGTCACGCCCCTAGGTCTAGACCTCTACCAAGCTCCCAGGACTAAGGGAGAAGGTACGTCGACGGCCACAGGGGAGTGAGAGGTATGTATCCTCGGTCAGTCGTCGCCTCAAGCAGTCCTGTTGCGTTTTCCCAGGCTGCTCATGACCGCCACGGAAAAGGCGTGTCGGAAGTGATGGTGTCTTCTCCGAGTCCCTCGCCTAGACGCAAATAGCAGTATGAGGCTTAGAGACCGACGAGGAGATGGAATCGAGCAGACCAGACCCGTTCTCGCTCTCCCTTATCGAGTAGCCCGGAAACTTTTCCTTCAGAGGATGACTGAGACGCCTTCCAACGAAGAGGTCAAAGCCTAGAGATGGAGGGAAGGAAGATTCTCCTTCTTGTAAGTGACAAGAGACTATCGAGAGAACCTTCTCCAACGACCAGCACTACTCGCCAGCCATCGCCTTCGGAAACGCAGGATCCAGCAGCAGTCGTTAAGTCTTTTATGAAAGTAATGCAGAAGCAGCTTTCTTCTCTGGTACAAGCTTTTAGCCACCCTTCCTCCCAGTCGGGCAGGCGTAAGGACGACACTTTACCGATTAAGAAATTGGCCTTTAAGAAGGAACGGAGTGCCTCTCCCAGGGAACCGCGGCGCGATTCGTCAAGCGCGCGGTACCGAGCTTCTTCTTCCTCGACACGCCGCCAGGACGCTTCCTTCTCTCGCTCGTGATACCAGGACGCTTCCAGCCTGCCTCTCCAGGATGCTTCCGCTTCACCATGCCAGGACGCATGCAGCTTTCGTCGCAAGGACGCTTCCAGCTCTCGGCGCCAGGACGCATCCTCCTCCTGCCTCGAGGACGCTTCTAGCGTGCGACGTCAGGAAGCCTCCATCGTGCGGCGACATGACTCCTCCGGCGCGCGGCGCCAGGACACACTCGCCCCTTGATGTCAGGACACATTCAGCCCTCGCCAACAGGATGCATCCGACGATTTGCTTTTCTCGGGCGCAGATGAGCAATTGGAAACTGATCGACTTGTTAAAGCAACCACAGACTTAGTCCCTGCAGCCCAAAGAGAGTGAGTTTGAAGTAGGGCAAGATCTACAGGATATCTCTGAGGATGAGGATAAGCCTGCTAACGCGGCTGCAGATTATAAGGTTCTCTCTCGCTCCCTCCTTGAGCTTTATGGGGAGGAGTTTCAACCTGCTGCTCCTCGTTCTCCTCAGTCGCAGTTTAACAGGAAGAAGGCCAAAAAGCAGTCGGCTTTCATCAAAATGAAGCTGTCCATCTCGGCTAGGAAGGCTCTCGCTAGAATGGATGACTGGCTGAAGGAGCGGAGGCAAGTGGTCAAGACAACCTTCTCGTTTTCACCAGCTAGACTTGCGTCTAAGGCGGGCATGTGGTACGAGACTGGAGAAGCTCTAGGCCTGGGAGTGCCTGCCTCCTCCCAGGGGGACTTCTCTGGCATTGTTGACTCTTCCAGAAGACATGCCCTTAACTCGGCGAAGGTAATGTGGTCTATGTCTGAGCTTGACCACTTCGTCAAGGAAATTTTCCGAACCTTCGAAGTCTTCAGTTTTTTGGACTGGTCTCTGGGTACGCTGGCCAGGAAAACAGAGCGGTTGGAAGATATAGAAGACCTTACTAGTATTATGGCTTGCATGGACAAGGCTCTTAGGGATGGGTCAAATGAGTTGGCTTAGCTTTTTTCTGCAGGAGTTTTAAAGAAGAGGGCCCTTTTATGTTCCTTCACTTCTAGAGCAGTTACAGTCGCCCAGAAGGCTGAGCTCCTTTACGCCCCTCTCTCGGAGCACCTTTTTCCTGAGTCCCTTGTCAGGGACATTACCCTTTCTCTAGCGCAAAAGGCCACACAAGACCTCCAGTCACGCTCTGCAAGGAAGCCTTTACAAGCGGTTCCTTAGTCATTGAAGAGAGAGGAGAGGAAGCTTCAGCAGCCCTTTCGAGGTAGAGCTCCGACGAGAACAGACTTCAGGGGAAGAAGGCAGGAGGAGACGGGTGGTAGAACGAATAGGGGTTCGTTCAGATCCTGCCCCAGGATATGAAGCTCAAGTCCTCCAGACAGTGGTAGGAGCAAGACTGTCACTTTTTTGGCAAGCTTGGAAGAAAAGAGGGGCGGACGCCTGGTCCCTTTCGGTCATCAAGGAGGGATACAAGATCCCCCTCTTAAAGAAACCTCCGCTTTCAAATACGCCTCTATCCTTGGTGGCGCAGTACTCGGACGTCGGGATACAAGAGGCTTTACTGGATCTGGTGAACCAGATGCTGGAGAAGGGAGCGATAGAGCCAGTTCTGGAACTATCTTCCCCAGGCTTCTACAATTGCCTGTTTCTGGTACCGAAGAGCTCGGGTGGATGGAGACCAGTGCCAGATATCAGCACTCTGAACGTCTTTGTGGAAAAGACAAAGTTTACCATGGAGAAGACTCAGCCAGTGTCTCTGGATTTACAGGATGCTTACTTTCACATCCCCATCCATCCGACTTCGAGGAAGTTCCTAAGATTTATGATCCAGGGCAAGTGTTTCCAGTTCAAGGCTCTTTGCTTCGGCCTCAGCACTGCTCCTCAAGTCTTCACCAGGGCAATGGCGAATGTGGCAGGATGGCTTCACCAAGAGGGGATAAGAGTATCCCTATATCTGGACAACTGGTAGATAAGATCCCGGTCGAAGGAGAAATGTCTGGAGGACCTACGCAAGACTTTTATGATGGCTTAGGAACTGGGTATTGTCATCAACAAGGAGAAGTCCCAGACTGAACAGAGTCAGACAATTCTTTATTCGGGGATAGTTCTGGACTCAGTTCGTTTTCAGACTTCTCCCTCCCAAGAAAGGCAGACCAGGTGCCTCAGGAAGGTTCAGGAGGACTCCTTTTCCTTCCTCATTCCAGCAAAAATAAAGAGTCATCTGATTTGGTGGCTGGATCCAGCTATTTTAGGGGAAGGAATCTCCCTGTTCAGGAAGAACCCAGACCTAGTGTTGTTCTCAGACGCTTCGGAGTCAGGATGGGGAGCAACACTGGGAAGCAAGGAGGTCCCAGGCTCTTGAGGAAAGGAGCAAGCCGGGTGGCACATCAACAGGAAGGAGTTGATGGCCATTCTGTTAAGACTGAAGGCCTTCAAAGATTCCGTGTCGGGGAGGATAGTGGAGGTCAATTCGGACAACACCACGGCTTTGGCTTACATCAGAAAGCAAGGGGGAACTCTGTCTCTGTTCGAAACAGCAAAAGAGCTCCTTCTGTGGTCGAAGGAGAACAACATAGAACTTCTAACAAGATTCATGCAGGGACAGAAAAGAGCAGACATACTCAGCAGGAAAGGACAAGTTCTTCTCACAGAATGGACCCTCAATCATCAGAGTCTGTGGAAGTTATGGGGGAGGCCTTTAATAGACCTCTTTGCCTCCAACCAAAGTAAAAGGATCCCCAACTACTGCTCCCTAGTCCCGGACGAGGAGGCAATAGCAGTAGACGCCTTCTTGATGGACTGGACGGGGATGGACACCTATGCGTTCCCCCCTTTCAAGATCATCAATCTGGTAGTCAGGAAATTTGCTCTCCTCGAATCAGGAAGAATGATTCTGGTAGCTCCATTTTGGCCAGCAAGAGAACAGTTCACAGAAGTGTTGGACATGTTAGGGGACTTTCCAAGAAGCCTTCCTCCAAGTCCAAAGCTTCTCAAACAGCCCCAAACAGCGAGGAGGGTCTCTTCGCAAAGAGTCTACCAATCGAAGTGGGAAACCTTTAGAGCTTGGTGTAAGCAGCATAAAGTTTCCTCAACCACTACCTCTGTGAGCCAAATAGCAGATTTTTTGTTGTCCCTCAGACAAGACTCTAAACTGGCCGTATCCACTATTAAAAGTTACAGGAGTATGCTTTCTGCTGTCTGTAGGCACAGAGGCAAAGACTTGACTCAGGATAAAGACTTGCATAATCTCTTGAAGTCTTTTTAGACAACTAAGCAGGCTCAGTTAAGACCCCCAGCTTGGAATTTGGATGTGGTTCTGAGGTTCCTATGCAGCAAGAAATTCAAACTCATCTCACAAGCGTCCCTTAGAGATGCTACTTAGAAAACTCTCTTCCTGATGGCTCTGGCCACAGCAAAAAGGGTCAGCGAGGTTCATGCTATTGAGAAGCAAGTGGGCTTTAACCAGGATGGAGCAGTATGTGCGTTGAGGACTGACTTCCTCGCTAAGAACGAGAATCCATCTAAACCCTGGCCGAGGACATTTGAGGATCCTAACCTCACTAATGTGGTGGGTCAAGAACAGGAAAGGCTCCTCTGCCCAGTTAGAGCCCTAAGGGCTTATTTATCTCGTACCAAGAACGTTAGAGGTGCTTCCAATTCTTTATGGTGCTCAGTGAAAGATCCTCTAAACCCCCTCTCAAAGAATGCATTGTCATTTTTCATGAGGGAGACAATAAGAGAAGCTCACCTCTTGTGTGAGGAAGAGAGCTTCGGTCTATTAAAAGCAAAAGCTCATGAGGTGAGAGCCATTGCTATTTCACTGGCATATCGCAATAATATGTCAGTTAGACAGATTATGGACGCAACGTTCTGGAGAAGCAACTCTGTATTTGCCTCTCATTACCTCAGAGAGGTAAGAGTTGATTATGAAAGGTGTTATACCTTGGTCCCATACGTAGCTACTGCTTCTGTATTGGGCAAAGGAGTTACTACCTCCCCTCAACCTTAACTTTTGTATGCATGTGTTTGGGTTTTGGTTTTTATGATTGTCTGAGGACTCTGATTGGTGGTACAGTGCTCTCAGTCTAGCTG
This sequence comes from Palaemon carinicauda, assembly GCF_036898095.1. Taxonomy (NCBI): domain Eukaryota; kingdom Metazoa; phylum Arthropoda; class Malacostraca; order Decapoda; family Palaemonidae; genus Palaemon; species Palaemon carinicauda. The sequence goes on from NC_090731.1 coordinate 150,482,378, forward strand.
GATTCCCCCAGAGAGGGGATGACGAAGAAAAGAATAAGGGCCAGTCAAACCTTTTCATTCATGCAGACTAAAACTGGGTAATAATGCCCTCAACCTTCTGCTACTTGTCCAATAAGGAGCTTGAGGTTTTATACCAGCTGTTGTGCAGCCACCACAGGACTGATAGAAAAAGTATCGACTCTCCTGTGGGTCACGTCTTGCAGGTAGTGGGATGTGAACGGGGTCTGTCGTTTCCACACCCCATATTGAAGAACCTGCGTCACTGAAAAATTTCTTTTGAAGGCCAGGGACGGACGTAGCTATGCCCCTGCCATCATGTGCTCTGGGGTGACGTGACGGAGGAGGGTCTGGATTCAGAGCCAGGTCAATGATCCTACGAATCCATGCTGAGATGGTGTTCTTGGTGACCCTCCTTTTAGTCCTCCTTGTGCTGACGAATAGTGCTGGCACACGAGGACGGGCTGCGGCTGTTCTTTTGAGGTACAGTCTCAAGCTCCTTACTGGGCATAGTAAGAGATGGTCTGGGTCATCTGTTACAGAGCGGAGGCTAGAAATCCGGAAGGAGTCGAATCAAGGATCCGCAACTCCTAGGTTCCGAGTCTTAGCAATAAACTCAGGGACAAAGCTGAACGTTACCTCTCCCCATCCCCTTGAATGGGCGATGTCATACGAGAGACCATGAAGTTTGCTGACTCGCTTGGCCGAGGCCAAAGCTAGCAGGAACACCGTTTTCCAAGTTAGGTGGCGATCTGATGCCTGGCGTAATGGTTCATAGGGAGATCTCTTAAGAGACCTGAGACCTCAAACCACGTTCCATGGGGGAGGTCTCACTTCCAACTGGGGGCAGTTAAGTTCAAAACTCCGTATGAGTAGAGAAATTTCTAGCGATGAATAAATGTCCATTCCTTTCAGTCTGAAGGCAAGGCTTAAGGGTGAGTGTTAGCCTTTCACTGCCGAGACTGAAAGGCGCATTTCTTCACGCAAATACACGAGGAACTCCACATTGCTGGAATAGTGGCATCGAGTGGAGAGATACCCCTTCTACGACACCAACCACAAAAGACTTTCCACTTTGCCTGGTATGACTTCCGCAGATGTCCAGACATCCTGATCGCAACTTGTTGCGAAAATCCTCTCTCAGAGAGAAGATGCTGGATAGTCTCCAGGCGTGAAGTCGAAGTGAAGCTACGGCTTTGTGGAAGATGTTGGCGTGTGGTTGTATGAGTGTGTCGTAGAGGGAGTTCTCTTGGAGGCTCCGTTAGGAGTTGCAGAAGGTCCGGGAACCATTCTGCGTGATGCCATAGCAGAGCTATGAGGGTCATTGAAAGATTGACCAAAGTTCTGGTCTTGTTGAGTACCCTCCTCATCAGACAGAACGGGGGAAAGACGTAAACATTGATGTTGTCCCACCGTTGTTGAAAAGCATCTTGCCAGAGAGACTTGGGATCTGGGACTGGGGAACAGTACAGCGGGAGCCTGAAGTTCAGGGCCATTGCGAAGAAGTCCAAAGTCGGAGAACCCCAGAAAGTCAGGACTTTATTGGCTACTAGATGATCCAAAGACCACTCGGTACTCACTACCTGAGATGCTCTGCTCAAATTGTCGGTGAGCACATTCCTCTTGCCCGGAATGAAGAGTGCCGATAGTGGGTTCGAGTGGATTTCGGCCCATCTCAGTATCTCTACTGCTAGATGGGATAGTTGCTGCGAAAAAGTACCTCCTTGCTTGCTGATGTAGGCCACTACTGTGGTGTTGTTGCTCATCACCACCACAGAGTGACTTGCTAGGTACTGTTGGAACTGTTGAAGGTCTAGAAAGACGGCCTTCATCTCTAAGAGATTTATGTGGAGGTACTTTTCTGACTCTGACCAGAGGCCTGAGGTCGTGTGGTGCAGCACGTGGGGCCCCCACCCTTTTTGTGAAGCGTCTGAAAACAGCATCAAATCCGGGGGAAGACGAGAAGATCCACTCCCTTTCGTAGGTTCTCGTCTGCCACCCACCACAGGAGGTCCGTCAGTTCCGCAGATCCCATGGGGATCTGGATGTCCGGGGAGTCGTAAGCTTGATTCCACCGGGACTTGAGTCGCCACTGGAGGGATCTCATCCTGAGGCGACCATTGGGAACTAGACGGGCTAGCGATGAAAGGTGACCGAGGAGACGTAACCACGATTAGGCTGGAAGTTCTTCTCGTCTGAGAAAAGGTCTTGCAACCTTCCTCAGCCTTGCTATCCTGACGTCTGATGGGAAGGCTTTGTGGAGAGTGGTGTCTATAATCATGCCTAAGTATACCAGTCTTTGAGTGGGAAGCAGGGAGGACTTCTCGAGATCTACCATGATCCCCAGATCTTGGCAAAGTCTCGGAAGTGTGTCTCTGTGTTGAAGAAGGGTTGACACCGAGTCTGCTAGGATTAGCCAGTTATCCAGATAGCAGAGGAGACGGATGCCAATCCTGTGTACCCAAGATGATACTGTACTAGGGTGAACACCCTGGTGAAGACTTGTGGTGCTGTGGAAACACCGAAGCACAGCACTTTGAACTGGTATTTTCTGTTGTCCAGGCTGAATCTTAGGTACTCCCTTGAAGACGGATGTACTGGGATCTTGAAGTATGCGTCCTTTAGATCCAGTGTGCACATGAAGTCTTGCGGTTTTACTGCTAGTCTGACCGTGTCTGCCGTCTCCATGCTGAATGGAGTTTGTTTGACAAACCTGTTCAGAGCTGAGAGGTCGATGACTGGCCTCCAGACGCCTTCTTTACAAGATAGAGTAGACTGAAGAAGCCTGGGGATCTGTCGAGGACCTCTTGGAGAGCGCCCTTCTTCAACAGGGTCTAGACTTCTGCCCGAAGGGCTTGCCCCCTTGCCGATATCATGGCAAGGGAGTTCAATGACACTGGATTCGTCGTCAGGGGAGGTAGAGATGTTATGAACGGGACGTGATATCCTAGACTGATCACGGAGATTGTCCAGGAATTGGCCCAGAGTTGCTTCCGCCTGTTTGCGCAACTTTGTAGGCATTCTCCCACTGGTGGAAATGCAGGGGGACTGCCTATCTTACCGTTTGCAGCCTTGGCTGCTCCCTCTAGGATTCTTCCCTCCCCTGGAGGACTTTTTGCCTTTCCTTTCTTTGACAGGAAAGGGCTTAGACACCATTGTTCTTTCTGCAGTTGTCGTCGTAGTGGTCTTGGCTGGACAGGACTGCTGTGGTGCTGGAGGCTTATAGGGCTTAGATGTTAAAGCCCTATGGAGGAGGGAGTCTTGATGTGACTTTCTCCACCTCTCAGCAGCATGTTCCACATCCTTAGTCTCGAATAAAACAGACCCCTCCATGGAGGAATGTCTGAGCCTATTGATCTCGGCGCTAGGAGCCTCCTGGTGGAATCTCTCAGCTACTGCATTCCGAAGTTTCAGGATGGTATTTGCCCACAAGTTCGAGACTTGGTGAGCCAGAAAATCGATTGGGCGAGTGCCTGAGAGGAGGAAGGTTTCCATAGCTTGGTATGTTCCTTGGAGAAATCTTCAGAACGTATCACGATACCCAACCAGATATCGAGCCACGAAGTAGCTTGCATAGCACACTTCGCGATCTTCTCCTGGTTTTGGATCTCGGCCGCCGAGAACAAGACCTGCCGGTTGGAGTCTCTAGAAGGACTCCCCTGGTTAGCTCTTCCAGCGAGTGGTGAAGTGGAAGAGCTAAACAAGGCTCCTGTAGGATCTCAAAGTACCTCCTCTGCTGTACGCGAGGAAGTGCGAGGAGCTTGTTGGTGGTACCGGAACGGTTGGAGGAGGACATCTCGGAGAGCTGCTGGGCGATCTTGTCTCTGGTACTCTTTACCCCTTGAGACCAGGGCAGGGCTGCACTGGTCTTGGAGGGCTTTTGAGTACCAAAGACGCGGTCTAGGACTGTGTCTTTGCCCTCTCAAGGAGGGATCTCTGGGTCGGAAAACATGTTGAGAGCCCTTAGAGTCAGAACCTGCCAAAATGCGTGTTCTGACTCCTGCTGGTCTACTCCTGTTGTAGGACTTGCAGCGAAGTCTACTTCTATCCCCAAAGACTCTTCTTGGGGAGAATCGCGGACATTCCCTGAGTGGCTGGCTGACTCCATCCTAGCCCTAGTGGAGGATTTAGGCAATGTTTTGGAGTCCTCGGATTCCTTCCGGGGAAGGATGTAAGACTCCAACATTGATGAGGGTGGCATGTTCCTTCTAATCCCAGACTGTGTGGAACTCTCGGCATGAAAAGTTTCCTTCATTGCAATGGGGGAAAATCTCTCTTCACGTAATTCCCTTGGTGACAGGAGATATTCATCTGAGAGGGAGGGAGAGTCAGTCCAAGGAATAGGAGAAACCTGCCTTGAAGGTCTGCGTGGAGTCAGTTTTGCCCTTGGGGAAGTGAAAGCGTCCAGAACTCCTCTTTTCCTCTTCAGCGGGGTAGAAGAAGCCATGGTTCCGTGTCCCAGCTCCGACAGGAAAGGCTTGAAAGCCTGAGTTACGGCTCTCATCAGGGCACTGAACCAGGACTGTTGGCTGACAGATGCACTGAAGGGAAAGGGACTGAAGGATCCCTGGGAGGAGTCACTGGAATAGGTGGGTTCGCTTTTGGTAGCTTTGGGACCCTGAACCCCTCTGGAACCTTCCCTTCTCCCACAATGCGCGGTGGTATGCCCTTGCGGGGAGGGGAATGAGGCGATGGCGACCTTACTGGACGTCGTTCCTTGTGATGCGCAGGCTCGCGCGCGGGAGAATATTGACACACGTGCGAGGGCGAATATTGAAGCTCGCACGCGGGAGAATATTCGCGCGCATCTGTCAAAGACTTAGGGCGCGTGCGCCGGAGCATGTTGGTGCGCATCCCTCTGAGGATGACGGGCGCACATATCCTTGTAAGTGTGCACAGGTGAACACTGGCGCGTATCCTTGTGAGTGCACACAGGAGAAGGCTGGCGCGCAGGTGAGCACTGGCGCGTTGGTAAGGGTGAGGGCAGCGTGGCTGTCTCATTGACAAGCTTGCTTTCAGGAGAAAGTTGGCGCGCAGGTTTTAAATGGCGCGTAGGGTGGCGCGCAATATGGCGCTCAGGAGAGCGTGAGGTAGGGCGTGCATGCGCACATGCAGGAGAATGTTGGCATGCGGGAGAGCGCTGGCGCGCAGGAGAACATTGGCGCGCAGGTGTGCGCTGGCGCGTAGATCATTGGCGCTAAAGCGCAGTGGGTGCAGGAGAGCCCTGACGCGCAGGAGATCGTTAGCGTGAATGCGCATTAGGAGGATGCCCTGCGTTAGGGCGAGCAGGATGAGCAGCGCGCTGTAGTGATGGGGCTTGACGAGCTACTGATGAGCACTGGTCAGGTTTCGTGGGCACGTAGCGCGTGAACTGTTGGCGAGCAATAGCGCTGTCAGGAAACCTTGTTAGGCCCATACAGGAACGGCGACGGCAGGTCTGTCGCATGGAAGGTCGACATGTCCTTTAAAAGGATGATCTTCCACCGAAGGAGATCGCTAGCGATCTGCAGAGAGGTCCAGGACCAAAGCAGGTACAGTGATGGAAGATCTGTCTAGAGGCTCCTCTGCGGGGGACTCCATAGAAGACGTTGAACCAAAGAGGCGCCTCCTCACCACAGGTGAAGGAAGGCCTCTACGGCGAAGAGGAAGGCGAGCCTTCCGACGGATGCGCCCGCTGGGGGCCGTTGAATCAGCAAGCTGACCTTCTGCAGTCCTCCGAAGAGGAGTCTCTGTAAGTGAACTCCCCCGAGGGGAAAGAAACACTAGCAGAAGAGACTGACGATGGACTTACTTTCCCACCTTGTAGGATGATCAGGAACGGGGGAAACTAAGCCGTCAGCTACCATAGAGTCTGGAGTGGAAGAGGAGATGGGTGAAACCGCATTGGATACCTCTGACACCACAACGTCGACGAGAGTCGGGATCAACCTCTGACGTTGACAATGATTGCTTGACAGCAGCACCCAGGCGGATATAATCAAGCAAAACCTCCTCGGAGGGCGAACCCATAAGCCCCAAGGAGAACCAAAGCTAAAAAAGGGAAGTTAGTGACATGGCCTCCCCCGGGGGGAGAGATGGAGCTACTTCGCTAGGGAAAGCAACGTCATCTCTCGAGACCCGAGGTTGGTTAGAAATAATTCGGTCTACGCTACCACTCGATGGTCTCTCGAAAGAGACCGACCAAGTGGGAGCTTCGGAGGAGGTTTGGGCAACGGAAGAAGACTCCTTGGGTTTTTCTTCATTCGAAGCAACCTTCGAAGGAGAAATATCCCACTTGGACTACTTCTTCTGCCCACTGGGAGGCAGACCACTTCCTACATTCATTACACTGGTTGACACTATCACACCATTGGCCCCTACAAGAAGGACAAAGGGCATGAGGATCAGTCTCGATCGCCGACATGAATGTTCAACAGGAGCGGTCGGGAAAACCAGGGCAGGTGCGCATGGTCGCAGAGGCCAACTTCACGTACACAATAACTAGAAAAAGAAAGAGCAAAAAAGCGTTAATGGCTGCCAAAATGACAGCGAGGATGAGAGCGGACACGTCCGACCACCATCCGAGCCGAGAGCAAAGTGAGCTCAAGCATAGGTGTGTGTGTGGGGGGGGGGTGGGGGGGGGGGGTTTAGCAAGCTACCCTCCCCTCCCCCCGCTAACTAGCGATGTGGGTAGTAAACCCTCGTTAAAAATTGATGGCTCGTCATTTCAGCTACACCGAAAGTAATATGACAAATTCGAAGATAATTTGTATTTTTCCTAACCATACAAACCTTAGCTATTTACAGAGGGTTACCTTTTAGCGCAGCTGAAATGGCGAGCCATTAGAATTTAACGAGGGTGTATTACCCCCGCGCTAGTTAGCGGGGGGTAGGGGAGTGGTAGCTAGCTACCCCTCCCCCCCTCACACACAGATGAATGCTCACTTTCACTTAGAGGTAGGACTTGTCTTGGGGGACAGGGCTGGCGGGCAAATATGTGTAAATAGCTAAGGTTTGTATGGTTAGGAAAAATACAAATTATCTTTGAATTTGTCATTTGTTCCGTAACCGAAATACAAACCACGCTATTTACAGAGGGTGACTTACCCCTTAGGTAGGGTGGAAAGTCCCCAGCCATACTGGCTTTGGCTTTACCCGGGGACTCAGAATCCGAGTGAGTCGCACTCGAAAAAAGGAGTCCCTGCACCTCACAAGTTCCTTGCTCCGCAAGGAACCATGTGGCCTACGTAAGCTTGTGTGTGAAGGAAGAAGTGTGACCCGTCCTAGGCAGTTGACCTGAAGTTCCAGAAGGAACTCTGGGTTAGGACATTCCCAATACCACCTCGTCAGGGTATGGGGGACGCGACAGTATTGACTCAATACTCGGAACACAAGGAAGCATGGTTTACCTGCAGAGGTTCGAGGTCAGCTATGCAGAGACCAGGATGCTGCTTCCCCGTAGAGGGGATGATGAAGAAAGAAGTAAGGGCCAGACATACTTCTTTCGTTCATGCAGACTAAAACTTGATAACAATGCCCTCAACCTTCTGCTACCTTTCCAAAAAAGGAGCCTGAGGTTAGAACAGCTGTTGTGTATCCACCACAGAGCGATAGAAAACGTATCGAGACTCCTGTGGGTCACGCCCTGCAGGAAGCGGGCTGCGAAGGTCATTAGACGCTTCCAGACTCCAGCTTATAGCAGGGCTGCGAAGGTCATTAGACGCTTCCAGACTCCAGCTTATAGCACCTGCGTCACAGAGTAGCATTACTCGAAGGCGCATATATATTGAGTAAATGAAAAGTAAGCGATTAAGTAAAGACAAAACAAACAATGGCTGCCAAGAGAGGACCAAGACAGAGACGTTTGTCACAGTCCGAGCCTAAAGTGAAAGTGAGCATTCATCTGTGTGTGAGGGGGGGGGAGGGGTAGCTAGCTACCACTCCCCTACCCCCCGCTAACTAGCGCGGGGGTAATACACCCTCGTTAAATTCTAATGGCTCGCCATTTCAGCTGCGCTAAAAGGTAACCCTCTGTAAATAGCGTGGTTTGTATTTCGGTTACGGAACAAACCCCTATTAAATAGCGTGGTTTATATTCTATACACGGAACAAAGTAAAATTAGGATGATACTATATAAAACAAACCAGATATTTAAACTATACATACCACAGAGAAGCTTATGGAGAGCAGATACTAAAGGTGGAGACGGATCTTGATGTTTGCTACCCAACCAAGTCACAAATAATGGACAAGACGACAATGCTTGCACTAGGGCATTCAAAAAACATGAATTTCCAATATTAGCTAAGCCCGGTATATTTCCTGAAATGACAAGGAGGAAATTGTTAATTTCTACATTTGGACTATAAAATAAACAAATATTTTTCAGAGAAAAAATCACAAAAGTCTTTATAGCAATAAAATTTAACAATATAAAAATTTAATGCATATATAAAAAACTTCAACAAATGTTACTCCTTTATCAAGGCATATAATTAAGTGGAAAGTACATATGTAACTATATTTCCTATATGCAGTGGAACCTCTGCATACGATATTAATTCGTTCCGGGAACTGCTTCATAGGTAAAAACAATCGTATGTTGGGGCAAATATTCCCATAAAAATACGCTGTAATTTGTATACAGTAATTCGTTCCACAGGCCAAAAACCTATGACAACTCCTTAATAAATTACTACACATAATTACACATAACAATAATACAATTGTATTATATATGAAAGATGTAAAAAAGAATAATTATAAAGTAATAGTAAATAAAAAAAGGGGTTTTTATTGTCACTTTACCTTAGAGACAGGCCAATGCAGGTGTAGGAATTGCTAAGCAGAAGACGGACGGTCGGCGAGGAGGTAGAGATGGTGACTGCGATAACATACCGTAACTTGCTCTAACTTACACTACATAACTTTAACCTAACTTGGCTTATCTATTTTTTTTTATTTTTATATTTTATATATTTTTTTACATTTTTTCCTTTTTGATTTTTAATTTTCATCACTTTCACTCAATTCAATCTTATTTTTCTTTGCTTCACTTTCTTTCTCTTCATCACAATCACTAGCCGGCTTCCTAGATTATTTTAAAGAAACTATCGAGAGAAAGCTGCTTGGTATGGCTTTTCAGAATTTTTTTTCTGAAATGGGTTAAACAGACATCAAATTGCGAAACTACACGGCAAACATGAAGTTTCTGTGGGTGATACTTATCAATGAAATCAACCACGTGTTGATGATATGCTTACATCTCTTTTATTTCAGCCGAACTTAAGATGTGCTCTACCTCCTCGATGTCCTCCGACTCACTCAACTGCACTTGGAACTCATCATGCTGCATGGCATGCAGCTCCTTGAGTTCCTCGGTGGTGAGCTCTTCATGATGCTCCTCGACGAATTCAGTGATGTCATCTTCATCGACCTCCAGACCCATGGACTTGCTAAGGGATACTATCTCTTCTACGTCTTCCTCTACGGCAAGCACAGGTTCAGGCTCGGGGCCAAAACCTTCAAAATCTCTGGGAGAAACAGCATCAGGCCAAAGCTTCTTCCAAGCTGAATTCAGTGTCCGTCAACTTACTCCCTCCCAAGCCTGATCTATGACCTTCAAGCAGTGCACGATATTGAAATGGCTCCTCCAAAATTCACGCAAAGTTAAGTAGGTGCTTTGCGTGACATTAAAGCACTGCTTAAATAAGTGCTTGGTGAAGAGCTTCTTAAAATTAGAGATGACTTGCTGGTCTATGGGCTGGAGGATAGGGGTCGTGTTCGGTGGAAGATACGGCACTCTGATGAACTTGAGCTGGTCGAGGATATCTATGAGCCATGGGGGGTGAGCGGGAGCATTACCATTCAACAAAGAAATGCCTAGTAACCTAAGCCTTAGAATTAGTACGCCAGAAAACATGCAGCATGTCCTTATTGACTATGTGCCTGAAAGGCCCTAAGGTTTTCGAAATGATAAACCAAAAACAGCTTTATTTTGCAGTCCCCGCTGGCGTTGGTACATAGGGCAAGAGTCAACCGATCCTTCATGGGCTTATGTCCAGGAATTTTCTTCTCTTCGGCGGTGATGTATGTTCGACTAGGCATCTTTTTCCAAAACAGACAGGTTTCATCACAATTGAAAACTTGATGCTCTGCATAGCCTTCATCCTCCACGATCTTTTCAAACTTCTTAACAAAATCGTTAGCAGCCTTGGTATCCGAACTTGAAGCCTCTCCGTGCCGAACAACTGAATGAATCCCGGTGTGTCTCTTAAATTTCTCGAACCAACCACGAGATGCCTTGAATTCCTCCGTTGTAGGATCGGTTGAACTCTCCCCCGCGTCACCCCCAGAGCCCGCCGCCTTCAAGTCACAATAGATAGCGCTGGCCTTCTCACAAATGATCGTTTCAGTGATCGTATCACCAACAATCTTTTTGTCCTTTATCTATATCAACAAAAGGCGTTCCATCTCTTCCAGGGTAGGGCTACGACGTTTTGATATAATGGTGATCTCCTTTGATGGTTTGAATGCTTTAATGGCTGCCTTCTGCTTGATGATCGTCGAGACCGTAGACATATTCCGGCCATATTGTTTAGCCAGATCACTCACACGCACACCGTGCTCATGTTTTTCTATAATTTCTTGCTTCAATTCTAATGAAAGCATTGCCTTCTTCCTTTTCTCATCACTACTAATACCTGTACCGAAACTAAGCTTCTTAGGACCCATGATTATACGTAAAATCAAAAATGTTATTTTTATTAATAAAATAAATTTTTGAATATACTTACCCGGTGATCATATAAGCTGCAACTCTGTTGCTCGACAGAAAAACCTACGGTCAAAATACGCCAGCGATCGCTATGCAGGTGGGGGTGTACATCAACAGCGCCATCTGTCGAGCAGGTACTTAGTACTCCAAGTAAACAAAGAACCAATTTTCTCCTCGGTCCACTGGGTCTCTATTGGGGAGGAAGGGAGGGTCCTTTAATATATGATCACCGGGTAAGTATATTAAAAAATTTATTTTATTAATAAAAATACAGTGATACCTCGGTAGTCGAACGACTCTATACTCGAACAATTCGGAGTTCGACCAAAATTTTCGAGAAATTTTTGCTGCGGTGCTCGACCAAAAATTCGGTACTCGACCAGCCGAACACGTGACGACCGCATGGGCTTTGTGATGATCGCGCCATCTCGGCCACTCTCGCTTGTTCGGGAAGCATCAGTTCTCTCGAGAGCGTCACTCAGACAACGCGCGATCAGCATTCGTTGTGATTTAGTGATTTTCAGTGCTTTTAATTGCTTTTTTAGCTTTCATAATGAGTCCCAAGAAAGTAATGAGTGTTAAGGGGAAGGAGAAGAGGAAAACAGTGCGAACAACGATCGAGTTGAAGAAGGAAATTATAGCGAAATATGAGAATGGTGTACGAGTGTCCGATTTAGCGGTAGAATACGGAATGGCGAAGTCGACCATTTCTACGTTTTTAAAGCATAAAGAAATGATTAAGAAGGCGAATGTTGCAACGGGAGTTACGGCGGTAACTAAGCAAAGGCCACAAGTGATTGAGGAGATGGAAAAGTTGCTTTTAATATTTATTAAAGAAAAACAGTTGGCCGGGGAAAGTGTTAGTGAAGCGTTCATTTGTGAAAAAGCGTTGCATATCTATGAAGAATTAGTGAAGAAAAGTCCGAGTACCAGTGAAAGTGATTCATTTACATTTAAAGCGAGCAGGGGTTGGTTTGAAAAGTTTCGTAATAGAACAGGTATTCATCGTGTTACTAGGCATGGGGAGGCAGCTAGTTCGGATCAAATTGCAGCCGATAAATACGTGGGGGAATTCGATCGGTACATAAATGAACAAAATTTGATCGCACAACAAGTCTTTAATTGTGATGAGACTGGGTTATTTTGGAAGAAAATGCCAGCCAATACGTACATTACCAAGGACGAGACGAAGATGCCAGGTCACAAGCCAATGAAAGATAGGCTAACATTGTTGCTGTGTGCAAATGCAAGTGGCGATTGCAAGATCAAACCCTTGTTAGTGTACCACTCGGACAACCCCCGGGTGTTCAAACGAAATAATATTTGTAAAAGTGCACTACCAGTTATGTGGCGCTCGAACACTAAATCTTGGGTCACAAGACAATTCTTTACTGAGTGGATAAACGAAGTGTTTGCCCCCCAGGTTAAGGCTTACCTCATTGAAAAGAGCTTGCCAATGAAATGTCTTCTGGTTATGGACAATGCTCCTGCACATCCTCCAGGTCTCGAGGATGACTTGAAAGAAGAATACAGCTTTATCAAAATCAAATTCTTGCCCCCCAATACTACTCCCATACTCCAGCCCATGGACCAACAGGTCATTTCAAATTTCAAAAAACTCTATACCAAGGCCCTTTTCAGAAAGTGTTTTGAAGTGACCAGTGACACGAAGTTGACCCTAAAGGAATTCTGGAAGGAACACTTCAGCATCCTCAACTCTGTTAACATGATTGACCAAGCTTGGCGAGGTGTGACCTATAGGACATTGAACTCTGCCTGGCGTAAGCTGTGGCCATCATGTGTCACAGAGAGGGAGTTTGAAGGTTTCCAACCAGAGGCGGGTCCAAGCACTGCTACCCCTGTAATTTCTGATGACACTGATGTCGTTGAGGAAATTGTTGTCATGGGCAGGAGTTTGGGGCTTGAGGTCGACAAGGATGATATTGATGAGCTTGTAGAAAGCCATTCTACCGAGTTGACTGTGGAGGAATTGTTGCACCTGCAACAACAACAGCAGCAGGATCTGATTGTGGAGCAGGAATCTTCAGAAGAGGATGAGGTAAGGGAGGATGTTCCAAGTTCTCTCATCAATGAAATTTGTTCCAAGTGGGCAGATGTGCAGGCTTTTGCTGAAAAATACCACCCAGAAATTGCAGTAGCAAACCGGGCAGTGCATATGTTTAATGATAGTGTCATGTATCATTTTCGAAGAATACTGCAGAGGAGGAAGAAACAATTAACAATAGACCAGTTTTTCACAAAAGAAAAGAAAGCTGCTACATCAAAGCCTGTTTCTCCTCCAAAGAAGAGACAAAGAAGAGAAGAAACCCCTGAAATAGATCTGCCCACCCTTTCATTGGAGAGAGAAACAACTCCTGAAGGAGAACTACCCCGCCACATCATGGAAGGGGACTCTCCTTCCAAGCAGTAACCTCCCCCTTCCATCCTCTCCACATCCATCCCTGTATGCCATCGAACCGCTGCTCAAAGGTATGTTCACTACAGTACAGAAAATGGTTTAAAATTGTTTTATTTTAGTACAGTAAATGGTTTAAAATTGTTTTATAGGATTTTCTGACCAATTTCATACACATTTAGATAATTATTGTTGTTTAGGTACACGTTTTATTAATATTTTGGGCCTGTTCGAGTGCTTGGGAACGGAATAGAATATATACCATTATTTCTTATGGGGAAAAAAAATTCGGTACTCGAACAAATCGGAGGTCGAACACGGATCTCGAACGGATTATGGTCGAGTACCGAGGTATCACTGTAACATTTTTCAATATTAAACTTAGCCGGTGATCATATAAGCTGATTCACACCCAGGGGGGTGGGTAGAGACCAGCATTACATGTTTACATTATTATGAGCTAAGTATTTTGTATTTCATTTTAGCAGTTATTCAAAATAACAAACATAAAATAAATAAGTACCTGGTAAGGAAGTCGACTTGAACAATTACTCTGCCTTTTTAAGTACGTCTTCCTTACGGAGCCTCGCGATCCTCTTAGGATGCTGAGCGACCCCTAGGATCTGAAGTATCAAGGGTTGCAACCCATACAACAGGACCTCATCAAAACCTCTAATCTAGGCGCTTCTCAAGAAATGACTTTGACCACCCGCCAAATCAAGTAGGATGCGAAAGGCTTCTTAGCCTTCCGGACAACCCAAAAACAATAATAAAACATTTCAAGAGAAAGATTAAAAAGGTTATGGAATTAGGGAATTGTAGTGGTTGAGCCCTCACCCACTACTGCACTCGTTGCTACGAATGGTCCCAGAGTGTAGCAGTTCTCGTAAAGAGACTGGACATTCTTAAGATAAAAAGACGCGAACACTGATTTGCTTTTCCAATAGGTTGCGTCGATTATACTTTGCAGAGATCTATTTTGTTTAAAGGCCACGGAAGTTGCGACAGCTCTAACTTCGTGTGTCCTTACCTTCAGCAAAGCTTGGTCTTCCTCATTCAGATGGGAATGAGCTTCTCGTATTAACAGTCTGATAAAATAGGATAAAGCATTCTTTGACATAGGCAAAGATGGATTCTTAACTGAACACCATAAAGCTTCAGACGGGCCTCGTAAAGGTTTTTAAATAGAACTTAAGAGCTCTTACAGGACATAAGACTCTTTCTAGTTCATTTCCAACCATACGATAAGTTTGGAATATCGAACGATATTGGTCAAGGCCGAGAAGGCAGCTCGTGTTTGGCTAGAAAACCAAGTTGTAGAACATGTAGCCGTTTCGGATGAGAATCCGATGTTCTTGCTGAAGGCATGAATCTCACTGACTCTTTTAGCTGTGGCTAAGCATATCAGGAAAAGAGTCTTTAAGGTGAGATCTTTCAGGGAGGCTGATTGTAGCGGTTCGAACCTGTCTGACATAAGGAATCTTAGTACCACGTCTAAATTCCAACCAGGTGTAACCAAACGACGCTCCTTCGTGGTCTCAAAAGACTTAAGGAGGTCCTGTAGATCTTTATTGTTGGAAAGATCTAAGCCTCTGTGACGGAAGACTGATGCCAACATGCTTCTGTAACCCTTGATAGTGGGAGCTGAAAGAGATCGTTCTTTCCTCAGATATAAGAGAAAGTCAGCTATTTGAGTTACAGAGGTACTGGTCGAGGATACGGATACTGACTTGCACCAGTTTCGGAAGATTTCCCACTTCGATTGGTAGACTCTAAGGGTGGATGTTCTCCTTGCTCTAGCAATCGCTCTGGCTGCCTCCTTCGAAAAGCCTCTAGCTCTCGCGAGTCTTTCGATAGTCTGAAGGCAGTCAGACGAAGAGCGTGGAGGCCTTGGTGTACCTTCTTTACGCGTGGCTGACGTAGAAGGTCCACCCTTAGGGGAAGTGTTCTGGGAACGTCTACTAGCCATCGAAGTACCTCAGTGAGCCATTCTCTCGCGGGCCAGAGGGAAGCAACTAGCGTCAACCTTGTCCCTTCGTGAGAGGCGAACTTCTGCAGTACCTTGTTGACAATCTTGAACGGAGGGAATGCATATAGATCTAGATGTGACCAATCTAGTAGAAAGGCATCTATATGAACTGCTGCTGGGTCCGGGATTGGTGAGCAAAATATTGGGAGCCTCTTGGTCATCGAGGTTGCGAAGAGATCTATGGTTGGCTGGCCCCAGGTGGCCCAAAGTCTCTTGCATACATCCTTGTGGAGGGTCCATTCTGTTGGAATTATTTGTCCCTTCCGAATGAGACAATCTGCCATGACATTCAAGTTGCCTTGGATGAACCTCGTTACTAGTGATATGTCTAGACCTTTTGACCAGGTGAGGAGGTCCCTTGCGATCTCGTACAATGTCAGAGAGTAGGTCCCTCCTTGCTTGGAGATGTACGCCAAAGCCGTGGTGTTGTCCAAGTTCACCTCCACCACTTTGCCTTGAAGGAGAGACCTGAAGCTTTTCCAGGTCAGACGTACTGCCAGTAGCTCCTTGCAGTTGAAATGCATTGTCCTTTGACTCGAGTTCCATGATCCCGAGCATTCCCTACCGTCTAATGTCGCACCCCAGCCTACGTCCGAGAAGAGAACGTGGTTGGGAGTCTGAACAGTCAGGGGAAGACCCTCTCTAAGGTTGATATAGTCCTTTCACCAAGTCAGACAAGACTTTATCTTTCCGGAAACCGGGATCGAGACCGCTTCTAGCGTCTTGTCCTTTTTCCAGTGAAAAGCTAGATGGTATAGAAGAGGACGGAGGAGTAGTCTTCCTAGTGACACAAATTGATCCACGGATGACAGTGTCCCTACCAGACTCATCCACAGCCTGACTGGGCAGCGTTCCTTCTTCAGCATCTTCTGGGGGCTGATCGTCTTGTTCAGCAATGTCCTCATCAGAGGGTTCCTCATCCGAAACTGATGGGGAAACGGCAACGGAGTGGGCAACGTCTGACTCGCTGAATCCGGTCGCACTGGTGGATGCGTGACGGAGCCGGACGCAATATCATGGCACTGCTGCACAGTCTGTGAACTGTCAACAACCATGGGTGCGCGAGGAAGTACAGCGTCAACCCGAAACTGTCTAGACTGTCTGGGTTGTGCAGTCAACACCCAACCGGGTTGCTGAGGTTGACGCACTGCGTCACAACAAGTCACCTCTGCTGGTTGTTGAACGTCCTGAACGTCAACAACCACCTCCGAGCGTCGCTTAACGTCAACGTGCGACTGGCAACCCACACTGGGTCGCATCGGTGGAGGAACCACCTCAACTGGCAGACGCGAGTAGGTTACCTCAGCGTCAACAGGGCGCACAACCGACCGGTTGGAAGGTTGTTGGCCAGAAGGAGGAACCACCTCAACTGGCAGACGCGAGTAGGTTACCTCAGCGTCAACAGGGCGCACAACCAACCGGTTGGAAGGTTGTTGGCCAGAAGGTTCTTCTCCGCATTTAAGTCCTCTATCAAGGACGCAAGCTTGGACTGCATGTCTTGCAGCAAAGCCCATTTAGGGTCTACGGGAGCAGGTGTGGCAACAGACGGGGTTAGCGACTGAGGCGGAACCATTTACCATCCCTGAAAGCCTTGTTATGTGTGACATAATAGTACAGCAAAACTTCAAAGGCTCGACAAAAGTTGTGAAGTTGACCCGTAAACAACTTGGAGCGTCTCCTGGCTAGGCGCCAGGGCGAGTCTACCAGAATTGAGAAGTCTAACTGGGCAGAGGCATGAACTCCCAAGCCGAGAACTTCTCTCGTGTCCTATCAGACTCTCGCTCTATAAGCCAGTTTAAAAGAAGGGAAATCAAAGGCTGTATCCCTAAAACTCCTCCTGGTGCAAATACCAGTCGCCTAGCCAACGTAACGCTCTCTAGGAGAGCGAGAGAGCACTAGCTTAAAAACAACGGCTTCGAAGTAGCTAGGCCTAGTGTAAGTTCTGACGTTTAGGTGAACGAGGAGCAGCAGTTACAAGATCCGGACGAAGATCCTTAAAAAATCATCATGATTTAATTAAAGTCCATAGGAGGCTAAGCAGCTTAAGGCTCCTCTCCAAATGACAGAGTCCTCAAGGGAATATCAGTAGGAGGGAGAACAGTACTTTCTCATCTACAGGAACCTTGTCCGATAAAAGCTAGGTTATCTCAGTGAGTCTCTCACTGGTGCATTAGTAGCAGACCAGAAGGCAACGTCATGTAACTGCTTGACAGTCTGTGAACTGTCAACAACTGAACTGTCAACCACAACAGGTGTGTGAGGACATACAGCACTGGTGCATTAGTAGCAGACCAGAAGGCAACGTCATGTAACTGCTTGACAGTCTGTGAACTGTCAACAACTGAACTGTCAACCACAACAGGTGCGTGAGGACATAGTGTTCACTCGAGACTGCTTTGACTGTCTATACTGAGCAGTCAAAACAACTCTAGAATGCGGAGGTTGACGCACCGCGTCAAAACAAAACAACTTAGACTGTTGTTGTACCTCGCGAACGTCAACGGAAGGTTCCGTGCGTTACTGAACGTCAACATGCGGCTGGCAGGGTACACTGGAACGCATGGGTGGCGGGACTCTCTCAGCTGGAGTGCGGCAGAAGGTTGCCTCAGCGTCCACAGGACGCACAACCGTGTTGGTTGTAGGCTAGAGGTTGGTGCAGTGTCAACCTTCTCCGCACGAAAGTCCCGCATCAATGACGTTAACTGAGACTGCATGGTCTGCAGCAAAGACCACTTAGGGTCTACAGGAGCAGGTGCGGCAACAGACGGTGTGACTGCCTGATGCGGTACCGCTTTGTCTCTCTTAGGAGGTGAGCAGTCGTCGGAAGACTGCAGCGAGTCCGAACTGACCCAGTGGCTACAACTGGGCCGTTGGACTTGCGCGGAAGGGACCGACTTGCGCTTAATAAGCTGCGAGACCTTGGTCCATGGTTTCTTACGAGAAACCTCTTCCGCAGACGAGAAATAAATGGGCTCTCTCGTCTTTGTGTGGGTGGGGCGATCTTGGTTAGATACGCCCGAAACCACGGAGGGAAACGTCTGTTCGTTGATCAAGGCCTGACGAACCCATAAGTCGTTCAACATTACTTCTCCCCTGGGCTTGGGAGCTTGCAAGAGGTCCCGGACTAGGTGAACGACAGGCACGAACAGACGAACCCTCGGACGCAACACTGTAACACTTTGCGCATATCACTTTATCACTTCGATTTTCTGTTTTGCACTTATTTCACTGAAATCGAAACTTTTACTGATTTCTACCTGAAACACGCAATTCTACCCTTCATTAAAAGGTAGTAATTGCGAAAACAGTCGTATAATGCAGCTCATTAATACTAGCAAAAACAGAAAACATATATAAAGATAAAGAATTCAGTGGCTGGGAAAGAGACTAAACACTAGTTCAAATAAACTACGTTTACAATCTCTCACCGCAC
Organism: Palaemon carinicauda; assembly: GCF_036898095.1. Classification (NCBI taxonomy): domain Eukaryota; kingdom Metazoa; phylum Arthropoda; class Malacostraca; order Decapoda; family Palaemonidae; genus Palaemon; species Palaemon carinicauda. The sequence continues at coordinate 150,501,010 of NC_090731.1, forward strand.
ATAGCCTGGGGACAAGAATAAAACCCTAGAAACGTTTTACCTTCTTCCCCGTACAGCGACTAGGGAGGAGAGTAGGCCTAACACGAGAACAACGTTACCCGCTTGAACGGAACGTTTTTCTCCTCTCTCTCCCTCCGTCTCTATCTCTCTCTCTCTCTCTTTCTCTCTTGATTTCGCACCTAAGAGAAGAGCCCAATTATATATCCTCAAAAAAACATGTTATTTGACTAAAGGAAAAAACTGAAAGGTTTTCCAAATAAAAAGTTCCTTTAATTTAGAATTTAAAACATTTAAGCTAAGAAAGAATGAACGAAACGTCAGAATCGATTTACTCTTACTGCAAAGTGAAACCGTGATACACTCTCTCTCTCTATCGTAACGATAGAGCGCATGTTGAACGTCCTGAACGTCAACAACTGCGTAGTCTAAAAAACTAAACGTTAGTTCATCTTTGAAAACAGTACGAAGACTATCAAAGAAATTCTTTCATAAAACATTAAATTTAAAAAGTTTTAAATTCTTTAAAGGCTAAATACGATATAACGGGCTCAACGTTGATTAACTTCGGTTCCAAGTTAGGACCGCCTACTATCAGGAAAGGTCGCATATAAACAAAACATAAAAATTTATTTTTATATGTTTATAATAAATGGAAAGTTAATCGAAGAGGCCTAATAAAGGCGGAGAGATATAAAATATATAGATCTATAACGTGTTAAGCAAAATTACTAAAAACCTAAACACACTTCCGTCTAAGGGAAGGGTCGGCCATTTAAAAGTGAAAGAGAATCCATACTCTCTTTGTCACCATAATTAAATCTATCCAAAACGAGTTCAAGTTTTGAGATGAAGATAAAACACCTGCATAGCGAAAGCTCAAAACTAGAATAGTGTACTTCACCAAATAGTTGTGAAAACAAATCCAGTTAGTAACAGCGTATTAGTAGGTCTTGCCGGTAGCCAGACAGAGAGAAAATTGGTTCTTTGTTTACTTGGAGTACTAAGTACCTGCTCGACAGATGGCGCTGTTGATGTACACCTCCACCTGCATAGCGATCGCTGGCGTATTTTGACCGTAGGTTTTTCTGTCGAGCAACAGAGTTGCAGCTTATATGATCACCGGCTAAGTTTAATATTGAAAAAGGAAACGTAAGAAAAGGAAGATAATAAGCACTGTTAATAACGGACCGAACAGATGAACCACACAATGCACACGAGAACAGAGAACTGACCGACGTGACGCTCAATAGCGTCCCTCTGACATGCTGCCGTCTACCAGCGTAAACAGGAAATTACGATCGACGCTTCGAGAAAATTCTACGTGTATGATCTACGTCGGATGTTGGAGCATGATTTCGGGTGTCAAGACGAAAATTTGATCAAATCTTACTTCGGGTGTTGGAACAATCGTATGTAGAGGTTCCACTTACAATGATTAACCTCTATGTACACAAATACTTTGCTTTGCTGAATTTTTCTGCTGCTTTTGTGTTTGTTTATGCACACACAGTCCACTGCAGAACAAAGGCTTCAGACATGTCCTTCCACTCCTGTCCGTTTATGGTTTTATATGTCAGTTTATACCAACAAAATTTCCTAAGTATCAATCCATCATTTTCTCTTCCTTCCCCTGCTTCTTTTGCGATCTTTAGGGACCCAGTCTGTTATTCTTGATGTCTATTTACTATCTGTCATTCTAATTAATTGTCCTGCACATGTCCATTACTTTTTCTTGCATGTTGTTAGAATATCCTCTGCTTTAGTTTGCTCTCGTATCCACATTTCTTTTTTTTTCTGTCTATTAGTGTTAATTCCATCAATATTCTTTCCATAGCACTTTGAGATGTAACTAACTTATGTTCTAAGCCTTTAGTAAGGCTCCAATTTTCTGATGCATGAGTTGATACTGGTAGGACCATCTGATTAAATACTTTTCTTTTTAGGGAAAGCGGCAGTTTACATTTCACATTCTAATTTTGCTTATAAAAGCTCTCTATCCCATGCTTATTCTTTTAATTTCGGACTAATGTCCAGGGTGAACACTTACTGTGTTCTAAGTACGTATATTCATTGACAACATCTAGAGGTTTGTCCATAACTCTTATTAGATGTGTCTAGATTTTTATTGAACATCTTAGTTTTACTTATATTAATTTTAAGTCATACATCTCTATTCAAATCTACTATCATCTTTAGCAATTCCTCCCATGATTCACTAAACAAAACTGTCATCTGGCAATCATAAGTTTAGGTATTCCGCATTAATGTTTGAAGTGTGCTACACGCCTGAACCACAAACTAACAGTACTGGAGGAAGCCTTCTAACACCCCTGGGACAGGATGGTAATCTACCCCTTTCCAATTTGTGCCTGATCTGTCAATTCTTGAACAAAATCAGATTATCATAAAACCTAAGAGTGATGCTAGTAGCGCAAAATGTGGCTTTAAGTGGAGTGGTAGCCAGATCTGCTAGCTCTGCTCATAAAAGCAACGAGAGCTTCCAGACTGCCCGAACCACCTTCAACAACGTCACGTGAAAAGGTTCCACGAAGTGGTTCATTGCTTGTTTCTTCATAGCTGGTTGCTTGCCGGACGCCTAGAAATTGGCAAAAATTGAGAAGACAATCTTTGTGGTGGATCAGTTGAGCTTTAGTGTCCGCCAGTAACACCAAGTCTTATAGGTAATGTAACAGTCTTACCGCCATGGCATGTGCCCGAGGAGATTAGTGTGAAGACCTGTGGAGCTGGTGACAGGCCTAAAAACAACACTTTGAATTGATAGATCTTTTCTCAGAAGGATAAATGCAGATACTACCTTGATTGTAGGTGGACTGGGATCTGGAACTATGCATCTTACAGGTCTATGGACAACAGGAAGTTGTTCTGATGAATTGCCTGGATAACTGTGCTTGGAGTTTCCATCTTGAACCGGGTCTGTAACTTGAATCGGTTAAAGCGGGAAAGGTCTATAACAGGTCTCCACTAGGAAGAGCTTGATAAAGAAAACTAGAGATCCGTCTAAAACTTCCTCGATAGAATTCTTCTTCATCTTTCACCCTTCTTCTAACTAAAGGTCTCTTCAGGATCCCTTCAAATAGAACAATGAGATCATCAGAGTCTGCGTCTGAGGAGGGAGACAGTCCGTGAACGGCATGGGATATCATAAACGGAGCACTTCTACCGCTCCGGGTTCTGCCCTGTAGAACTGTCATCTCGTTCAATGACTTTGCAAGCAACCGCACTGATGGTAAGTAGGGGAACATTCGGTTTCTAATGGGCACCTCTATGTCCCCAGTTCCTTCTGAACGAAAGATTACCTTTACATCAAAAGGAAGCTAAGGCCTTAGATATTAAGGCTTTCAAGAGGGAACAGAAGACTTTCTTGTTTTTTAAGTGCACTAATAATGGGGATTTAACAAGTACAGTAACACGGAATATGCCGTGTGATACTCTAAATACCTAAGAATGTATACGACAAACAGATCTTCTTGGTATGGTAGGGTGCAGGGTTCCCTCATGTGGTAGGGTGCAGGGTTCCCTCATGTGGTAGGGTGCAGGGTTCCCTCATGTGGTAGGGTGCAGGGAAACAGCACTTAAAGCAAAGTAATCATTGAAAAAATTTTCACTCTTAAAACGTGAGTATTCTCCAATACAGTTTTCCCATAAAACACTATTTCCTTTTCTTATCTAATTTTTCATTATTTACAATCTTTAAAATTTCAAATTAGTTTTACTTTACCTTCAATTTCCTTTGTATAGAATACCAATATACAAATATGTGTACCAGGTAGGACCATGACAAAAAAGGTGTTAGAGTTACCAACAACCAGGTCCTTATTGGAAATTGTCCCTTGAAAATATGACAATAATAAATACACATAAATAGTTATCAATAACTATAAGAAAATACATCACAATGATGAAACTCTATAGATTATTTTACAATAGCGGCACGGTAAAGATCGGTCTGTATTACATGGTCGACTCCGTAAAAGTATTTGCTGGTAAATCAATCAAAATGATTTATGACCATTTATGAAAAAGTAGTAGTGAAAGATCATGTATCTCCAATATAAACATTGAAAAGTTTCAGCTAACTGCAACCACTTCATTGCAAAAGACTTTAGTATAAATTTAAATGGTAAAATTCATGAATGGCTTAAATATTTCACAAGGTGGAATTCATATCACATTACTATAACTAATTATTCTGAATTAAAGACAGTGAAAATAATTCTTCTCATCCAGTATTGGGTAAACACTCAATACAAGAATTGGCACCATATATAAAGTAGGTATAGTACAATCTAATACATTTGATGTTATGTAAAGATAATGATCTAAAGGTAAACAAATTAACAAAATTTTTCTATCCGACCCACCTACCGAAATGGCGAAATTAGAGTTGTTGACGAACAAGTGCAGTGTATTTACTTGTAGCCCATCAAAGTATCTATGATCGGTACACGAGTAAAGTTATACGCATAGGATGGCCTAATATACATGACAGGCTACTTATCATAACGGTGTAGGCCATTGGACAATAACTAACCCTACAGTAGGAAGAGACTACTTACCCTTTCGTTTTTTCCTTTTACGAATGTCAGAAGGGCCACCGAAAATGACATATGCCCCAATGATAACAGCTCCAACTATCAGAGCAGAGGACCGAAGATTTACAGGAACTGTCATGATGATCATATTCAGAGACGTATGGTATGACAAAAGATTGACAACTTGGAGGATATCACCAAATTATGGTAATGCCTAGGCCAGACTCCCCAGGTCTACGGTAAGTCCAATTACCCTAGACAAAGGAAATGGCCTACGATAGGCCTTCAATTTCATCTACGCGTAAAAAAGGGAGTTCTTGTAAGGAATTAAACGTTGTATAATTAAACTGTAAAGTGTTTGTATTTAACTTCGTAGTTTTGTTATACAAGTGATGCAACCTTGTAAGGTCTCCCGTCAGCAAACAATAAGTTCTTCCTGAACTAGCAAATTGTTGAATGTCTCTTTCCGTATTTTTGTAAACAATCAGTGACGTCACAGTCTTCTTCTTCATTGGATATATGTCACTTCAAGTAGATATATGACCTTCGTTCATTTAAGAGATATTTCCAGAACGATAAAAACATTACAAGAAGAATGTAGAAAAATTAACGAGGAAGTAACAGATAGTTAGGGCACAATAGGATACTTAAACATAATGATAAGTGACGTAACAGAATTAAATGAAAGAATGATAGATACGAATACGAAACAACTAAGCCGTAGGTAGCCTAATGATAATAGGGTAGAGCCACCAGTAAACTCAAATGTAGTACAAGGGTAGCAACTAGTGGAAAATATAGAACTTATTAAAAGAAACTTACAAAGTGATGGTAAACAGAATGGAGAAGGTGAAAAACAACATAGGAGAACTGTAGATGAAAATAAACCATCTTCATTATGAAATGTTCTAAGAAAAATAAATGGGAGAAGTTATGAGGATATGACATTTAGGCAAAATAAGATAAATAGAAAATGTAAGTGCTTTGCAGAAGGAAAATTTTGCCAAGGCTCAGAGTGCATATTTTACCATAAGTGAGGGAAATCCTATACCAGCACCAGCACAAATGGAGATAGAACATTACACAGACAGAATGAGATAAAGAAATGTCAATGGGACATTGGGAAATGCGAATTTTCACATAGGCCACGTACAGTGTCAACAAAATCAGGAGTAGAATAATGGAGAGAGTCAATGATGTATCACCATGGGAGTAAAGAAAAGGCATTGTGCAAATTTTATTTGGAGAAAATGTATATTTCGTATAATAAAGGAGGCAACAGGGTTAAGTGTTATGATGTCAGAAACAGATCTTGGGAGAACCACCTAGGTAATAACAACAGTAAATTTCCTAACAATAGCAGTCATAAAAGTAATATACAAAACGCAGAATATAAGGAAAATGTCAATAAAAAAAAAAACACATATTTTTAGAGTAACGTGTGGGAAGTATTATCCAAACTCAGGGACGAAAGTCAATAAACGTGGACATGACAATGCCAAATGGGAGGAGTGTTAAATCAAGAGACCTGTATGGCACAGAGGTTAGTACTGGGCCATATATGTAGGAGCAGCCGATGGTAAATATAATGTCGTTCGTAGAAACAGCGCCAACGAGGGATTAAAAAAAGGTAAATAAAAAAATGTAAAAAAAGAAAAAAAAAACATAAAAACAGGATGTATAAAGAGTGCAAGATTTATCGTGTAAATGTAAGTGGGGTTAAATAAAATATAAGATTTATGGGGGAGATAGTGGACTCTTCAACTAAATCCACAATAATTTGCCTGACTGAAACACATTTAGGGAAAGAATGAAAATAAGGAAGGATCAATAATTTATAAGAATAACAGAAACACAGAAGGAGTACTGATAGGAGTTAAAGAAAAACTGGGAAATTTAGTAGAAGTTGATAGAGAGAATAAGACATCTGAAGCACTCTGGATAAAATGGACAATGGTCGCATTAAGATTAGATTATGTGTAGTAAATGTTCCACAAGAAAGTATGTGAAACAAGAAGGAAAATAAGGAAATGTATAAAGTATTAAAGATGAAGTCAAGAAAGTAGATAAGGAGGGATGAAAATTAATAATAGTGGGAATAAGACATAAGTTTCAATAGGTGAGAGGATACTTGTACAACTAGAAGAAAATATCAAGTTAATACCCATTAAAAATATAGAGAGAAATGGACAATAAATGTACATTGATAGCTATGGGATAATTAAAAAAAATGAGATAGGAGAAAAGACTATCCACATAGATGAAGAGAAAATAATAACACTATTCACAGTAACAGATTATATTACAAACACAGATCACAATACCATGATAATTGAAATGGACTGGGAGATGACAAATAATCACAGTAACCAGAGGAGAAGAATTATAGACTTGAAAATATTTAAAGATGAAACTGAGGCTGCCAGACCACTGAAAATCACCAAAGGTAGAGGGATGATAATGAAAAGGATTAATAGGATAAAGGAGAAAAGCTAAAAAGTTCAACAAAAAAAAAACAAGATATCATTAATGTAGACGAAAAGGAAAATAAAGATCAGATTGAAGGGAAGTAATTTAGAAAACAGACGACCCAAATGAAGCTCAAGAAAAACTGATAAATAAGTATATAATAAGAAGAAATACCAGAGAACATGCAAAATGTTTAAAGCAAACAACAGATGAAGTAAAAAAAAAAAAAAAAAAAAAGTGGAGTCAATGGAGAAACATTCTGGGATTTAAAAAAAAGAAAGATAGATGGACATTAGACATGTACTATGGCTGATCTGAAATAAAGAAAGAGTGGCAATAGAAAATGTCGAATATATATATATGTATATATATATATATATATATATATATATATATATATATATATATATATATATATATATATATATATATATATATATAATATAAATATATATGTATATATATCTATATCTATCTATCTATCTATCTATATATATATATATATATATATATATATATATATATATATATATATATATATATATATATATATATATATATATATATATATATATATATATATGTGTGTGTGTGTGTGTGTGTGTGTAAACAGTTTGATCTTTATTACATAGGCCTGTTTAAGTTGGTAATGTATAATACAGAAATGAAGAGGAAACCTAAAAAAAAACTTAATGAATTGATATGTAGCGAAAAATAAAGTAAACTAGAAAAAGATAACGTAAAGAACATAAATCAACAAGTAGATGCATTAGTAGTATCTCTGAAAATTAAGAATGCAAGACAGCCACGAAAAAATGAGCAATGAAATGATGAAAAACATGGGCTAAGACAAGAATAGCGTGAGAGAAATTATAAATGAAAAAGAGAGAATAGATAAATCAGATGAATGGGATGAATTAGAAATATTATCAGATGGCAAGTCTAAGAGAAGAACACTCCAAAATCAAAATATTGTTCTGTAGTCTTAGGCAGTGCCATAATCTCTGTACCATGGTCTTTCAATGTCTTGGGTTAGAGTTCTCTTGCTTGAAGGTACACTCGAGCACACTATTCTATCTTATTTCTCTTCCTATTGTTTTGTTAAAGTTTTTTATAGTTTATATAGGAGATATTTATTTCAATGTTCTTACTCTTCTTAAAATATTTTCGTTTTCTCTTTTCCTTTCCTCATTGGGCTATTTTCCCTATTAGGGCCCCTGGGCTCATAGCATCCTGCTTTTCCAGCTTGGGTTGTAGCTTAGCAAGTAATAATTATAATAATGATAATCAGATATTGGCAATAGAAGACGACCATTTATCACGAGCACAGTAAATAAAATGTTTGAGACTAAGATTAATGAAAATTAGAAATGAAATTAATGACAAGAATAGCAGATTTCAATGTAGTGGGATAGAGGGTAAAATCAACAGCAGATTATCTTATAACACTAAATGCTGTTATAGATTATAATATTTGCTTAGAGATCTCCATATGTTTTCATGGTTTGGGGATGCAGTAAAATGTTTACATAAAGTATGCCTAAAAGGCGGTAGCAAAAAATTGTGTAAAATTGTCGGAAAAGATATCAAGAGGATATATAAATTAAATGAGAACTTTAAAGTGATAATTAAGAGTCTATATATACTGAGGAAATTAGGAAAGAAGAGAATGTAGGACAACGGGCAATTTTTGCCCAAAAATTATGCTCAATTGTTACAGATAAAGTTAATAATATGAGTGAGAAGTTATTAACCCTGATTTAAACATCAGATTAGAAGCCCTGGTAGATGTGGATGATATGGTGTTCCTCAAAAATAACAGATACAAAGCAGAAAAAGCCATAAGTAACTTCCGCAGTATGGAAGAGATGAAGAAAATTACTTTTAGCACCAATCCAGAAGTCAGCAGTGTTAGTAATAAGACACATAAAAGAAACCAGATAGGTTAACGAGTTGGTTATAAATTGAAGGATAAAAACAGTTAAGGAATATAAATACTAATGAGAATAGTACACAGAAAAAAGAGACTATAGTCTTAGTAAGCTATAAAAAAAAAAAAAAAATGAATACATGATGCAAGAAGTTAGGAAGTATGGAGACAGTAATAAAATGGGAAATTTGGCATTGCTTGTAAGAATAAAGATATATGAAACAGTAGTGGTATCTACAACGTTTGTAAACAATGAGACGTGGGATGTAATAAAAAAAAATGAAAGAGCTAAAAGATATACAGTACAAGATAATGAAAGGGATGTTTGCTTTATTGGTGGTTAATAGCAGAAAAATAAATATGGCCCGTAGAGAATAGGAGTGAATAAAAAAGGGCGATGCTGTTTCATAACACCATTACATCAAATAATAAACGACTATTGTTGGAGATAGTGGAAGACCAAATAAATGGAATCATATGGGGAATGCAGGGGGAAAAGTCTTATAGAAATATGCAAAAAAAAATGATATTATAATTGAAGCGATAAGAGATTATAGACAGAAAGAACGCAAGAAATAAATAAAATGTAAACTGGAGAATGAAATTAAAAGAAAATAAAGCAGAAATGACCCAGTTGAGTTTTGTAAATGGTAGTGACAGAAGATATTACGCTTGGTAAACTAACAATAAGTTTCATGTTGAAAATTTTATCAGGATTATTTGAATAACTTAAATTTCATCTAATAATTTTGGTTTTAGGGGCTTCAACATTCCCGTCATTAAGTGGTATATCGTATGCTGAGATGAGAATATTTGAATTAGTCTACCATGATTAATTTTCTATTCTAAAATTAGTAACGTTTTCTATGGCAAGTCATTGCATGGTAAACGCAATCGTTCAAAGGGCCAGCAAACAACAACAAGTGCAAACAGATAGAGGGGAAATATTTAGAATTTAAAGATTTTGTAAGAGAGATCTAAGTATATAATTTGTAGCTTTTATAATATAAAATACTGTTGTATTCATTATGTATAGAATTAAGCAGTAATTATTACTCGAGAATCCTTCTTTGGCTTGTCTAATACAGTGAGCTTCGTGGGACTTTAAATTTAGCTTGAAATATCCCTGGGCAGTCATACGTTTGATGACAGATCTGTAGTATATATCTAATTAGTTTATCAAACATTATCATTCTATTCTTATGACTTTAAAGCAGTGCAAATGAGATAGCAAACCAGTGATAAGGACGGAATAAGAGTATATACCCTTCCAGAAATTATTAAACGATAATCTTTGTTATTTCTACCATTGAATGTGCAGGTTACCTAAGATGACCTAACACATAAGTGAATATACAGTTTGAATAAAAGATTTGATATAATAGGCAGTAAAATACCAAAACGAACAGTAACCAGGACAAGACTGGCAGTCGGTATCCAGAGAAGTTTGCAAACTAATGAAGATGGACGACGGTGCCACATGCATTCAGTACCACAGGAAACGCACATGAAACTGTCTTACTGGGTATGATGTGCTTTCAACTGATAGCACACGTCTAAAATTTCTAGGCATCTCCTGAAATTTATTGTAAAGAGTTATATGAAAAAAAAAATGATATGCACAAAAGATGAGGGAAGAATTTATTAATATTATGTGCATGTAGGGAAGTTCAGAAAATCTACAGCGTTCAAAATGCTCTCTTCAGTAAAGACATTGAGATAATATAATAATATTCTCAACATATAGCATGTATAAATTATGAGTAATTTCTGTTTTACATGGCTATTCATTAATCACAGAAATTTGTAGAAACCTTTGTTGAACACCTAAAAAACTTGATATTCAACTATGAATTCTTTGACAAAGTTGAGGCAATATGAGTTAGAATTACCTACACATAGCATTTGCATCGGCTATGGGAAAGATTTCTTAGTTCAGCCAATTCACGTTTAGATTAAACCCAAACTATCCTTTGCAGTTCAGAGACAAGTGGTATACAAAATAAAATAGGAAATAAATTTTACTTAGGTCTTTTTTTAACCAACAGTAGTCATGATTAAAATTCAAGGATGTTAAGTTGTGTAAAGGAAAAACAACTAGTACGAGCAAAAGTACAGCTTCAAAATACAATTTCTTATGAGGAAATATCTCAAATGTATCAAGAATATAGTCACTCATGTCTTAGAATTATATAGTACAATTGGCGAAGAAAGACTTGCTCATGGTAATGATTCTTTATTGTGAGAAAAAAAAATAACAGAGACTTCGTCTGTTAGTACATATTAAAGAATAAGTTTAGCAATAGTAACAACTAGTTAAAAAAATCAAATTTGAAACAAGAAAATTACACAATAAAGAAACTACAGTATCATGAATGATCTAATACACCTACTTAGAAAGGCTCAAATAAGTTGAGTGAATAGGTTGCTTCTTAACAGTACGACTTCTGCTGGCAGAATGGTGATATTCCCGCTTGAGTGGAAGTGGTATATGTCACGTGTTACCCTCGCACGAACCACCTTGTGGCCTATTGGTAACGTCTCTGACTGGTGATCGCTAGACAGGGTTCGAGTACCGCTCAAACTCATTAATTCCTTTAGTGGCTGCAACCTCACCACCCTTGTGAGCTATGGAGGCCGGAGGGGTTGGGTGTTGTTTGGGGAGCTTATAAGTCTAACTTCTGAGTCATCAGCAGCCATTGCCTGGCCCTCCCTGTTCATAGCTTGGAGGGAGAGGGAGCTTGGCGCTGATCATATGTATATATGGTCAGTCTCTAGGACACTGTCCTACTTGCTGGGGCAATATCAATGTCCCTTACCTCTGCCATTCATGAGTGGTCTTTAAACCTTTAATCTAGTGGGCCACAACTCTACAGTAAGCTCATGTAATTTCCATGCAGAAAAATTCCTTAACTTTCGTGAGTTAAACTGAGGTACAACTATGTGACAGCACAGGAATTTCTTCTGGTCACTTATTGTATGACTGCAGGTCTATTTTTGAGTCATTCATATTTGAATGACCCATGAATGGACCCTTAAAATCAACATGAATGAAATGCCAAGCATATCTGGAAACTTTCCCTTTCCATGGATACATTTATGTTAGTTTTGTATCTCTTTGTTGGAGTACAGCTTATTATTATTATTATTATTATTATTATTGTTATTATTATTATTATTATCATTATTATTGCTAAGATACAACCCTAGTTGGAAAAGCAGGATGCTATAAGCCCAAGGGCTCCAGCAGGGAAAATAGTCCAGTGAGGAAAGGAAACAAGGAAAAATAAAATATTTAAGAATACTAATATTAAATCAAGTATTTCCTACGTAAACTATAAAAAACTTTAACAAAACAAGAGGAAGATAGATAAGATAGAATAGTGGGCCCGAGTGTACCATCAAGCAAGAGAACTCTTCATGACAAATGATTCTGTAAACGTATGTTATAGTAATTATCCCATATTTTATCATGCATTCATGATCAGAATCTCTTTCCTCGAGAACTTTCGGGAGCAACAATCCTATATCATCTGAAGCGGAAGTATTGTTAAGAAATACAATGAATTATTTACAGCAGTTTAATCCTAAAGTGATTTAAGATCTTGCGATCTCTTTTAATATGATGAAATAGATTTTTGGTTATGAGATGTCTGCTTTTATGATTATTATAAACCTTATCAACAGATAAGTGAGATAGTCTAAGCCTATACATTATTAGTTATTTAATATAAACCACTATTAAAAGTGATAAAATTTGTAATAGAGAACGAGGAGACGTTTCATGTTGTCATCTTAGAAAATTGTGATAATCTGAGTGATCTAAGTGAGACCAAGTAACAAGGTTTCAATTAAAGGCGCTATCTCGTAGATAAATTCTTTTTCTGATACATTGTATCAAGAGTAATTCTATATCTTATTTGAGATATATGTCTTCCCGTTGAATAGAATTCCATAGAAAAACCTGTTTGTTTGGTTGATAATCGTCTTACCTTTTTTTTTTTTTTCTCCTCGGACACGGTTTTCCTCTTGTAGCTTACCTACCCGATTAATTGAACCTTGAGTTTAATGAAACTTTAGATGATTTCAATTTATAATGATCTTTGCCCATAAATGGGCAACTAAGAAATGATGACACAAGACAACATATAGATATGCACCAGTCTCCAGAAAGTTCTTCCACAAAGTAATACCTCATGCTCATGGAAAATCATCCTCCTTCCACTGTATCAACGTAGCTTTCATTGATAATTCTCTCGTATGAATATCACATAGGTCAGCAAAATGAGATTTGGATGAGTTTATCCAGGATTTAAACATGTTGAGTGTCTAGTGCATTAAAGAACAGACTAGAAGCCCCGAGAGAGATGATAAGCCAGGAAGAGCAAAGATGAGGCAGACGGCAATATCCTGGAACAGCCAGATGGTGGATTTGTTTTTTGGTTGGAGGTGGGGAGGTTGAACCTATACAGGCCAACTGAAGGATAAGGTGACCTAACAGCACTGTAATGTTTCATGCAAGATCAGTAACATCTGCATGACCTCTTGACCTGTTCTGACTTCCCTTTAGTGGAAAATCTTTATAACCCTTCACGAAAGTAGGACAGCATAGATGGCGTCTTTAAACTCCTAAAAGGACCAACCACGGGCATTTATGTGGACTTAGCACCATGGATGAAAACCACGAATTTACAGCTTTATGAAGAGGATGGCATCCTTCAGTCGCATCTCTTGTTCCAGTTAAGGGCCCTTACCAGTCTCCGGCATACCATAATGGACATAAATTTCTCCGTGGCCTTTGGAAAATATCAATGAACACCTGTTAGAAAGTCTTTTTCTCATAATTTCATCTTTCGGCTACAGTGCATACTTTTTGGAAATCACATATTTCCAACAAATCAACCCCATTCTGAAAGTATTTCAATGAGAAGCTCTCCTTCCTTATTCATTTCAGGATATACAAATAATCTACAAACTATACCATATATTATTCTGCTACCCCAGTACGGAAATCACTAATCATATATTGTTGTTATTCAAATCCAGACTCTCTGAAACTCAATCTCTTTCACTTTCATCATTTTCATTGATGGAACAAATACAGTTATTGTAAATACTGTCTATCTCTATATACCCCGTAGGAGGATAGCGCCGCCAGTACACCTTTCTCAGTACACTGTAGGCATTACTTAAGGGGCTTTCCGGCGTTCCTTCGGCTCCCAGCTGCGCTTGCTTTATGTTTCATTTCTTGATCCCTCTTGCTGTCCAACCTCTTCTAACGTTTACTTCATGAAGCAACTTGACTTACCTAGAATGCACTTGAGTTCTGAATGGCCCCACAGGCCCCAGCGCCGGATTATATAACCTAAATCCATAAATCTTGATATCTTTATATAATTCCCCTTGTTTAGAAATTAGCAGCAGACCTAACAGAAAAAATGCAGTTTATAAGTAAATAGTAGCTAAATTCGTAATAAACAAAAAGTTAAAAAATGCCTCACGTTGATTGATCATTATTTTGGTCTTTGTGATTGAAAATTATAAGGAAAGTGTAAATGACACGTAGGTTTTTAAACCACAGTGATGATACAAAAATATTCCTATTTATTGAAAAACATGCAAAAAGGAAATGGTTTTACTGCAAAGTAGCTACATTGAAACTTTAATCACCTCATTCAAGGATATATATACAACAAGAGAGAGAGAGAGAGAGAGAGAGAGAGAGAGAGAGAGAGAGAGAGAGAGAGAGAGAGAGAGAGAGAGAGAGAGAGAGAGAGAGAGAGAGAGGTTGTAAATAAACGTAACCGCTTTCCTCTTACCCCGCCATAACACGTATCGCAACACAGCAACAATAAACAGAGCGTCGTCCAATTATTTAAAACAAGCCTTTAAAGTAGTCCCCTGCTCTTAAAGGCGAAGCTGTAGGTTGATTTACATGCTGGAAGCTTCGCTCCTTGATGGGCCGTACATAATCCTGGCAGCCCATGAGAACCCAGCAGCGTAAGCCGGCGAACAATAATTTCGGCGTTTTACAGCGGAGGCAGCCCTCACCTCACCTTGTGACCTGAAAGGACTTTAGAGGGAGGGCCACTAGGGGGGTGGCGGGTGGGGGGTGGGGGGTTGACCTCGCATATAGAAGCCAAAGTGCTTACATAACACGACGCGATCATCTCCCCCGACCCTACGACGAAGACCACGTTTCACATACCAAGTAGCAGAGAAGAAGTGAGGTTATATAGTTCTGTGTTGCAAGGAGCTCTCGAGTCGCTGATTGGAATGAGGGAAGAAGTTTTTTTGTTTACATTATGCCATGAATGTTCAGCTAGCTTCCCTTTAGTAGATTTTCAACTTCTTGTAGAGATTTTATTTTTTCTGGTTACTTTTATTTGCAACAATACAGAAGGATGTAATAAACGAAAAATGATCAAAAACAAGTAAAGCGGAGTTTGTATTCGTTAAGGATACTTAAAGGTAATGGATATTTGATGTAAGTATTTATATCATCCTGAGAGGTTTGGGTATCTTAAGAAATAGCACCGATGGGGGTGGAAACCTTTTCAAAGCGTTAACTTTATCTGCCATCTAAATCCATATGCTCCCGGGACCCGGGTCTTCCTTTTCTTTACAACAACAATTGCTATCTAAAGTTACCTATACCATCACCTTTAGCAATAAAAGTTTTTATCTGCTCGTCTTTATCCTATTATTATTATTATTATTATTATTATTATTATTATTATTATTATTATTATTATTATTATTATTATTAGCTGAAGAGGCACTTTGAAAAAAAAAATGCGAAAGCTCCGGCCACTTTCTAATTGCATATACTTGTGGATTTTAATACCTGAGATCAACAGACACGGCATGGAGTTTTATGCAAGTCATTATTATTATTATTATTATTATTATTATTATTATTATTATTATTATTATTATCATCTGCGTTTACATATTTATTTACCTGTTTGTTCGTCTGTTATCTATTTAATTTATTTATCTATTTAACGTTTGTGTGTGTGTGTGTGTGTGTAAGCAGGATTACATCAAAATTCATTGTCAGATTTTCACCAAATTTTAACAACGGATAGGCATAATGCTCCTGAAGAACCCAGTAGAGTTTGAAGGTGATCTGAATCAAGATCACGATTCTGGTTAATATTGTACTGTAGATACTTTCACGGGTAACATAATAGGGTAAGCTTGGTCCGTAGACTTGAGTAAAATGTTACCAATCTTCAATAGTAGTGGTCTGAAATCTCTAGAGAGAACATTCAGACAGGAAAGCAGATGAGGCTGACAAAGCTATAAATTCAGGGAGTGGATATGGTGTAATAATTGCTCATAGAATTATTAATAAAATTTCTACGGGGGCAAGGAAGAAGAAGAATAAACCCATCGTAAAGAGAGATGGATTTGTTATAACAACAGAAGATGATCAAAGGCAACGTTGGATGGAACACTTTAGTGAGGTCAGGAATAGGAGATATAAGGGGAATAATTTCATTAATATACTTGAAATTGGTGAAGACCTTTATGTGCCCATGAATGAATTCAGTGTATTTGAAGTCGAACCTATTATTAAAAACTCAGGAGATTGAAAGCCCCTGAATACGATGGAATAACTGCTTAGATAATATTGACCGAAAATGAGGTGCCTCCCACAATACTTAAAAGATTATTTTGTAGAATGTGGCGTGAAGAGACAAAACCTGACGAATGGGAGTTAGTAATGTTGGTGAAGATGGCAAAAAAGGAGATCTAACTGATTACAATAATTACAGAGGCATAACACTTACGTTAGTTGTTATGAAAATATATAGAATGCTTATTCTAAAGAGACTAGAGAGAAAGATTGATGAAAAGCTGAGAGATCAACAAGTAGGATTTTAGAACAGGTAGAAGTTGTACTGACCAAATTTTCATTTTAAGACATGTTGCACAGCAATGCATAGAATATAGAAATCCACTTCTGATGGAATTTGTGGACTATGAAAAAGCCTTTGACAGTGTACACCAGCCAGTTTTGTGAAGTCCTGTGTTATTATGGAATTCTTTTTAAAATGTAACTTTGATCAAGTCAGGTCATGAGCATAGCAAGTGCAAAGTTAAATGTTAGTGGAGTCCTATAGAATTAATTTCCAGTAAACATTGCAGTACTCCAAGGGAATGTGTTGTCACCTTTGTTGTTTATCTTCCTCATGGATTTTGTAATGCATAAAACAGTTGGGGATGGCGGAGAGGGATTGGACTAGATTGGTAATAAGAAATTAGCTGACCTTGAGTATGCTGATGATGCTGTCCTTATCATCAAAACACCACAGGATTTGCAATGCTTGCTTACCAGAATGCAGGAAATTTTCACATGTGGTTAGGCTCAAGATAAATAGAAAGACAGAAACGATGAGAACGGAATATGCAATGGAAGATGAAATATCACTAGATGGAGAAAGGATTAATGAGGTAGAATAATTTAATTATTTAAGAACTGATCTATGATACAGGTTCTTTAGAATTTGAGTTTAATGAAAGATTGAAAAAAAAAAGAAAAAAAATCAGACAACGGCTAGCTTAAGTAAAATTTGGAAGTAAAATCACCCGAAACTACATTTAAAAATCAAGCTATATATCACTTTAGTGAGATCGGCGTTACTGTATGGAGATGAGTCGTTGTATGACTTATCATAAGTTAAAACGATTTTTGATGAATTTCTGCTGATAACAGAATTTTTAATAAATCGATATAACATATAAGGAAGATTCAATTTTTATTGGACTTTCCTGTTGAGCGTTCCGCTGCAATAAAAATAATTATTGATTATGAGCATTGTCTCCGCTTCTGTCATTTTGAATAATTACAATAATTGATACAAAAAAAACTTTAATATTTAAAGTGTTTCCACTTATAAGACCAATATCAATCTATTGAAAGATTTTACTGCCATTTTCTGAATTGCCCTTTGCTCTTTTAGGTAATTGAATGAGCAAACAACTATAAACTAATGGTTTACCCGAATAGCGTGTTCCTATTGGCTAATTCAATCGAAAACCTATGCTCCAAATTTCCTCAAAACTAGATTCAACCAGTATTTTATGCTTAAATTAGCCTCACTGGGGCTATCTATTGGCATCTTTAACATGTAATTCAATCTCCATGGAAATTGTTGCATTCGTTCTTTAAAGATACGTGGCAAATCCCTCATACGAATGTGTGAGAATAAATACTATGAAGTAAAAATATATATGATAAAAATACCAAAATTAGAAGTATCTTAACAAATATAAGAAATCTTGGAGGGTATTCTCGACGAGAGTTCGGAGAACATTGGATTGGCATAGCGAGCAGAGGGGTTTAGAATTGTCAATACTTTAAGCGGAGGGATATTCTATAATGAAAAGTAAGTAGTAATTTCGATAATATAATAAAGAAAAAACATGTAGCCTATATATATAAATTACCATTCCACCATCTTGCTAAAATGATCATGAAGAGATTATTTAATATAATTCTTCTTGTAATGCTAGTTGAACCATGTCTACTTCATATAATTGAAAATAGGCTTTAGTTGCATATATGAAGAGAGCTAATTCATTAAGGCTGTGGCGAGGACATATAATTATTCACAAAATCTTCCATCTAAAAGGACTATCAGCAGGCAACAATATATCGTAAACTAATTTTATCTGGGTGCTAATTGTGGGGTAAACCAAGAACATCATAAACATGGCTGCAATTGTCCATGATGCAGACATTATTTCAAAGATAATTAAAGTTAAATCCTACTTTAGTTATATTTTGGTTTTCAATTTGTATAAGTATTGTATAAGTGTTGTGTAGGCCTACTGATGTCTTCTTTCCAAGAGTTGACTCTATTGTACCCAACACACGTATAAATGCATTGACCTTGAACTTGTCTCTTGGCTCAATGTTCTCTAAAGCACCATCCTCATCTTTCACATATGCATTCTTCTAGAACCATTTTTCTTGTAATCAACATTAGGAAAATTTTCCTTTGTCAGTTCTTCAAAATAATCGAAAGGATCATTGGTACCTTTAAAAAAAAACCCTGAAGTGGAGTATACAATTTCCTACATAGGCCTACATCTAGACTTACCTTGGAGTCTTGCAGTGATTGACCAGTCTTATGGAATTCATTTAATAAAGAACTCCACAAAAATAGCATTACCATTAATTCAAACTCCTCCGTTTTAGTCATAATGTTTATAGCTTGATTTCTTGCTTCGCCTTTCTTTGTAGTATCAATATGTAGATGATGCAAATCGGGAATTATTCCATCATAACTGTCAAATATTGCACTTTGGCCATCGGATGTGCTTCCCATCTGGTCATTTACAAAGACTTTGGAGCTTTAGAATCACCTTTGAAGAATGACAGCAGTACTGTTCATCTATTTACAGATAATAAAAAAAAATTATATTTCTTGAACAATTCCACAAAAATGTTTACAGCATCAAAGCAACAGTACGTCTAATTAATACTATTTCTCCTATTTCGAATGGTGTGAGTGTAAACTCCGAAAAACGGAAGATATTTAAAAGTCGTACTGAACATGCATATGATTCTTAACCTTGTGACTGGCTTTTAAAATCAATAATATAATCATATTTCAACATATAAGAAGAAAACCTCTGCCGATATACATTTTGAAAAGAATAGTTTGCCCAAAATTTTAGTGCTGGCGAACGAATCGGTTGGCAGCCATTCAGTTGTTCGAGTCTTTTGTTTAATGTTTACATCCGCCGCTTTGTCTTTACGGCGCCCATGTCAAGTTTGAAGTTGAACTTATCCCGAGTGTTCTCTGTTTATTTTAAAAGTTTATTGGCCTTTTTAGAAATTGTTAATACTCGAGACGATGTCGAGAAGTGATAATGAGTGTCCTGATATTTGTGGCTGTATTAGTGAGGAGTCGTTTACAAGTATTCATAGAAAATCCAGCGCTTAATGAAGAGTGTTTACTGTGATGCATTCTGGTGCAGCCTACAAAGTTTGTAGGAAAGGGTTTGCAATAATGCATGGTGTTAGTAGGCCTAG
The DNA here is from genome assembly GCF_036898095.1 of Palaemon carinicauda. NCBI lineage: Eukaryota > Metazoa > Arthropoda > Malacostraca > Decapoda > Palaemonidae > Palaemon > Palaemon carinicauda. The sequence goes on from NC_090731.1 coordinate 150,521,015, forward strand.
GATGAAGTACAAACTGGTACTCCAGCCACCGGATCCGCTTGTTGTAAACTTCTGCCAGCTGTCCAGCTACTCACTTCGCGGCTGAATGTAAGTGTGACCATTCTTCTTTTGCATGCTGTTTTGTTATTATTATTAATGTTACTCTTCGTTCTTTGCATGCTAGTTTTAATATTATTGATTGATTTTATCAGTAGTATCAATATTATTTTATTGCTTGTGTCCTTATAATGTATGTAATAAGGGTTAACAGTACCACATTTTTGTTAACTTTAGTACTGTTGTTCATCTATGTGGCGATCAATTATGCAATTATTCATGTGCCATGTGATTAATCATGCCATCAATCATGTCTAATGTGATTATCATACCATCAACCATGTGCCTGGGCATTCTATGGACACAAACATTCATTTAAACCTAGCCTGATGCAAGTTTTTTACTAATTTGGTTATCATTCGTACAATCCATCATGACATGCATGTGCCATACTATCAATCATACCATAAATCATGTGCCAATCAATTAATCAATCATACGTGTGATTAACTTATGCTAGATCACTGCTGGGATCTAAAGTATCCAAAAAAAAAAAAATGGAAATACTTTTGAAAAATAAGGTTGTGGTAGGGATTTAAACCAAATATTGTAGCTATTGTGTAAATTACAATCAATATCACGAAATTATTGTCGTTATAACATTAACGAAAAGTCAAACCAGATGAAAATATTCTGTGATGTAAGAGCAACGGATGATGAATAATAATGTTCAAACTACCGATATGATGTAATTCATAATATTGTTAACAGATGGTAGTTTTAAAACCATTGCATTATTCTAGTTCCTTTGTATTGTATTATTTAGAAATATGCACACCGTTTTTTTCGGGGCCGCAAGAAAGTGGGGCCCCCAAGTTATAGCTTGTTTAGCTTATTTATGTAAATCCTCACTGCTAAACTAAGACCTCACATGAGAAAGAGAGAGAGAGAGAGAGAGAGAGAGAGAGAGAGAGAGAGAGAGAGAGAGAGAGAGAGAGAGAGAGAAAAGCTGTATGTATGTTGCTATTACCTTTTGATTTTTTAATCTCCATTTTATTTATCGCTCTCAATATCATTAGCTCTACGATTGTGACTATAAAATAAGCGCACAGAAAGGAGAGTGGAAGTGGCCATCACCACTTCCATTCTTCAAGAGCAATCTGGAACTTTGGCATTCAGGAGGATTGCCAACTTGCCAAGTACACTACCCATTTAACATACTCAGTAACCTTAGGCCTACAACGAACTAAGAAAGTGTGGAAATTTACCAACTTGAGTATGTTACATGATGTGGATAACCTGTGTGGAACGCCTTCTGCAAAATAGTTGTGATTTATGGTTAATCTCTAGTCACTTACATTAATAGGCTATTAGTTTTCCGCTAGGTAGTCTATTATATATATATTATAACCTACTTAATATTAAATATTTTAACATTACAGCCTAGTAGATTTGATAATGTAACCTGTTAGATTTATCTTACCTCACAACTAGGCCTATGCAGTAGTATATGAAAACTTCAAAGTATAATAACGTTTTTTTTTCTTTTTAAATTTTTTTTTCTTTTTATTAAAAAGTTAAATTACATCTTCTTTACAATCACAATATTTACAGTATAATTACATTTAATTGCATTTATCTATAAACAAATCCATCTAATTTAACAATTTACAACATCACACATCTTGATTTTAATTTTTAATTATTCAAAAACAATAATTTATATACTTTTTGGTGAACATTTTATTCATTTTTTCTTTATAGATATTTTTCAAAAGCCACCGATCATATTGAAATTTACTCTTAAGAAATGCATATGTTTCCTCTTTCGTATATCGTTTCTTCTTACTGACCCAAACAGCATATAAATAACCAACAATCAATAGTGGCGCTGTTGTAATCCTTTTTCGTCCTATATCTGTAATCGAACATTAATGTGTTGAAAAAAATTGTCCCTGTTTATGTCACAAGTATGAAATAATACACTTTTGACATACATCAATATTGTCTGGATGTGCCTACAAAAGTAAAATATATGCAAACTGTATTCAACATCATCGCAATGATCACATTTATCACTGTCTCTGATATTCAACATTTTCAGACGATTATTTGTCGCCAAAGTTCCATGAGCATATTTAAAGGCAAACTCTCTCTCCATGATGCCAATGAAAGGTTTGTTTATGCTGTCCCATACCATTTTCCAGTCCAAAAGTGGATAACTCCCTTCAATTTTTGGGACACTCTCTGGCCTTATAAAATTATAACAGTCTTTAGAACTTAAGTTAGGAAATTTTGCATGGTGATAAACTTTTCTGATTACATTAATTGCAACTGAATAAAATGATGCTGACACAAATGAAAACTCATATATTTCCTTCAAGTCCAACAAAAAACTAATTCTCATCTTGCAATAGAAATTACTCAAACCAATACCATTTCTAATACCATTTAGAGCTGTCGAACTGAAAATCGCCAAGGACTTAAAATAAACATTTATAATACCCAATCCACCTTTCTCTTTCGACAAACAAAGAGTATCTCTACCTACAGGATGGTATGTTCCTTGCCATATATATCGGAATACATGCATATTTATTTGAGCAATGTACTTTTTCAAAGGAGGCAAAGTGTGTGATATATACCAAACTTTGGACAAAACTAGTGAATTAACAATAATAGCTTTTTGGAAAATAGATAATTGTCTTTGACTTAGCATATCTATGGATATTTTAATATTTTGAGTAAGGCGAGACCAATTTTCTTCACATGTAACCTCAAAATCACTATGATAAACTATACCAAGAATTTTGATACTTTCAACAGTTTTCAACCAACTGATAGGCCAAATTTTTCGGTTTTCCCATTTCCCAAACCCAATTATACTAGTTTTGTCCTTGTTTAGCTGTGCACCTGTCGCAAGTTTAAACCATTGTACTTCTTTATAACATTCTCTAACTGAATCATCAGTTGACAAGATCACGGATGAGTCATCTGCATAACCTTGCAGGCATATATTTACATTGTTTGGAAGGCTAGGCCCTATTATCTTGTTATTGCTCTTTATTGCTCTATACAAAGGTTCTTGAAATATACAATATAACAGCATTGACATAGGGCAGCCTTGTCTTACTGACCTTTTGATACAAAAAGTTGAACTCATAAACCCATTTACCAAGATACTACTTACACAATTTTTGTACAATATTCTAACTAGAGCCACAAATTCATCTGGTAAACCAAATTTCTTCATCACTTTAAAAACAAAATCCATATTAACTCTATCAAAAGCCTTAGACCAGTCTAAGCTTAGAATTACTAAGTCTTCACTCTTTTGTTTTGTATGAAAAATTACATCTCGAATCGTATTATTACAATTAACAATCGACCTTTCCTTCACTGCACAATATTGTTCTGGGAAGACAATCATCCCAATAACACATCTCAATCTGTTTGCTAATACCTTAGCAAAGATTTTATAGTCAACATTCAGAAGGGATATAGGTCTCCAGTTCTCCACCAACGATAAATCTATTTTAGCTAATAATTTTATTACACCCAAATTTTGACTATCTGACATATATTTCATAGTCACATTGGATTTGAACACTTCCATAACGTCAGATTTTATTAAAGACCAAATTTTTTTGTAGAATTCTATAGGAAATCCATCATACCCTGGTGATCTTCCTTTACACATACTCTTGATAGCATCAAAAACCTCAATTTCCTCTAATTCTCTACTTAACAAACTTACATCTTCTTGGTTTAGGACAGAATGGCATAGGTTAAGAAAATAATCTTGACTTTTTACCTGACCAGTTACCTTACTAAAAATTTTTTCAAAGTACTCCTTTATAAAAACAGAAATTCCCTCTGTGCTTTCTACAATGGAACCATCTGCTTTTTTAATGTTAGTAATGCGTGTATGACTTCTTTTTCTCAGCACCAAGTAGATGTGCAGATATTTTTCCCCAGTTGTACGATCATTTAGTTTGGCTCTTATCTTTATACCTTCTAATATTTCATTCTGGATGTCACAAATCCTATTCTTGAGAATCTTAATATTTTCATAATTTACACTAGTTTTATAGTTGATATCATAAAGTTGACGCAATCTTGTTTGTAATAAGTTCAGCAATTCATATTTTTCTTGAGAAATATTTTTACATAATTTGACAAAGAATTTTTTACATTGTGATTTTGCCTAGTCCCACCATGAAAGTATGTTATCAAATGTACCCTTTTTCTGCTTTATAAACTGCCATACATGTAAAAGAAATTCTTCAATTTCATCAGAATCTAAAACTTTAACATTCAACTTCCAATACCCTGTGCCAGTTTTTGTGTGTTTATGTTTAATTTCAAAACAACCATACTATGATCTGAAAAACTTATTGGAATGGTGTCTACAGATGGTATATTATCAAATAATTTTACCGTATAAATCCTGTCTATTCTGGATCCATAGATTTTGCGTATATAAGTGTATTCTAATATCCTGTTTGTGAATTTGTAATTATCTTTCAGAGCAAGGTTTTCCACTAGAGTACTCATAGACTTAGACAGTAAGGCTTTGTTATTATTACTGCAATCTCTTGTGCATGTTATACAGTTGAAATCACCTCCAAAAATAAGATAATCAATATTATGTCGTAGGTAATACAATATTTCATTCCTGAAAAAGTCTTCCCTTTCAGCAAATTTACTTGCACCAGATGGAGCATACACATTTATAATATTTAATAATGCAGTTATTGTAACATACCCTTACACCAATAATTCTATCGTTAGTACCAATCTCCTTGGTTAAAAGTTTAACATTTGTTTTCTTATTTATACAAATCATTGTACCTCCTTTTAAATTGATTGATGGATTGAACACTATACACATAAAATTAGTGAGATAACTCAACCTTGAAATATCTTTTACGTTATGTTCTTGAATCAACAGAATATCAATTTTATAGTACATCATAAGGGACTCAACTTTCATTTGTTTAATTACCTCATTTAAGCCTTTAATATTTAAAGTGGCAACAGAAAGAGCCATTACAACAACGAACACTGAAACAATTACGTTTTCTTTTTCTTTGACAACCTATCTTTTCCATTCATTTTCTCTTCCTTCCTTTTTTCTTTATTGGATTTTCATCTAATTAACTGTAATTTACCTACAGTATCTAAATCTATGTTCCACTGGCCTTTTGGCATCACGTCTGAACCTTTATCATCATTTTTCAAATCGTCTTCAATATCACTGACTTTATTTACCTCTACATCCATGTCACGTTCTTCAGTAGCCCCATCCACTGATTCATCATCCCTATGCACTGAAACCGCTATTTTGATTTCCTTAAGATTTTTCGGTTCTTCATTGACATCATCCTCAACGGGAAAGAGATTTTCAACTGTATAAGGAATGTGAGGTTCATCTTGTGATGGAAGCCCCTTATCCTCAGTTATTTCGGTAACTTGAGAAGCTCCTTCAGGTGCACTTTTTATTGCAAAGATGTCACTATCACTGTCGGTATCTGTTAAATTATCACCATTACTAGGAACATGACCCTCCAGGTCACGTGATCGACCTTCTATTTCGACTGAGTGTTGATGAACAGCAACATCATCAACATTCTTGGATGAGGGAATGGTCACTAGTTGTTCTCCTACTACTTCGCATAAGTCTTCTATCTGGTCCTCTCCGTGGTTGCTGGATTCTTTTTTATCATTTTCAATACTCTTTCCATCACATGGCTGCTCCACATTTCCTTCATTACCTGTTGCCAGTTGAACATCAGGAGTACCCTCTTCTTCCGATATCCGACCCTTATCAGAATCCTTGCCGGGCATTGCTGGGAAATCATTCAAATTAAAAATATTTAACTTAGGCTCACTATCCATATTACAGTTAACTGCCATATGAGAGTCTCTTCCGCACTTGTAACACGTCTTTTTCTGGCCATTATATAAAAACACAACATTATAACCACAAATATTGATGGAGGATAGGATATTTTTCTTTATTTCCATCTTCACAGTGCGGGTTCCATTTTCTAGACCACTCGTTCTCCCATGAGAAAAGGTATTATGTCTGAGATGAAGAACTTTTCCATACTGTTCGAGGACACTAATTAAAAGGGAGTCTTCTATATCAAAATGTGCATAACGTATTGCTACGTAAGTATATACACTGCTCAAATTTACTACTAGGGCCTGTTCGCCATTACCGAAATGAATCACTTTGTCTTCGTACTCTCGTATAAAGAAATCAAAAACCTTCTCCTCAATAAATTTCACAGGCACTCTGTTATTTGGTATGTTCTGAAACCCTCGTATGTCTTTTTCACTTAT